>NC_087349.1:67364178-67667208 GCF_030014295.1 Loxodonta africana | reverse complement strand
CAGAATAAGGCCAGGGGCTGACTGAGGAACAGACTGTCAATTGCTCACATGGAAGTTTAAGTTGAAGCTGAAGAAAATTAAACCAAGTCCATGAGAGCCAAAGTAAGACCTTGAATTTAGAGACCATCTCAAGAATAGATTTGATACATTAAACACTAATGACTGAAGACCAGACAAGCTGTGGGATGAAATCAATGACATCATACGTGAAGAAAGCAAAAAGTCACTAAAAAGACAGGAAAGAAAGAAAAGACCAAAATAGGTGTGAGAAGAGACTCTGAAACTCTCTCTTGAATTTAGGGAACTAAAGTGAAGAGAAGAAATGATGACGTAAAAGAGCTGAACAGGAGATTTCAAAAGACAGTTCGAGTAGACAAAGTATTACAATGAAATGTGCAAAAACCTGGAGTTAGAAAGCTAAAAGGGAAGAACACGTTTGGCATTTTTCAAGCTGAAAGAGCTGAAGAAAAAATTCAAGCCTTGAGTTGCGATATTGAAGAATTCTACGGGCACAAAATTGAATGATGCAGGAAGCATCAAAAGAAGATGGAAGGAAGACACAGAGACACTGTAAAAAAGAATTGGCCACCCCTTGAGAACAGGAACAAGACAAGGATGCCCTTTATCACCACTCCTATTTAACATTGTGCTAGAAATCCTAGCTAGAGTAATAAGGCAAGAAAAAGAAATAAAAGGCATCCAAATTGGTAATGAAGAAGTAAAACTGTCCCTATTTGCAGATGATATGATACTACAAATTGAAAACGCAAAACACTCCATGAGAAATTACTGGAACTAATAGAAAGATTCAATAGAGCAGCAAGATATAAGACAAACGTACAAAAATCAGTTGAATTCCTACACACCAATAAAGAAAATAATGAAAAGGAAAACAATACCATTTACTGTAGCCCCTAAAAAAATAAAATACTCAGGAATAAATCTAACCAGGGATGTAAAAGACCTATAAAAAGAAAACTACAAAACACTACTGCAAGAAACCAAAAGAGGTCTACATGAATGGAAAAACATACCATGCTCATGGATAGGTAGACTCAACATTGTGAAAATAACAATTCTACCCAAAGCAATTTACAAATACAATGCAAACCTGATCCAAATACCAATAACATTCTTTAAAGAAATAGAAAAACTACCATTAACTTTATATGGAAAGAGAAGAAGCCCTGGATAAGTAAAGCACTATTGAAGAAGAAGAATAAAGTAGAAGGACTCACACTACCTCACCTCAGAACCTACTATACAGCTACGGTAGTCAAAACAGCCTATTACTGTTACAACAATAGATACATTGACCAATGGAACAGAATTGAGAACCCAGATGTAAATCCATACACCTATGGCCACCTGATCTTCGGCAAGGGCCCAAAGTCCATCAAATGGGGAAAGGACAGTCTTTTTAACAAATGGTGCGGGCAAAACTGGAAGTTCATCAGCAAAAAAATGAAACAGGACCCATACCTCACACCATACACAAAAATGAATTAAGAATGGAGCAAAGATCTAAATACAAGCTCAAAACTATAAAGTTCATAGGAAAAAAAAAATAGGATCAACACTAGAAGCCCTAATACATGGCATTAATAGGATACAAACCATAACCAACAGCACACAAACTCCAGGAGATAACTGGGATCTTCTGAAAATTAAACACTTAAGCTCATCAAAAGACTTCACCAAAAGAGTAAAAAGAGAAACTACAGACTGGGAAAAAATTTTGGCTATCACAAATCCGACAAAAGTCTAATCTCTAAAATCTGCAGGAAAATCCAACACCTCTACAACAAGAAAAACAAATAATCCAATTAAAAAATGGGCAAAGGAAATGAAGGCACTTCACCAAAGAAGACATTAAAGCAGCTAACAGACACATGAGGAAATGCTCGAAATCATGAAATGCAATCAAAACCACAGTAAGATACCATCTCATCCTGGCATTACTGGCACAAATCAAAAATACAGGAAATAACAAATGTTGGAGAGGCTGTGGAGATATTGGAACTCTAATGTACTGTCGGTGGAAATGCAAAATGATACAACCATTTTGGAAATGACATGGTGCTTCCTTAGAAAGCTAGAAAAGAAATACCATATGATCTACAATCCCACTCCTAGGAATATATCCTAGAGAAATAAGAGTCATCACAAGAATAGACATATGCTCACCCACATTCATAGCAGCATTGTTCACAATAGCAAAAAGATGAAAACAACTTGGGTGCCCAACAACAGATGAAGGGATAAACAAACTATGGTACATATACACAATGGAGAATTACCCAATGATAAAGAACAATGATGAATTTTTGAAGCATTTCATACAATGGATGAATCTGGAAGGCATTCCCACCCAAAACAAACCCAGTGCTGTCAAGTCGATTCTGACTCATACTGACCCTATAGGTCAGAGTAGAACTGCCCCATAGATTTTCCAAAGAGCGCCTGGCGGATTCGAACTGCTGACCCTTTGGTTAGCAGCCATACCACTTAACCACTACGCCACCAAGATTTCCATTAGGCTGAGCGAAATAAGTCTATCACAGAAGGGCAAATATTGCATGATACCACCACCGTAAAAATTCATGAAAAGGTTTACACACAAAAAGAAACAAACTTTGATGGTTATGAGGGAAGGGAGGGCTGGGGATGGAAAAATACTGAATAGACAATCTATGAGTGGTAACTGGTGAAGGGTAAGACAGTGCACAGTACTGGGGAAACCAGCTCAACTTGTCCAAGGCAAGGTCATGGAAGCTTCATAGACACTTCCAAACTCCCTGAGGGACCGAATTACTGAACTGAGGGCTGTGGGGACCATGTTCTCCGGGAACATCTAGCTCAATTGTCATGACATAGTTCATAAAGAAAATGCTCTACATTCTTCTTTGGTGAGTAGCATCTGGGGTCTTAAAAGCCTGTGAGTGGCCATCTGAGATACTCCACTGGTATCACACCTTGGGGAGCAAGGGAGAATGAAGAAAAACTAAAGATACGAGAGAAAGATTAGTCCAAAGGACTAATGGACCACAACTACCATGGCCTCTACCAGACTGAGTCCAGTACAACTAAATGGTGTCCAGCTACCACCACTGACTGCTCTGACAGGGATCACAAGAGAGGGTCCCAGACAGGGCTGGAGAAAATTGTAGAACAAAATTCTAACTCAAAAAGAAAGACCAGACTTACTGGCCTGACAGAGACTGGAGAAACCCCAAAACTATGGCCCCCAGACACACTTTTAGCTCAGTAATGAAGTCATTCCTGAGGTTAACCCTTCATCCAAAGATTAGAGAGGCCCATAAAGGGGCACACCAGTCCAGGGGCAAGGACTAGAAACCAGGAGCGAACAGGAAAGCTGGTAATAGGGAACGCAAGGTGGAGAAGGGAGTGTTGACATGTCATGGGATTGTCAACCAATGTCATAAAACAATATGTGTACTAACTGTTTAATGAGAAGCTAGTTTGATGTGTAAACCTTCATCTAAAGTACAATAAAAAGAGTTGCTTAATGTCCAACCATTTCAAAATTTAGTGTATGATCAAGAACCGATAGTACTGCAGGATGAAGTCCAAGCTGCACTGAAGGCTTTGGCAAAAAACAAGTCTCCAAGAATTGATGAAAAACCAATTGAGATGTCTCAACAAACAGATGCAACGCTGGAAGCACTCACTCATCTATGCCAAGAAATTTGGAAGACAGCTACCCTGCCAGCCGACTGGAAGAGATAGGTATTTGTGCCCATTCCAAAGAAAAGTGATCCAACAGAATGTGAAAATTGTAGAACAATATCATTAATATCACATGCAAGTAAAACTTTGCTGAAGATAATTCAAAAACAGTTGCAGCAGTACATTGACAGACAACTGCCAGAAATTCAAGCCGGATTCAGAAGAGGATGTGGAACAAGGCATATCAGATAGATCTTGGAGGAAAGCAGAGAACATCACGAAGATGTTTTACTGACCATACAAAGCAAATTAACTGTGTGGGTCATAACAAATTGTGGATAATATTTCGAAGAATGGGAATTCCAAGAACACTTAATTGTGCTTATGAGGAGCCTGTACATAGACCATGAGGTAGTCATTCAAACAGAACAAAGGGATACTGCAGGGTTTAAAACCAGGAAAGGAGTGCATTAGGGTTGTATCCTTTCACCATACTCATCTAGTCTGTGTGCTGAGCAAATAATTTGATAAACTGGACTATATGAAGAACAAGGCATCAGGACTGGAGAAAGACTCATTAACAACCTGAGATATGTGAATGACACAATCTTGCTTGCAGAAGGCAAAGGGGACTTGAAGCACTTATTGAAGAAGATCAAAGACCACAACCTTCAGTGTGGATTACACCCCAGCATAAACAAAACAAAAAACCCTCACAACTAGATCAATAAGCAACATTGTGATAAGTCGAAAAAATGTTGAATTTGTCGAGGATTTCATTTTAATTTGGGTTAGCAGTCAACACCCATGGAAGCATTAGTCAACTAGTGTTTTGCACTGGGCAAATCTGCTGCAAATGACTTTTTAAAGTATTAAAAAGCAAAACTATCACTTTGAGGACCAAGGTGTATCTTACTTAAGCCATGGTATTTTTAATAGCCTCATATGCATGCAAAAGCTGGACAATGAATAACGAAGACTGAAGAAGAATTGATATCTTTGAATTATGGCGTTGGCAAAGCATATTGAATATACCACGGACTGCCAGAAGACTGAGCAAGTCTGTCTTGGAAGAAACACCGCCAGAGTACTTCTTAGAAGTGAGGATGGCAAGGCTTTGTCTCACGCTCTTTGGACATGTCATCAGGAGGCACTGGTCCCTGGAGAAGGACATCATGCTTGGTAAAGTAGAGCGTCAGCGAAAAAGAGGAAGACCCTCAACAAGATGGCGATGCGATAGCTGCAACAATGGGCTCAAAAACAGCAATGTTGTGAGGATGGCCCAGGGCTTGGGCACTAATTTGTCCTGTTGTATGTAAGGTCCTGTGAGTCAGAGCCGACTCTATGGCACCTAACAACAACAACAGTAAGCTCTTTAACAGAGCACCCTACTCACAGCAGACCTTCTTTACTGGTTAAGTTATATTATTGTTTGGTTTATAGAAGGCTTCAGGAGATATTTTTGGTTTATGTGTTCAGGGTTAAAGGTTATCTAAGGGCAGTAGTTTCAGGTGCCCCTCCAGTCTCAATGTCTCCAGAAAGTCTGGATTCTATGGGAATTGAAATTCTGTTTCACATTTGGTAGAAAAATGATTTATATTAAAAACACTGCTTTGGGGAAAAAAAAATAGGAAGAATATTCCAAGGGATAGAATACATCTCCATATGGCATGCAATCTTGGGCAAACACGTGTTTTTAGAAAGGAAAGGACTTTTAAAGGTCACCTTAGGGGTAATGGAGTGGTCATGACCAAACACCTACCCACTGTCACCCTTCCTTCTTAAGGAATTGCTCTTCCTGCAACCTTGCTCCCCAAGTGGCCATGATTAGATGACATCGCCTTTCTTTCTTAGCTGCTTGGGCCAAGAATAAGTATCAGACTCAAGGCTGCCAAATTCTTAGGCCGGCCTGGCACAAAAAGATAAGCTGGTTCAATCAAACTTTTTCTCTTGGGAATGTGAATTAAGAAATACATAGAACTAACCAGTTAGCATTGGAGTTCAAAGTAAAATGATGTGATGAGTTTGAATCAGGGCATGGGAACATAAAGCCACAGGCGAAGAGGAGTTCTTTGGGAGCAGAAAGGATGCCAGGTGGAATTCCAGGAAGCTGGAAGGGGAGAGGCAATTGGAGGAGCCACAGAGACCCAGGACAGTGAGGATGGTTCCGGAAGCTACCTTGCACTCCCTTGACTTTAACCCTTCCTGCTCTCCTGTAGCTTTATATTAAACATCCTCTCATTAAGATAGGAGTCCCTTGGTGGTGCGAATGGTTAAGCACTAGGCTACTAACCGAAAGGTTGGAGACTTGAATCTACCCGAAGGTGCCTCAGAAGAAAGGCCTGGTTTTCTACTTCTGAAAAATCAGCCACTGAAAATCCTGTGGGGCACAGTTCCCCTTTGACACACATGGGGTCGTGTGAGTTTGAACTGACTCAGGGGAAACTGGTTTGGTTGTGTTTTTGTTTTTCTTAAGATAACTGTTTAACGATTTGTTCCTTGCACCTTCACAAGCTAGGATAAAACAGAGATGCAGGAACAGAGGCCCTGATAGTTGCAGTAACTCTAGCTCAGTCTTCTGGAGCCCAGTGTGGCCTTCTTCCTCCTGACCCTCTAGATTCTGGAGGGAAGTTGTAAATGGTCTCTACCTGCCTGAAAAAGTGTCAGTTACTCACAGGCCACCAGAAGTATGCCATCTGTCTTTTAAGGTGGCCCAGGCTTGCCCAGGAAGCAAGAGTGTAGCACAATAGCTGCCTTTCTAGTGTGATTCCTGGGTTCCAGTCCAAACCTAGGCAGACATGCAGCTAGGTTAGGGCATGCTGATTGCTGTTAATCTACTTGGCCACTTTATACCTACAGGAAAAGTGGCACACAGCCTGGAATAGCCCAGAATGACTTGGTAGAGAGCTGCCCTTTTACTTATCAACCTGAGAGTCCCCCGGCCTGGTCTTTCCCCCAGCCGGCCTGTAACAGATCACTCCATAATTTCCTAGCAGTAGTGGCCCAATTGGCACAGTGGTTAACAATTCAGCTGCTCACCAAAAGGTCAGCAGTTTGAATCTGCTGGCAACTCCTTGGAAAGCCTATGGGGCAGTTCTACTCTGTCCTACAGGGTCTCTGTGAGTTGGAATGGACTCATCGGCAATAGGTTTGGTGTTTTTTGATTATTGGCCCAATTATCAGAGTCCCTGGAAGGGGGAGGGGAGGAGAGGAGAGACGAGAGGAAGGAGAGGGGAGGAGAAGGGAGGGGAAGGGGAGAGGAGGGCTGAGGCTTATTCTGGGATTATATTACACTCCACCTCCACCTGTTCTCCACCCCCAGAGAAAAGTTCAGTGTAAACATAAAATAATTTGTCATTCCGGGGATAATACAATAGGTGTTTATTAAGACCCCAAACCAAACCCATTGCCGTCAAGTTGATTTCAACTCAGAGCGACCATGTAGGGCAGAGTAGAACAGCCCTGTTGGGTTTCCAAGGCTGTAATCTTTACCAAAGCAGACTGCCATTTATTAAAATCTTCCTTATAAAACTCTCGACAATAAATGTTTGAACGACTGATAAACTCAGAGGTTTTATTTTAAATGTAAATACCAGGTGAGAGGAGAAACCCGGTTTGGAAGTCAGAGGTGTTACTTCTGGCTCTGTTGCTCTAAATCATGGAGAACGTGGAAAAAGGAGATTTTGAAGGTCGTTTGTACATTTACTGATCTATGACTCCCCTGGGACTGACCTGTCCTCTGTGATCTGCTACTCAGGGTTGTCAGTCTTAAATGCACAGGATATGAAGAAGGGGAGGAAATGTGCATGACTTGAGTGCAGACCATCTGCAGGAATGTATAGGAATTTATGGCAGATTATCTCATTTAATTCTCAGATTCACCCTACGAAACAGGTTTAACAAAAGAACTAAAAGATCAAAGATGTTGAGCTTTCTGGTACTTGAACTTTGGGTTGAACAGGAAATACTGAAAGTTCAATATCACTCTGAGCTTTTTATTTGCATCATCCTTTTTCTTTGTAGAAGGAATCGTTGTTAGGCTGTTGGGTCAGTTACGACTCATAGGGACCCTATGTACAACAGAACAAAACATTGCCCAGTCCTGTGCCATCCTCACAATCGTTATGCTTGAGCCCATTGTTGCAGCCACTGTGTCAATCCATCTCATTGAGGGTCTTCCCCTTTTTTGCTGACCCTCTGCTTTACCAAGTATGATGTCCTCCTCCAGGGACTGATCCCTCCTGACAACATATCCAAACTATGTGAGATGGAGTTTTACCATCCTTGCTTCTAATGAGACTTCTGGTTGTACCTATTTATCTTGAAGTCCTTTTTATCTTGAAATCCTTACACTGGTGTATTAGAAACCATTCGGTGAGAGCAGAGGAAGTGATAAACACCCAGACACTCAGAACAACGACTAGAGAGAAATGTTGTCCTTCCACGCAGGCAAGAGGCAATGAGGTTTAAAGCCAAATAGGGGCAGTGATGATGGAGAGGGGTAGAGAGATTTAAGAACTATGTATTTCCTCTGTCAAAAAGCAGACTTTTCCCCTTTGCACTCTGATATCCATAAATGGAGGCACACCTCCTTGTCTATCTTATACTTAGTATAATGCCGTTTCTCTCTCCCCCTTACTTAAAAATTACTAAATTTGTGGTGTTATAAAATCTTAGAATTGAGAACATATACTATAACAAGGTTCAAAAATAATAACTTCATTTTATCTTGAAACTTCCTCAGAGGCACCACTCCAAAGCCAGGAAGTGGGTCACCTATGCAGGGCATGTGAAGAGACTGTCAAGTGGTTTTGCCCACCGCCCACCTGCAGACCATAAAAGGGAAGGGACGAGTCATTGCGAGGCTGGTGACCCTCCTTTGAAGAGAGTTATTGGTGTGTACCCCAAAACAGGGGAGCAGAAACGGGCATTTCCTCCTCACCTTAAGCTAATGAAAGGGGCTTAGAGAAAATCACGTTTGGAGAACTTGAACTTGTGTCTCCTGATATTTGAGAGTCATTGGAACAGCCATCTGCCTCCTGCCTGTGAAAGTCTATAGCCAGGAGGCTTTGGTGAAAGTTGGCCCTGTCTGGTAGCAAAAGGAGGAGAGAGGGTTGCCTAGGAATGGCCTGTACTTTTATAGTTGGGCAGGGTAAGAATGATTTGGTGTGCTGTGGGACAAAATAAGTGGAAAACAGTAAATGTTAGTGAGGATGTGGAGAGATTGGAATCCTCATCCATTGCTGGTAGAATTGTAAAATGGCCTCCCTGGAAAACAGTTTGGTGGTTCCTCAAAAAGTTAAATATAAAACTACCATGTTGTTGTTGTGAGGTGCTGTGGAGCTGATTTCAACTCATAGCGACCCCATGTGACAGAGTAGTACCACTCTATAGGGTTTTCTAGGCTGTAATTTTTATGGGAACAGATCACCAGATCTTTTTCCCACAGAGCTGCTGGGTAGGTTTGAATCGCCAACCTTTCAGTCAGTAGTTGAGAGTTTGTGGCCCAGCAATTCTATTCCTAGGTATATACTCAGAAGAATTGAAAGCAGGAATGCAAATAGATACATGCATGAGTGTTCATTGCAGCACTATTCACAATAACCAAAAGGTGGAAACAACCTAACTGTCCCTCAACAGATAAACAGATAAACAAAATGTAGTATATTCATACAATGGAATATTACTCAGCTACAAAGAGAAATGAAGTCCTGATACATTCTATGACATGGATGAACCTTGAAAACATTCCAAAAAACCAAACACGTTGCCAGTGAGTCAATTCCAACTCATATCAACCCTTTGTGCTAAGTGAAATAGGCTACAAAAGGAAAAAATATTGTATGATCCCGCTTATATGAAATAACAAGAACAGGCAAAAATATAGAGGCCAAAGTTTATTAATGGTTACCACGGACGGCCAGAAGGAGCCCTGGTGATGCAGTGGTTTAAGTACTCAGTTGCTAAGCCAAAGGTCATCGGTTTAGAACCCACCAGGTACTCACTCCGTGGGAGAAAGATGTGGCAGTCTGCTTCTGTGAAAGATTACAGCCTTGGAAACTCCATGTGGCAGTTTTACTCTGACCTATAGACTTGCTATGAGTCGGAAACAACTCGAAGGCAATGGGTTTGAGTTTTGGTTTAGGGGCCAGAGAAAGAGGGCAATAGGGAATCATTCCTTAGGAGACACTGCGTTTCTGTTAAGGCTGATAGAAAAACTTGAAAACAGGTAGTGGTGATGGTTGCACAATATGATGAAAGTAATTAAAGTCACTAAATTGTACATAAGGAGCCTTGGTGATGCAGTGGTTAAGCCCTCAGCTGCTAACCAAAACGTTGGCAGTTCAAACCCACCAGCCACTCTTAGGAAGAAAAGACCTGGAGATCTGCTCTCATAAAGATTTCAGGCTAGGAAACTCTATGGGGTAGCTCTACTCTGTCCTATCGGGTCACTGTTAGTCAGAATTGACTCAATGGCAATGGGTAAGTTGTACATGTAAAAAATATTTATATATATATGTATATAAAACACAATTGAAAAAAAGTGGATTGCTTTGAGTTCACTGCAAAGGAAAGGAACCTGTCTACTGGAAATCAAGCAACTGACAGTGAGTGAAACACCTGCCACCACAAGCTGTTTTCTACCTACAGAGGCCTGTGTAGTTACTCTGTATCCAAAGCAACAGTTAATTATGTGGAAATTGCTCACACTGCATGATGATTCAACAAAGTCCTCATCATTAAGTTGCTGATGATATTTTATTTAGCTGTTATCACTTTAAGACTGTGCAGGGCTCCCCGTCCCCTTTTGGTACATTGCTTATTAACTTGGTCAAAATATTCTCTGTCATTTCTTAGAAAGCTGCCATTTAGTCTGTATTAGGCACTGAGGATTGTTGAGAAGGATTGAAAGAAATGGTACCCCTTTTGAATAAATATTTATAAAGTGGTCAGATTGCCCTGGCCCCATTCTATCTAGGAAAAATAGTGAAGTAGCACTAGAGCACTAGACTTCCTCTTTCTGAGATCTGTTTTCCCCCTCTGCTTGTTTCTGTCTGCTGTGAAGCTGCAAAAGGCACCAATCTGCCCTCCTTATAGAGGCCCTGAGCAGAGGATTATTTAAATTTCTTCCTCAACCAAAGACTGTAACAAATTATCTCATACCAAACTCACTAGGTATATCTAAAGTAATGCTTCTAATAAGTACCTGCATTATACTTATTTGACAATAGAAATGAAGCCCTTGTAAGTCTCTGTTTTGGATTAAATTGTTTACCACCAAAGGATACATTGAAGTCCCAATCTCTGGTAACCATGAATGTGACCTTGTTTAGAAATAGGATCTTTGAAGATGTTATCAGTTAACATGAGGTTATATTGCAGCAGTGTGGGTCTTAATCCCTTCTGAGTATTGCCATTAGAAAAACAGCAGACACAGAGAGACACACAGGGGGAAGATGAATCAACAAGTCAAGGGGTTACCAGAAGCTGGAAGAGATAAGGAAGGATCTTCCCCTAGAACTGACAGAGAGCACGGCCCTGCTGACATCCTGAATTCAAACTACTATCCTCCAAAATTGTGAGGCAATAAATTTCTGTTGTTTAAAACCGCCGACTTTGGGGTACTTTGTTACAGCAACCCTAGGAAACTAATACAGTCTCTGACCTGCTGTAATTCAGACCCTTCGGACTTTCCTATATGTATAAAGACAAGGCTTCTCATCCACTATCAGTGCTAGACTTTGTAGAATGTGGAGACTTTCAAGTAAGATGAGATTACTCCATGTTAAGAATTGGGGTCTGCCATGAAAATCTCAGATTTTCTGGGTTAACCATTCACTGTGTATGAGATATTGGGCAAGTTAATGAACTTCTCTGAATTTCCTTTCTTTGTGGCTAATAATACTCCCCAGCTCATAAAATCATTGTGAGGTTTAAATGACATAAGGTACAGTATATAAAGTACCTGGTACACAGAAAATCTTCTGATGAAAATCAAAGACTAGAGCCTTCCGTATGGATTATACCTCAACATAAAGAAAACAAAAATCCTCACAACTGGACCGATAAGCAACATCATGATAAATGGAGAAAAGACTGAAGTTGTCAAGGATTTCACTTTACTTGGACCCACAATCCATACCCATGGAAGCAGCAGTCAAGAAATCAAATGACATATTGCACTGGGCAAATCTGCTGCAAAAGACCTTCTTCAAGAGTTAAAAAGCAAAGATGCCACTTTGAAGACTAAGGTGCGCCTGACCCAAGCCATGGTATTTTGAGTCACCTCATATTCATGGGAAAGCTGGACAATGAATATGGAAGGCTGAAGAAGAATTGATGCATTTGAATTATGGTGTTGGTGAAGAATATTGAATATACCATGGGCTGCCTGAAGAAGGAACAAACCTGTCCTGAAAGAAGTACAACTAGAATGCTCCTTAGAAACGAGGATATCGAGACTTTGTCTCACATACTTTAGACATGTTATCAGGAAAGACCAGTCCCTGGAGAAGGACATCACACTTGGTAAAGTAGAGGGTCAGGGAAAAAGAGGGAGATCCTGAATGAGATGGACACAGTGGCTGCAACAATGGGCTCAAGCATGACAACAATTGTGAGTATGACACAGGCGCTATGAGTCGAAACTGACTCGACGACACCTAACAACAATACATAGAAAATGTTCAATAAACATGAGGTATTATCTTCCTCTGAGAAAAAGGAACCCATTTGCAAAACAGTACTGTGTTTTTTAATGCTTTCTCTAATCCAGACACTATGCTGGGCATTTTACATATGCCATTTAAATTAATCCTCACAACAAGCTATAAAGCAGAATCTATTTTAGGTCATGACCCATACAGAAAATGGTAATAGTTGCTCAGCCCACTGGGGTAAACAGTAGAGGCTGCCAGAGGCAGCCAGCCAAAATATCTCAACATTTTTGTAACATATTTGTGGGATATTTGGGCGCCTCAGCACACCAGTTGGAAGCTTTGCTATAAAATACTGTCTCCCACTGCACACAGGAGTGAAAATGAAGCTCAAAAAAGTTAAAGCTACATAGCTAGTAAATAATGGTGCTGGGATTTAATCTTAAATAATTCTGGAAATATTTTGGTCAAACCAGCATATGTTCGTTATAATAGTTGAGTCAATTATTTCTTAAAGTTATACTTTTTAAGTTGAGATAACTAGTTTCACATGTAAGAAATGTTAGAAAGAGATACAATACACAGTTTACCAAGTTTCCTCTATGGGAACATCTTGCAAAACAATAGTACAATATCACAACCAGGATATTCACTTTGATGCAGTCAAGATATAGAACATTTCCATCACCACAAGGATCTCTCGTGTTGTCATTTTGTAGCCACACCTACTTCCCTCCTGCCTCTACTTCCTCCTTAACCCCTGGCAATAGCTAATCTGCTCTTCATGTGCATAATTTTGTCATTTCAAGAATGTTATATAATGGAATCATACACATTTCTTGTTGCTCCAGACTGCAGGAGAATGAAAGCATATATGTTGTTTCAGTGCACTGTAAATATTGAATATACAGTTAATGTGGAGACTTGGAGGTTACAAAGCTGGAGAGGTAGGCAAGGGCCAGATCACATACGCCATATGAAATCATTAGAAAATTGTTCAATAGGCCATGGAAAACTATTTAAGGGTGTTAATTAGAACTAAAGAGCTCACACTGGCAGCCAAGCATTGGGCTAGTTTGGGCCAGAAGCAGGAGGAACACACAGGACATAACCTCAGTGGTCCACAAAAGGGTTTACAGAGCTGAACTAAGCAGTGGCAGTAGGAGGAGGAGTTAACACATAAAGAAGATATGAAAGGGAATGCATGCAGGGGACTGAGTAGAGCTGGAGGGCTGAAGCTCAGGTTCTGGTTGAGTGACTGCCTGTGTAGCAGGGCCTTTACCAGGCCAGAGAAGGACAAGTTCCGGGTTAAGAGAATAAGTCCTGTTTTCCAGTACTAATTTCAAGGTACTTGTGCGACATCTATGAATGATGATCAGGAGGATATGTGGGACTTAAGCTCTAAAGAGAAGTCTAGGCTGAAGATAATGATTGGTCAGTCCTCTCCCCACAAGTAAGAGGTAATGGAATCGATGGTGATGGAGGAGTTCCCACAGAGACTGTGGGTACAAAGAGAAGACACTGAGCAAGGCAAGCCACTTTTTTTTTCATTTTCTTATCTGCAAATTGGGTATAAGGATAACTATCTAGCCCATATCATGGAGAGTGGACGGTATATACGACAAAGGCTAAAACATTAAAGAATTTCCAAATTCAAGGTATTACTATTGCAATCAAGATAGTCTCAAAATGTAGAACTGTAATGAAATACCAGTGAATTTTTAGCCCATTTTTCTTTTAGCAGTAAGCACTTTCTTAACCTTTTCCAGATATGTAAGTTGTGCTCCTATTTTTGAAGAACTCAAAAAGACAGACTTGTAATTACTGTGGTATTCTGAGTGGTTGTTCAGGCATAAACAGTAGTTTCAACAGCCAGAGTCTCATAATTAGGGGCAAGTCCTTGGCTGCAGCTCCAAAAAAAGTGGAATGGGACCAAGTAAAGCACCAAATGACCAGCTTCTCATTGAAAAAGTAAAAGAACAACATGTTAAAGTATCCTTTCTCCTGCTGGCTCATTCATCTCTGAACTTCCCGTTCACATATTGCTCTGAATACCCTCAGCCAACACAAAGTTGACAAAAGTAGAGGAGAGGCAGTCACGTAGCAGGGAGCCTTCTTGCCAATCAAAACATAGCTTGTCATTCAGAAGGGAATCCCTCCTTCCTTCCGTTTTCACTGCCATCCTCAGCCTCACCATCACTTTCTTTACATCTTTTTTATAAATAAACCCCCCCCAAAACATCTAAGAGATGTTAAGACCAGAGAGGCAAAGGCTTCCCACCTACCACCCTCCTCCTCTTTGGGGTCAGGCATTGTGACTAGTCTGGATTCTCACTTGTTCCCGCTCCCTTCCTTCTCTTCTCCACTCAATAATTTAGGTAGGTTACTAGTCTGCAGGAGAGTTTGGGGTAAAAACACTGCAATAAAGGGCAATAAATAAAGGCTTGGCTACCTGTCATTAAGACAGATCGATCTACTGGGAGATCAGACATGGATTTATGAAGCAGAAAAAGGAGTCAGGTAAAGCAACGTAACAAACAACTGCAAGTTAAAATCTTGTAATAGAGATATAAATCCTAGAAAGACCTGGAACAGAGATGTAATATAGAGGTGACGGTAAAAGAAGGCTTGCTGGAAACAGAATCCTTTCATGTTAGTGAATGTGGTGCCTGCTGGCAGTCTGCACAACCACAGTCGCCAGATAGGAGGAAAACTGGCCAGGGATGCTAGGAAAACACCCAGTGTCTTTGACAAGCTGTCAGATGGTCATTAGCATTCCCCTGATTGAGTAGGAGCTCAGATTTGAAGGTCTCGCCTCATCAAACACACACTCTGTGTAATGAAGTTTTGAACCTGCCCTTGGGGGGGAGGGGGAACCTGTAGGACCCCTTGGAATTACCCTGCCGTTTGGAATATGTTCCTTCTCTGCTTGTGGGATAATATACTAAGGATAATACTTCATTGGCTCCATTTTCTTTCTTAAATTTCAACTATTAAAATGGAAGGAAATGATTTTTTACTTAAGGTGGAACTGACATTTGGTTCATGTTCTTTCTTTGCAATGGTGTAACAAAGGCTTTAGTAGTTGTGGTGTAACAAATAATACATTTGAAAATAGATAATGGTGACGGTCGCACAACACAATGAACACAACTGATGTCATTGAACTGTACACACGAAGGATGATGAGATGGCAAATGTTTTGTTACATACATGTTTGCAGCAATAAAAAAAATAATACTTAAGTTCAGTTGGTACATTTCTGAATTAAAAAACTAATATGATTGTGAAACAAGTAGTTTAAATTGAATTAATTAATTTTCCTTCTGGTAAATTACTTTTACCCACTTGCGCATTATGTACATACTTTAAATGCATTTAGTTTTATTCAAAGAATGGAAAATTTTTAATTTGTTATCCAAATTTTAAAAAGCATATTCTTTTTACTACATATTAATATTAACGAGCATTTCCCAAATTTCCCAGAGGATGTCACTTGGGTGTGTGTCCCATGTTTATACATATTTAGTTATAGAAAATAAATACCAAATTTACCTAAGGTAGGTAGGTTGAATGTACGAAACATCATGATTCAGGATCAGAACAACTGGGCTGCTTGCCATTCTTAGATTCTCGAGAGTATGTAATTAATTTTCTCTAACTCATCTTCGGTGTATACCCTTAGGATTTGTTCAGACAATTAAGTAGTTATTAAGGAACCCACAGGGTGAATTGCATTGTTGGAGGTGTTTGTTTCTTATCCAGCTAATAACTTGGTTTCTAAGTGGTCACACCCAAGCTCCCAAAGCTGAAAGAAGAGCAGAACCAACTGGTACCTATGATTGTTGGGATGTGTTTATCCCTGGGCTTAAAGTCCTAGAGGATTATAAAATAGTATTTCTTCCCCAGCCAGACTTAGGTTCCTGAAAACATCTAAGAAAGTGTTTTGGGATCGAAGAACTTAAAACCTTACACAGAAAAAATAGGAAGACTTTGAAGACTAAATTTGTAAGTAAAATTAGGAAAGCCTTTATTTTTTTAGGTTTACTGTAATACAACAAACACAGAGCCCCCAAAAGAAATTATATTCACATTACTTTTTTTTTTTAATTTATTTTATTGTACTTTAGATGAAGGTTTACAGAACAAACTAGTTTCTCAGTAAACAGTACGCATATTGTTTTATAACATTGGTTAACAACCCCACAACATGTCAAAATTCCCCCTTCTCAACCTTAACAACAACAAAAAAAAGACCCACTGCCATCAAGTCGGTTCTGACTCATAGTGACCCTCTAGAACTGCCCCATAGAGCTTCCAAGGAGTACCTGGTAGATTTGAACTGCCAACCTCTTGGTTAGCCACAGATAGCACTTAACCACTATGCCACCAATGTTTCCTTCTCAACCTTAGGTTCCCCATTACCAGCTTTTCTGTCCCCTCCTGCCTTCTAGTCCTTGTCCCAGGGCTGGTGTGCCCTTTAGTCTCATTTTGTTTTATGGGCCTGTCCAATCTTTGGATGAAGGGAGAACCTCAGGAGTGACTTCATTACTGAAAAGGGTTTCCGGGGGACATACTCTCAGGGTTTTTCCAGTCTCTGTCAGGCTAACAAGTCTGGTCTTCCTTTTTTTTTTTTTGAGTTAGATATTTTACTCATTTTATGTGAATAATGATGAGTAACGTACAGCTAATTTCCATGTATAATTCCTTGCTCACTGAAAATTTTCCTGGCTATCCCTCCTTCACCTTTTGAGCAAGAAGTGTCTAATTGAGTTTTATTTTTTTGGAGATAATATCTATGGAAGAAGAATCTTTTATCCTCTGGGTGAGTCCCTTCCCAAATGTACCATACTCTGTTAGAAATGCTTTCAGTTTCCAATGACAAAAAATGCAGTGGCTCAAAGCATTCATAAAGGAGTCACTCCTTAGTCATGTGATTTTCTTCCTCGTGGTTGCAAGATGGCTGCTGTGTCTGCAAACATCAAGACCACTTACAAGGCAGGAAGAAAGAGAACGAACAAAGGAGGAACAGCAAAATTCTTTTCTTCCTGAAGCTTTGTCATTTATTGAGAAAGGAAAGCCTTCTCTAGTGATGTTTGCCTACATCTCATTGGTAACACACGGCACTCTTAGCTGAAAGGGAGTCTAAAAAGGAAATGTTTTTAACTGGTGGCATTGTTGCCCCAAACAAATGAGCATTTTGTAGCTCACAAGGAGAAAATGGAATTCAGTGGATTTCCATAACGGCTACAAGTATCTTTCCAAATTTATAACCGTGGGGTTGTTGACTCTGTCCCCTGCCTTCCTGTCTCCCAGCCCTTTAGTACCTCTTTTTACTCATATTCTCCAGCCAAATTCAGTTCTTAGGTCCAAGGGCACTTTCAATTATCTTGTTTTATCTTTCCAGAATTTCATTGCAAAAATCTCTATTACTTCCCTGATATTCTCTCTGCCTCCTTTTTCTATGCTAATTACTCTGTTCCTTTTTTTTTATCCTTTAAGTACCTCTGACGGGAGCTGATCCTGATCCAAAATTCTTGTGTTTGTCCAAAATATACCCAGAAGTAAATTCATGTATATCATCTCCTAAGGCTTTCATTAAATATCTGACATTAATCAGATATTTTTATATCTGTAAAATTTTCTATCCATAAAATTGATGTGATCTTGCTGGAGTTCCTCCCATGAGGGTGGCATGCAAGTAAGTCACTGGTTATTAATCAAATGGGATGAGCTTAGGTGACCTGAGGATACGTTACTGGGCCAAAGAGGGAGAGTCATCGTCGAAACCAGGAAGATCCAAGTGTAGAGTCTCTGAGACTCTGGCAGGAACAAGGCAGTGTGGGGTTGGAAAAGGCTGTATATTTGCCTTTGCAGCGTTACTAAACATGCTAAAACACTTTGCTGATTTAGTAATGAAACGGTGAAAAGAGACTGGGCATATCCAATACCAAATCTACTTAGAGCAGTTGCTAGAGGCGAGAAGGGGTAGTTTGCTGAGATGCTGAAGTGGGCAGCCAGATTAACTCAGACACAGACAGAAATGAGAACAGAAAATCAGCAGATAAGGACTTCATAGCCACCTACAGGAATTGGGGCAGGCTGGGAGAACCCCCAAAGTCTTTGTTCCCAAGAAGCAATCTTGTACATCCCAGGAGGATAACTTGGGACCTGAAGATGTGACTAAGACAGACTTTCCTCTTGGGAGAAGCATACTGTTTTTGGCAGCAAAACTGACTTTGAATGCAGACAATCTAACTGCACAATCCTAACCAATGTACCCTTTAATAAAATGCTATACTTGTAAGGATTTTCTATACTACCTGTATCCTCTCAAGGCAGAAACCTTGAAAATAGATCTGGCGCCCCACTGGAATATAAGAAAACGTAATAACTGGACAACAAGGGGAGAGTAAGGAGAAAAATAGGCTGAGATATTTGGGCGCAGGCTTGACCAGTTTTAAGTAAGATTAATTGCGACTGAAGAAGGGAAGGGAACTGTTGTTGGCAAATGGATATACCAAAACCCAAAACCAAACGTGTTGCTGTCGAGTTGATATCAACTCATGGCCACCCTATGTGTTACAGAGTAGAACTGAGCTCCAAAGTGCTTTCTTGGCAGAAATCTTTATGTAAGCAGATCACCAGGCCTTTCTTCCATGGTACTGTTGAGTGGGCTCAAACCACCAACCTTTCAGTTAGTAGTTGAGTACAAATCATTCGTACCACCCATGGACCTAATGGATGTACAGGGGGGCTGCCAAGTGGGAAAACACTGACAGGAAGGTGAAATGATGCTGAGCTAATATATTGACAGGAGCCAGTTAAATTTTTAATATCCAGTAGGTCATGATAAGAATATGTACTTGAAATGATTTTATATTCAACATGTGCTTTACAATTTAGGCGTAGTTACTACATTTGTTTTATATCAACAAGAGTGATTAGGTAATGCCCCAGCTTTCCAAGTTGTGTCTTAACATGAATTATATTCTGTGAAAATCTGTAAGACATGATTTAAACTGAAAGGCAAATGGCTGCCTTCATTAGGTTTTAGTTACATTTAGGTCAAGGCAGTGTACTTTAGAGTTGGGCTCCTGCTATTGGAGCATAAATGCCAGATCTTTGGGAGGCTGTACTAACACTTTGGATTTAGAGCTCTGGTCCTTAACCTCGTGGCAACTTGCATCCCTTTTGTTCTCAAGGTATGTTCTTATGCATTACAAACCTCTGAGTAAGGATAATACGTTTTTGGATAATTATAGCAAGAGAATGAAAATATAATTAGTTTGTTATAATCTCAGTTTAATAAGAACACATTAAAATTACAGCTGTATAAAAACAATATACTCTTCTGTAGCTTTTATGCAAAGATATTCAAGAAATGAGGACATTTTACTGGGAAATAAGTACATTCATGTCATCATCAGTTTCTGGACCTTGTTTTGATGTGGGAAACCGAGAAAAACCTAAAATCACGTAAGTATGTAGTTGCAAATGACACAAGGCTCTCCCCTGCTGTCTTTGTCATTTGTAGGATATGCTAGTCAAACTCACCAGAAATTCCCAAGCTTTTTCTGATAAAATATATTCATTGATTTGTAATTCGATAAGATAATCTTTTATATAAGAGATTTGGTGGTGCAAATGGTTTACAGTCAACTACTAATTGAAAGGTTGGTGGGTGCTGTGAAAGCAAGTCCTGATGATTGGCTTCTGTAAAGATTACAGACAACAAAATCCTATGGAGCACAGCTCTACTCTGTAAAACATGAGGTCACTATAAGTTGGAATCTACTTGATGGCAATGGGTTTGGTTGTTTTTTGTTTGTTTTTATTACTAATGGAGTTAAGGATTTTTAAAAAATGATTCTAATATTCTTGGGTTTTTTTCCTCCCCCATTTGTTCACTTTTTGCTAAATTACAGTGAAAAATATCCATAAAAATACTCAATTGTTGCAAATATGTTTGTCACATCAGTCGTGATGGTCATTTCTTCATTTTCTAAAACTTTCTCTAAGAAAAAGAAAGTTATTTCAGTGTGCTTGACTCTAATTAGGAATTTCTTTATAAAAGCAAATAATTTCTCTCTGGTCACACCATGTTCTTTTCTGATCACTATTTCGATGGTTTCCTAGTCATCTAGTGCTGCCGTAACAGAAATACAAGTGGATGGATTTGACAAAGACAAGTTTATTCTCACATAGTCCAATAGGCTAGAAGTCTGAATTCAGGACGCTGGTTCCAGGGGAAGGCGTTCTCTGTCGGCTCTGGAGAAAGGCCCTTGTGATGCATCAGTCTTCCCTTGATCTGGGAGCATCTCAGCACAGGCACCTCAGGTCCAAAGGGTGCCCTCTGCTCCCAGCATGGCTTTCTTGATGGTATGAGGTCCCCATGTCTCTCTGCTTACTTCTCTCTTTTATATCTCAAAAGAGATTGGCTTAAGACACTAATCTTATAGATCTCATCGATATCACTGCCGCTAATCTATCTCATTACATCATAGTGGTAGAATTTACAACACACAGGGAAATCACATCAGATGACAAAATGGTAGACAATCATACAATACCGATAAACGTGACCTAGCCAAGTTGACAGATATTTTGGGGGGACACAATTCAATCCATGACAGATAAATTAATTGTATTCAATTTTGTGTTTGAATACAGCTACTGTATATACTAGGTAAAGGATAAATTTTCTACTTTTTACATAGTTAACCGAAGTATTGTTTTAATTGTAAACAGGCTAATTTCTCATGGTTTTCAAAAATAAATCTACCTGTTCCAAGTGTAACTTATATTACAACTGAGCTATAAATCCTTTATTTTTAACTATAAATACTGTGGCCTTCCCCTTGACCCCAAGTAGTGGGAGAAAGAATTCTTAACTTTTAGCCCTAGCTGACTGAAATCTTAGTTCAAACTAATAAGTCTTGGTTCAGAAAACACTTAGCTTTTTGAGGGAAAAAAATTTAAAAAATGAGCCTCCCAGATTTCTCTCTCATGTCCTTCTGACTATACTCCAACGTGACTTCTGAGGATGGGGGAGGGTGGGGGAGGGGAATAGGTGTGGTTTTCATGACTCCTGTGTAGAGAGGAAGAGCCTAGGTCTTGGGCACAGTCATTTTTGTGGTGATGAACCTAATCCAACTGATTGGTACTTGCCCAGATGATACCTGCAGCTAAATTTTGTGGCTACTGTGTGAAGGGGCCACATAGTCCCTATGGGTGCTGGTTAGCTATTATCCACATGCTCCTCTCCATTCCCCAGACAAGCTTTAACTTGCTTCATATTCTCTTGGACCCCTCCTTCAATACTGACAGCCAAGAATTATTAAAGCAATCCTGCAGAGCTGCTATTAGGTCTTCATCTGTAGTAAGAACACAGGCTCATCAGAGGCACTTTGTATAACGCACTCTGCCGTCTGGCTTCTCCTTGACTGATTCAGACGCATCCTGGTTTCTCAGAAGCCACAGACACTTCTAAGTCCCTGGTCTGGTGACCTGCTCTGTAACCCTGTCTACACAGCACCTGAAACTCACTACAGCAACCTCCTCCCATAAGCTCTCTATCATAAACTCAGTGATTACAGGATCCTACCTACGCCACAGAAGAATCAAGGCCACTTGGGAAACCACAATCTCTTCCTGGTCTCCTGCACTACCCAATAATGTGGAGTCTCTCCAGGTTGGTACAGGACAGCCTGTGAGGTGGTCCCTCCAGAGTCCCAGGTGGAGAGTTGGGACAAAATCTCCCCACCCCTCTCCTTCTGAGTTTTCCTCACTGGGTCAGTAGGGGGCTTGGTACATACATCTCTGTCCTTTGCTTTTCTAGTTGCCCTTCTCCAGCCTGCTTTCTTCTTCTCACCATCCACTGGGAAGAAAAATGGGTGGGGTGGTGGCTTTTATTTCCTGATGTTGTAGTTTCTACCATGTAGCAGCAAGTTCAGAGGTTTATTGTCATAGGTAAAAAAGGTTTCTTCTCCAGCCTACAGGGGAACTGCATAAGCTGGATTCTCTAGTCTGGGACTCTTATAAAGAGGAGAGGTAACAGTTTTTGGAAAATTCTCTCTCAAGGTAATAGCATAATTTGGGAGTATTTTTTTTTTCTGCCTCCTGTATAATCTTATTTTTATGTCAGAATCTGTATAATATAAAATAATGCTTTTTGCATTCCTTCTTATTATAAATCCCAGTCTCCACCACTGCACCCCTCCACCTTTAATTACATGTGCAGTCAGGCCACCTGGGGGAGGAAGACCACCCTTTCAGAGAGGCAAAAGAGAAAAGCACTTTACTAATTTTCATGATTTTACCCTGTTACAAAACTACATGATGCCGTGGGAAGTCACCTTACTAGTGTATGGAAATGGTCGATGTGCCAGGTACCAATTCCTTTACGAAAATCACAGAAGACGCAGACTTGGATTCTCTCTTCTGGTGAAGTGTTTGTTACCACATAAAGAAACAGAATACTCTTTATTTTCTCAGACAAATTCCTTGCAGCAAGCACATGATAGTGCATTATACAAATAAGGTACTCCTTCCTTTACATAAAAAACAAAGCTTGAAATTTTACCAAGCATAGCAGTGAGTAACATCAGTAAAAAATGATCCCTACACATTAAGTGTTAGTTTAAGGTTCAAAAAGAAACTTCTGATGAGATCGAGCACATATATTCCTTTCACAGTTAACCAAAGCACTACACAAAAGGAGAATTCATCTATGCTCCCTTTTGCTTACATACTGCAAAAATACTAACACCTGACTACAGCCATTAATATCTCTTGACTCCTCAAGCTGGATAACCACCTTAAAAGGGGTAAGTTCTGCATTCTTAAAAAGTTGCTTCAAGATACCCTGGCTTATCACATGAATTTTAGAACAGACCTTATCATTAAACAAGGGAACCTGCTGATACTTTTTTGACACATCTGCTTCCAATACAATTTTTTTTTTTTTTAAACATCTCTAATGCACTACCCATTATTGGGCCTTCTTTTCCTTGGCATGTGAATTCGCCACTTAATAGACTGTTTATATCCAAAGCTTCTCAAGTCACACAAACCCAGGTATCCTCCTAATTTTGCTATGATCAAATCACTTCCTTGTACATGCATGGTAAAAAGGTGTATCTCCTAGCTTTAATTTTAAAATTTCATGTTCAGACAGTTTCAGTGTTTGAAAATAACAAGGTGCACAGTACACATTGCAGTTGTTGAGTGTCATCCCTCTCCAATGTACAATTGAAACTGAAAGAAACTTCTGGTTCTATTTGTGTCTGTATGACATGGCACAAAAAAATTAACAAAGATATGGAATTTTGCTACAGAGTAAACTGTAGCTAACATATTAACAGTTAATGCCAAGTATCCAAACAAAGGTATCTATGTTGTCATGTGTCATGGATTGAATTGTGTTCCCCCAAAATATCTGTCAATTTGGCTAGGTCATGATTCCCAGTATTGTATGATTGTCTGCCATTTTGTCATCTGATGTGATTTCCCTATGTGTTGTAAATCCTATCACTATGATGTGATGAGAAGGATTTGTGGTGGTTATATTGACGAAATCTACATGATTACATAATACCTTAAGCCAATCTCTTTTGAGATATAAAAGAGAGAAGCAAGCAGAGAGATGGGGACCTCGTACCACCAAGAAAGCAGTACCAGGAGCAGAATGCGTCCTTTAGACCTGAGTTTCCTGCACTGAGATGCTCCCAGATCAAGGGAAGACTGATGACAAGGACCTTCCTCCAGAGCCAGCAGAGAAAGAAAGCCTTCCCCTGGAGCCAGCACCCTGAATTTGGACTTCTAGCTTACTAGGCTGTGAAAGAATAAATACTTGTGGTATTTCTGTTGGAGCAGCACTAGATAACCAAGACATGTGTTGTGGATTAAGAAATACACTACGGCATGGCAAGACAGGTGACGCTACAACAGAACAGCCCTATAAGTCAACTCACCACCACACACATTATTACTGACATTTGGCTGTTTATATTTTAATTAGCAGCAGAGTTGTGTTTGACTCATTTATATACATGGGTGAATTGGTCATTAGCAAGATGTGGGGCCAATGAATCCCAACACACTAAATTTGTGTTCTTGGTGGTAAAATCAGTCATGTCTCACCTTTCTAGAAAGGGTATCTTGCAGCTCCAATAAAAAGACACTAATGTAGAGGATTGAAATGTAACATCCAAGATCAAGATTCATCGTAAATTCTATGTGTGTAATAATCCTAGATGATATTTGGAAATATTTTATAAACAAAGACTAGTGAGTACCCGAGTATCCCTTTATATTTGTGTCTCCAAATATTGTTCAACACTTCTTTACAGGTGAGGTTGAGCTTTGCAGGGAGAAAGAGAGGAGAAGGTAGGATGCTGGTAACAGTGCCCAGCTCAGGCCTCAATCTTTCATACCCAATAGCAAAATAGCAGGCACTGAGTTAACTGAATGAACTCTTGATAGTTCGGTGAACACCTGGCGCTACTCCAGAATGTCCCTTGTATGTCTTAGCTCTCATTCTCAGCAGTCTATCAATGTATGACCTACATATACAGTACTCTCCCTAAGACCAGTTCTGGTGAATACAGTTTTCTTAACCTTATTATATTTCTAGATGCATCCCTTAGAGGCTGGTGCATCTGCCAGAGGCCCAGCTGACCTGTTCTGTAATGTGGCTTGAAAACATCTAACCCACCAAAACCATTGCCATCGATTCTGGTTCACAGCGACCCTATAGGACAGAGTAGAACTGCCCCATAGGGTTTCCAAGGCTGTAATCTTTATGGAAGTGGACTACCATATCTATATCCTGTGGAGCAGCTGGTGGGGTCGAACCAGCTTTCAGTTAGCAGCCGAGTGCTTAACCATGGTGCCTCCAGGGCTCTTAGAAAAGTTTTCTTCTCTAGCTGAATGACCACGTGTTAACAGTGTTTATCGAGAAAAGAAATGTATTCTACCACCCTACAGAAGGCTACAAACCCTTATAACTGATATTCTATGGGACAACTGGAGGTATGGGATGATGTGAGGCTTACACAATCACAGAATCAGGGACTCATAGAGAAGAAATGAAAATAGAGGGTGTTGTTCTTTTTTTTCGGAGTCCCTGGGTGGTGCAAACAGTTAATGCACTCATTGTTGACCAGAAAGTTGGAAGTTTGAGTCCACCCAGTACCTGGAAAAAGTAATGGTGATCTACTTCTGAAAAATCAGCCATTGAAACGCTATGGAGTGCAGTTCCATCCTGACACACATGGGGTCATAAGTTGGAATCAACTCGATGGCAACTGTTAGTATTTTTTGTTGTTGTTATGTAAGTGGATGTCTCTGTTTTTTTTCTAGTTTGACCCCAATTCATGGAGACTAAACAAAGATGTAAAGGACACAAGGAGAGATCACCTATGTTGGCAAATGAGATTCTGAGGCCACATTTTCATTCCTAAGAAATAAAATCCCAGGTATGTAGTATGAGGGCTGGAATGCCTTAGAGTTGGATATTAAGGAAGAATATATATGAAACTAGAGCTGGCCTTCCTCTAATTTGCTAATAAAAAACCAACCAAACCAAACCCATGGCTGTTAAGTTGATTCCGACTCATAGTGACCCTACAGCTTGATAATAATAGCAAAAGAATAATTAAGTTCCTACATGTCCCAGGCACTGTGCTACATGCTGATGACATTGCTTATCCCTCTTTCATAGTGAGGAAGGTGAGGCTCCAAACTTTTAAGAAATTTGTTTAAGATTTTCCAGCTGGTAAGGGGTGGAGCTGGGATTCACGCCAAAGAAAATTACTTAATCTCACTCTCATTAGTAAATTGGGATAACTGTGTTTAACTCATAAAGCGATTTTGAAGATTCAACATAAACATATGCTAAGAACCTGGCATCCAATGCTAGGTATTGAGCAGTACATAGAATCTATTATTAATTTTTGTTTTCCCTAAATGTCTTCTCTGCAGACTGAGTTATGACTTCTATCCATTTCTTTTCCTAGCTATGGATTGCTGTTGTTTTTAGGTGCTGTTAAGTTGGTTCCGATTCATAGAGTCCCTATGTACAACAGAAACACTGCCCAGTTCTGCGCCATCCTCACAATTGTTATTATGTTTGAGCCCATTGTTGCAGCCACTGTGTGGGACTGTTCCCTCTTGACAAAAAGTACATGAGATGAAGTCTTGCTATATGTCATAGTTTACTAGCGCTGCTATAGTGGAAATACCACAAGTGGATGGCTTTAACAAAGAGAAATGTATTTTTTCAAAGTCTAGGAGGCTAGAAGTCCAAATTCAGGGTGCCAGCTCCAGGGAAATGTTTTCTTTCTAGGGGAAGATCCTTGTCAACAATCTTCCCCATTCGAGGAGCTTCTCAGCATGGGGACCCAGGGTCCAAAGGACTCACTATTCTCCTAGCTCTTGTTCCTTGGTAGCATCAGGTCCCCATACCTCTCTGCTCGTTTCTCTTTTATATCTCAGAAGAGATTGGTTTAAAACAAAACCTAATCTTATAGATTGAGTCTTGCTTCATTAACTTAACTGCCGCTAATCCCATCTCATTAGCATCATAGAGGTAGGATTTACAACACGTAGGAAAGTCACATCAGATGACAAAATGGTGGACATTCACACAATACTGGGAATTGTGGCATAGCCAAGTTGATAGATATTTTTTAGGGACACAATTCAATCCATGACACTCTCCTTGCTTCTAAGGAGCATTCTGGCTATACTTCTTCCAAGACAGATTTGTTTGTTCTTCTGGCAGTCCATGGGATAGTCAGTATACTTTGCCAACACCATAACTCAAAGGCATCAATTTTTCTTCAGTCTTCCTTATTCATTCACCAGCTTTCACATGTGTATGACGTGATTGAAAATACCATGGTTTGGGTCAGGCACACCTTAGCTCTCAAACTGATATCCTTGCTTTTGAACACTTTAAAGAGAGCTTTTGCAGCAGATTTACTCAAGGCAATATGTCATCTGATTTCTTGGCTGCTGCTTCCGTGGGCATTGATTGTGGAACCAAGTAAAATGAAATCCTTGAAACTTCGATCTTTTCTCCATTTATCATGATGCATCCTATTGAGCCAGTTGTGAGAATTTTTGTTTTCCTTATGTTGAGGTGCAATAACTATGGATTAAAACTCATTTAATATTTTCCTTCTATTCAGTTGTATTCCCTTTTAGACCACTACAGAGATTATTGTTCATAGTTCTGTACCTCTTGCACCATGTTTTAAAATCAAAGCAAGATATGGGAGGAAGAGTGTATTTTTTTTACTGTATTCTCTTCTTTAAAATTTTTCATCATGCATATGTATTAGCTCTTCAAAAAGTAAATATATTCATAAAATTCATTTAAGAAAGGCATTGATGAAGCACCACACCTCGTCAGTGAAGTGATTTTTTTGTCACATTATTACTGAAATGCCATTGTAAAAAGTGGCATGATGTCAGCCCTGTCTAGAGGGAGGAGAGAGAATCAAGATCAACATCAGCCCAAGGCTGATTCTGATGAGGTAGAGGTCAGACATACTGCCAGTCTCCAAACTTTTAACCAAGTCTGACACCAGCCATCCCTCCAATGACACTCTCTACTTCTCTGTTGGATTTGATAATTCATGGCAATGACCACACAGAACTCATGGACCATATTCATGATTATGGGGTTTATTAGGGAGACAATAGATACAACTCAGGGTCAGGATCAATAGGCTACAACTCAGGATCAGGACCCGGAAGCAAGCAGGCCAAGTCTGGAAGGCTCCCCTGAAGTGGACAGCACATACTTCCCTTCAGTGCAGGACAGCTTTCTCAGCTCCTCTTGGCTGTGCAAGTAAGCAGGCACCTCTCTCTGCCATGCACACGCCCCCACCCCCCACCCCCAGCAATGCAGACTTCCTCTCAGCCCCTTGACGATAGGCCTCCTCTTGGCCCCCTGAGGACAGGCTTCTCTTGGCCCCCTCATGACAGGCTCCTCTTGGCTCCCTAGGGACAGGTCTCGTTTGGCCCTGGCCTCTACCCTGCTTGGGCAAGTGTTATAGCTATTTCTTAGGTTCACCAGTAAGTGCCCAGAGGCACTCCCTCTGCCAGGAAGGCTCCTGCCCGAAGGTGTTCAGCTTTCTCGTTCCACGAATCAGCACACCCACTATGGCCGCCTCACTCTGTGAGTCAGGAAGCCCACTGTGCCATCTCTTGCTGGCCTCCTGGTTCTGCAGCTACCATTTCTGTGCCACTACTTCTCACCCTCTTGTGCAATCTCCAGTGTCACAGCTCTGTCTGTCTCTTGGGTCTAGGAGATTCTCAGCGCAGAGACCCTGGGTCCAAAGGACTTGCTCCACTCCTGACTCTTCTTCTTGATGATAGTAAAGTCTCCCCCCGCCACCCCCCACAACCTCTGGGATTGACTAGTGGGATGAGAAAACTGGCCAGTCCCCTACAGGGATTCCATGTACATTATTTGTATGGTCCCACCCCATCAAGTGTTCCATGCACCTTATTTGCTTTAACAAAACTGTCAATACCCTTGGTGGGCCACAAGCACCTTATTTTCATAGTCCCACTCAATCATTTTGTATAAGTCACAAGATCATGGCTAGAAGGGCCATACAATAGCAATTCACTGCACGGCAGCCACCTTGAATTGAAATATAGGTATTTTAGCGTGGTGAATTCTTTAGCAGAGCCCTGGTGGCACAGGGGTTAAGAGCTCAGCTACTAACCAAAAGGTCAGCAGTTCGAATCCACCAGCACCTCCTATGGGAGCCCTATGGGGCAGTTCTACTCTGTCCTATAGGACTGCTGAGTCAGAATCGACTCAATGGCAATGGGTTTGTTCGTTTGTTTGGAAGTTCTTTAGCGGTTAGGCTGATGTTTTAACATATCAAGTACTCAGGGAAAAATATATTCATCCAGAAAGTATTTGTGCAATAGAGTATCACCAACACATAAATATCTCCGGAAATACCAGTTGTTGTTAGGTGCTGTCGAGTTTGTTCTGACACATGAAGACCCTGGTGGCGTAGTGGTTAAGTGCTACGGCTGCTAACCAAAAGGTTGTCAGTTTGAATTCACCAGGTGCTCCTTGGACACTATGGGGCAGTTCTACTCTGTCCTGCAGGGTTGCTATGAGTCAGAATTAACTCGACAGCAATTGGTTTGTTTGGTTTTTTTATGTACAACAGAAAGAAACACTGCCCAGTCCTAAGCCATTCTCCTAATCGCTGCTATGTTTGATTCCATTGTTGCAGCCACTATGCCAATCCATTTCATTGAGGGTCTTTCTCTTTTTTGATGACCCTCACTTTACCAAGCATGACGTCCTTATCAAGGGCCTGGTCTCTCCTGAAACCATGTCTGAAGTACATGAGACGAAGTCTCATCATCCTCATATCCTCACATCCTCACTTTCCCACATCCTCTTGGAAGAAGTACAGCATTCTGGCTGCACTTCTTCCAAGATAGATTTGTTCGTTCTAGCAGTTCATGGGATATTCAGTATTTTTCTCCAACACCATAATACAAAGGCATCAATTCTTCTTCAGTCTTCCTTATGCATTGCCCTGCTTTCGCATGCATATGAGGTGACCGAAAATACCATGGCTTAGGTCAGGCCTGCTTTAGTTCTCAAAGTGACATCTTTGCTTTTGAACACTTGAAAGAGGTTTTTTCAGCAGATTTGCCAAATGCAATACATCCTTTGATTTATTGACTGTTGCTTCTATGGGCTTTGGTTGTGGATCTAAGTAAAACGAAATCCTTGACAGCTTCAATATTTTCTCCATTTATCTTGATGTTGTTTACTGGTCCACTTGTGAGGGTTTTTGTTTTCTTTATGTTGAGGTACAATCCATACTGAAGGCTGAAATCTCTGGTCTTCATTGGTAAGTGCTTCAAGTCCTCTTCACTTTCAGCAAGCAAAGTTGTGCCATCTGCATATCGGAGGTTGTTAATGAGTCTTCTTCCGATCCTGATGCCGTGCTCTTTTTCACAGAATCCAGCCTCTTGGATTATTTGCTCAGCATACAGACTGAATAAGTATGGTGAAAGGATACAACTCTGACACACACCTTTCCTGATTTTAAACCACACAATATCCCCTTGTTCTCTTCAAACAATTGCCTCTTGGTCTATGTACAGGTTCCTCATGAGCACAATTAATTAAGTATTCTGGAATTTCCATTCTTCACACTGTTATCCATAATTTATCATGACCTATACAGTCAAATGTTATTTCACAGTCAGTAAAACATAGGTAAATATCTTTTTGCTATTCTCTGCTTTCGGCCAAAATCTGACATCAGCGATGATATCCCTCATTCTACAACCTCTTCTGACTCTGGCTTGAACTTCTGGCAGTTCCCTGCTGATGTACTGCTGCAACTGCTTTTGAATTGTCTTCAGCAAAATTTTACTTGTGTGTGATATTAATGATATTGTTCTATAATTTCCGCATTCTGTTGGATCACCTTTCTTTGGAATGGGCACAAATATGAATTTCATCCAGTTGGTTAGCCAGGAAGCTGTCTTCCAAATTTCTTGACATAGACAAGTGAGTACCTCCAGCGCTGCATCGTTTGTTGAAACATTTCACTTGGCTTTCAGTCAATTCCTACAGTCTTGTTTATTGCCATTCTCTTCAATACAGCTTGGACTTCTTCCTTCAGTACCATAAGTTCTTGATCATATGCTACCTCCTGAAATGGTTGAATATTGACTCTATATATTCCTTCCATCTTCTTTGATGGTTTCTGCATCATTCAATACTTCCCCCATAGAGTTCTTCAATATTGCAACTTGAGGCTTGAATTTTTTCTTTAATTCTTTCAGCTTGAGAAATGCCAAGCGTGTTCTTCCCTTTTGATTTTCTAACTCCAGGTCTTTGCACGTTTCGTTATAATACTTTACTTTTGTCTTCTTGAGTAACCCTTTGAAATCTTCTGTCCAGCTCTTTTCTTCATCATTTCTTCCATTCGCTAGGCACCTGAAAAATCCCAAACAACTGACATCCACACCTGGGAGAAAAAAAAAACTGCTATTTGTCATAGAGAAACATTTCTCTTTCCAGAATTAAGACACGATTGAGTTGATATTTAAACAAAACTTCCAGACCTGTCTATCAAAAGTGAATAACGTCATTCGAGGAAACCTTATTTGGAAAACTATCAGTGTCTCTCTTTAGGTTTGCAATATTTCTCAGGCTTTGTCTGTTAAAATCTCAAGGAATCCAGGTAAGCTGGCTCTGTGGGTTTATGAGTTGGAATCGACACGACAACAACGGGTTTGGTTTGGTTTTGGTATGGGTTGATTGTATTTAAGTCCTAACCCCGTTAAGGTGAACTTATTTGAAAATAGGATCTTTGCGAATATGATTACTTAACATGAGGTCATACTGGGTTAGGGTGGGCCAAATCCAATATGACTGGGTTTCTTATGAAAAGAGAAGAGACACAGAACGCCCTGCTGACAACCTGAATTCAAACTTCTAGCCTCCAGAACTGTTAAAGAATAAATTTCTATTTAAAAAAAATTTTTTTTTTATTGTGCTTTAGGTGAAAGTTTACAGCACAAATTAGTTTCTCATTCAAAAATTTATGCACCAATTGTTTTAGGACTTTGGTTGCAATCCCCACAATGTATTAGCACCCTCCACCTTTCCAACCCTGGGTTATTTGTGTCCATTTATCCAGTTTTCCTATCCCTTCCTGGCATCTTGTCTTTGCTTTTGGGTAGGTGTTGTCCATTTGGTCTCATATACTTGACTGAACTAAGAAGCATGATCCTCACATGTGTTATTGTTTGTTTTATAGGCTTGTCTAATCTTTGGCTCAAAGTTGGACTACGGGAGTGACTTGAGTTCTGAGTTAGCAGGGTGTCCAATGACCATAGTCTTGGGGGTTCCTTCAGTCTCTGTCAGATCAGTGAATCTGAATTTCGATGTACTTTTTTCTCCCACTCTGTCTGGAGCCTCTATTGTGATCCATGTCAGAGTGGTTGGTGGTGGTACCTGCCACCATCTAGGTCTTCTGGGCTCAGGCTGGTGGAGGCTGTAGTTTATGTAGTCTATTAGTCCTTTGGACTAATATTTTCTTTGTGTCTTTGGTTTTTTCATTCTCCTTTGCTCTAGATGGGATGAGATCAATAGATGTATCTTAGATGGCCACTCACAAGCTTTTAAGACCCCAGACACTATTCACCAAAGTAGGATGTAGAACATTTTCTTTATGAACTATGTTGTGCCAATTGACCCACACGTCCCCTGAGACTATAGTCCCCACCTTCAGCCCTAGTAACTCAGTCCCTAAAGGTATTTGGATGTATCTAGAAAGGTTCTATGACTTTGCCTTGGTCAAGTTGTGCTGACTTTCCCTATAATGTGTGTTGTCTTTTCCTTTGCCAAAGTTAATGCTTGTTTACTATAAATTTCTATTGTTTTAAGTCATAGAGTTTGTGGTCATTTGTTACAGCAACCCCAGGAATACTAATACAGATTTTGTGTGAACTGCGGGGGCTAATTATATGTTTCAACTTGACTAGGCTATGGTGCATTGTTTGGTTAAACACTAGTCTAGATGATGCCGTGACGGTATTTTGTAGATGTGATTTACATTTACAGTTAGTTGACTTTAAGTAAAGGATATTACCTTTATAATTTGGAGATATTACCTTTATAATTTTATCCAGTTAGTTGAAGAACTTAAGAGCAAAAATCAAGGTTTCCAGGAGAAGGAAGTTTGTCTGAAGACTGTAACAGAAATCCTGCCTGAGTTTTCAGTCTGTCGGCCTCCCCTATAAATTTTAGACTTAAGTTTGCAACATCAAATTCTTCTTGGGTTTCTGGCCTGTGGGCCTCCCCTATGGATTTTGGGCTTCGCAGCCCCCATAATTACATGAGCTAGTTCCTTAAATCTCTCTTTCTTTCTCTAGTAAATAATAGCAATGGCCTGGGTGGTTGAGGGTAGTCGGGGTGTCAGGAAGTTTCTCAGGACTAGGTAAGTTTGGTGTCTGAAGACACCTTTGCCTATACCACTGCAATTCTAGTTCATTTTGTTTCCCCTGAGGCCATGTGGGATGGAGCCACTTCCTGGAAGAAGAAGGCCTTTCTGACTGATTTGGGGCAGATAAGCATCATTTACTAACCATATCTTAGGTTCAAAGCCTTGTCCTGATGGTTATAGGAAATGCAAAGGTAAGTCCTAGTCATTGACTTCTAAGAGATGCCACTCTATTGGGAGATATAAGCTTCATTCTAAATGGTTGTAACACAAGGGCCCTGATTGGTACAAAGAGGAGTGGTATGAGTTCCCTGGAGGTATTAAACTGAGCCTTGAAAAACAAGGAAAGCTTGGACAATTGGTGATGAGGAAGGAAGATATGGAATGCACAAAAACAGTGAAAACAGACCAAAAGTGAAGCATGTTCTGGAAACACCTCAGGGAGTCACTGGGGAATGAGACTGTCAGCTAGGTCAGCATGCACATGGCTGGGGTCTCTCCATCAAGGAGTGAAGGAACCCCCAGGCTTCTGAGTCTCAGTGTCTCCATCTATACAAGCAGTAAACAACACTAGGTGTGTGGAAATGAAGTAATAAATTGTTAGGTTGTTAGACAAACATTGGTGTCTGCCCCAGCTCTGAGAGGATTCTGATGCCTTTCCAGGAGGTCTACCAATATCAGATGCAGGCCACACCCCAAGGAAACTCCATTTCAACTGATTGGCTACTCACGGCAGATCCCATCATGGAAGTGATCACATTACATCAAATCTAATCATAGAAGTGATTACATCATCATACAACTGCCAAGCTACATCATAACTGCCAAACCACTGAGAATCATGGCCCAGCCAAGCTGACGCACAACCTTAATAATCACATAAGCCCATTAAGGCTGTCAGCAGAATTCAGTTCCTTGCAGTTGTAGAACTGAAGTCCCCATATTCTTGCTGAATGTCAGCTAGGGGCCTCTTTCTGTTCTTAGAGGCCACCCACGTTCCTTCTTACACAGCCCCTCTATCTTCAAAGCAGCAAGGGTGTGTCAAGTCCTTATGCTTCAAATCTGTTTTCCTCTTTTCCCCCAGTTGGAGAAAACTCTCCATATTTGAAGGTTCCTGTGATTACACTGGGCCCTCCAGCATAATACAGGATAACCTTTTTATTTTAAGGTCAACTGTGCCTTATAACATAACGTAATCATGAAAATAATTACATCTTATCATATTCACAGGTTCTGGGGGTTAGGATGGAATATCTTTCAGGGGCTATTTTAGAAATTCTGCCTACCATAGCTTCTCATCCACTTCCTTGTTTGTTGTTTTTGTTGTTAGCTGCCCTCAAGTCAGTTCTGGCTCATAGACATCCTGTGTACAACAGAACACGATACTGCCCGGTCCCATGCCATCTTCAAAATCATTGCTATGTTTGAGCCTATTCTTGCAGTCACTGTGTGAATTCATCTCACTGAAGATCTTCCTCTTTTTCAATGAACTCCTACTTTACCAAGTATGATGTCCTTCTCCAGGGACAGGTCCTGCCTAATGACATGTCCAAAGTACATTTGCTAATTGAAAAGTCGGTGGTTTGACCCACCCAGCGGTTCTGTAGGTGAAAGACCTGGTGATCTGCTCCTGTAAAGATTATAGCCTAGAAAACTCCATGAGGCAGTTCTACTCTGTCACACGGGATCATTATGAGTCAAAATCAACTCGATAGCAAGTAAGAACAACACAAGGATGGAGTGTATAGCTTTCTTATAAGATATAACAATGTTGAAGGAATGCAAGATACTTCTCTCAACACTTGCTCTATAAATTTGAGTTCATGGAACTCCTTACTGAAGTGTGGCTGCTAAGGGATTAAATATGAGTTTACCCTCTCTCTTAAGACCATGTGGTTCTGCTCATCTTTGATTGACAAAAATGAAATAGGCTTCCCTTCTCCAGTTAAAAAGGATTTTATCAAGTTAAATACTAATCAATACACTGTGAGTATTATACACATCATAGGAAACAGGGTGGGACCTTTTCTGGCTTGCAAAGGAAAATTCTTTGCAGAGCTGTGTAAATTTCTCACTTCGCTAGTAAATAAGTCAGCAGAAGGTTGGTGGGATTCTTGAGTTGACAGTTGACATATGCACTAGGGTTCTTTGGATAGCACAGATTTTATGGTTTCTATAAGGTTCATTCATCCTATTCAAAATGCTACTGAGAAGTGTGGTGTTTCTGCCAAAGATGCGATTCAATAAAAGAATAATAAGACAAAAAATGTAACTGACTACCAAAAAAAATAACAGACAATAGGAATAAATCCATAACAGGTTCAGATAATGGGATTATCAGACATGGCTTCTAAAATAACTACCCTTAATATGTTTAAGAAAATAAAATAAATAAATAAAATAAGATTGAGAACATTGGCAAAAAACTGAAAACTAAAAAATATAACCAAATGGATATTCTGGAATCGAAAAGTTCGATAAATGAAACCGATAACTCAGTAGACGGGCTTAATAGTGAACAAATACTATCAAAAAACTTTTCATTACAGAAGTTACTAGGTTACTTTCCTCATAGTCTAATCTCAGAAAAAGCTTAGCTTCTTAAAGTTGACAAAAGGCAATCTAATTTGTCCTAGACAGTTCATCTGGCAGGGCTTTATTCTTAGGCGAATGGGCATTTGTCATCTTTGAGTTTTGCTCTCTAAGTCCTTCGCTTTAACTGCCTGATTCAGTTTGATGTATTTAAAGAATGTTATTGGCCCTGTAACAGTTAGGTTGGAGGAACCTTCTCCAGACAGAGTTTCCAGGAGTAGAATTCTATCTTTTCCTCTCTGCAACTCTACGGCCAGCACAGAACCTGAGGGCAAAATTAGTCATTCATATGAATGCAAGAATTGGACTTGAAGAATAGAGGGAAAGTGAAGGAAGGGTTAATGAGAAAGACTTTGAAAGAACAAACCCTAGGCCAAGGCTTGAACTAAGCAACACTTTTTTTTTTTTTTTTCTCTCAAGGCAGTTGCCTCTCTGCCTGTGTTTTCCAGAGCTCCTCATCACCACTTTCAGCCTAGCCCAGTCCTCCCTTCAAAATGACAGATAGGAGTGTGGTATTTCTCTTGTTACTGAGAGATATTGTGTTTATTATTTGTGAGACTAATAAAAAGTGGAAGATTTTACCCATCAACAACCTGATTGGCGGTGATGGAGCTCGTGGTGGAGGAGCAGAGGGCTTCTTTGGTAACTCTAACTTTTTCTCCAGTCTCATTCACATGTTTAGCAGATAGCTCAAGTGTACAGCTAAATTTCATACAATATGAAGGAAATTGCAGGGATCACAATACACAATTGAAATAAGTTACTCTTCAGTTGCTTTAGCCCCAAACTAAAATATATAAAGCAGAGAAAAGCAGTGAATCAAGTTGCTGCCAGCTCTGGTGTAAAATGTAATAAGGGGGAAAACCACTGTATTTGTATTCCCTCAACATACAACTTCTCTCCCCCTCCAACCTTTGAAATAAATGGACAGTGAAGTCCATGAAGAATGAGTTTTGTCCCTTTTTTGATTTTTAGCTGCTTTGTTTAACGGAGGAGAGTTAGTATTCCTAAATGACCGCTCTGAAGGTTATTGGGAACAGTCAAGCTTTCACCTCAATAGTCCTTGGCTCTGGAGTACCTGCATGGTGCAAACGGCTAAGTTCTCAGCTACTAATCAAAAGGTTGGTGGTTTGAGTTCACCCAGAGCCACCTCAGGAAAAAGGCCTGGTGGTCTACTTTTGAAAAATCTGCCATTGAAAACCTTGTGGAACACAGTTCCTCTCTGACACCCAGGGGATCACCTTGAGCCAATGGCAGCTGGTTAGTCCTTGGATCTAGAAGACTCATTGTTACCTGTCAAATTGTTCCTGTTGTTTTTATCCACAACAGAAAAGGGCATTGACTGACTTTAGTTTAGAATTAGGGTATTAGGAGATTTGTTGCCTGTGTTACCACACCCCAGCCTCCTGGGTGTGATTTTGTTTTATGTAAAAAGTTAACAAAATAAAACAAATGTTTGTTGCCCTTGTATGTATAGAATAGCTTAGGTTGACTCTTGGAAAGAATAGCCTATGGGAGGGGTTGATAAAGGGAAGTAACTGTGAGAACTCCTGATTTTAACACAACATGCCATGGGATAAAATTAATTTTTAATTCTTAGGTGTGAGAAGTCCAATCACTCTTTTAAAGAGGAAATAACTACCACCCTGTCACATAATGTACAGTCTGAAGAAAAATGATGTCAGTACAAAGGAAATCAAATTCATTAAAAAAATAATTAATTTAATTTCATTTAAAAATTAATTAATCTCACTGATGCTAACAACTGTGCTACTGGGTAAAGTCACTATTTCACATTTTCATAGCTCCTGTTGCTTCACTTATATCAGTCTCAGTAGTTACAGGAAGTTTGGGTAATTCTACATCAAAAGATTTAGATGCAAAAAGGAAAAAAGAAATCCCCCTTAAAAGACATTTTGAAGAGTATGTTTCAAACAATTTTATGCAGCAGTCAGTTCTCAAAGAGCAAATTTTGCAAATATTCTACAAGTTTAGAATTTATAAAGGCTACTGAGTTAGTGAGATGCCAAATAGGCCAATTTTTACTGTCTAGTATTTATCAGAGAAGTCCTGGTACCACAGTGGTTAAGCACTTGGCTACCAATCGAAAGGCCAGTGGTTTGAACCCACCAGTCGCTCTGCGGGAGAAAAATGTGTCAGTCTGCTTCCATAAAGATTACAGCCTTGGTAATGGTAATGGAAGCTCCATAGACACATTCAAACTTCCTGAGGGGCCAAATTACTGGGCTGAAGGCTATGTGGAGGCTATGTTCTCATCTAGCTCAACTGGCATAACATAATTTATAAAGAAAATGTTCTACATTCTACTTTGGGGACTGGTGTCTGGGGTCTTAAAAGCCTATGAGTGGCCATCTAGGATGCTTCACTGGTCTCACCCTTTAGGGAGCAAGGAAGAATGAAGAAAACTGAAGATAATAGGGAAAGATTAGTCCAAAGGACTAATGGACCACATCTACCATGGCCTCCACCAGACTGAGTCCAGTACAACTAGACGGTGCCTGGCTACCACCACTGACTGCTCTGACAGGGATCACAATAGCGGGTCCTGGACAAAGCTGGAGAAAAACATATAACAAAATTCAACCTCACAAAAAAGACCAGACTTACTGGTCTGATACAGACTGGAGAAACCCCAAGAGTATAGCCCCAGATACCCTTTTAACTCAGTACTAAAGTCACTCCTGAGGTTCACCCTTCAACCAAAAATTAGGTCCATAAAACAAAATGAGACTAAATGGGCACACCAGCCCTGGGGCAAGGGCAAGAAGGCAGGAGCAGACAGGAAAGCCGATAATGGGGAACCCAAGGTTGAGAAGTGGAAAACACTGATATGTCATGGGGGTGGCAACCAATGTCACAAAACAATATGTGTATTAATTGTTAAATGAGAAACTAGTTTGCTCTGTAAATCTTCATCTAAAGTACAACAAAAAAAAATAAAAAAAAAAAGATTATGGACTTGGAAACCCTACGGGGCTGTTCTACTCTGTCCTATAGGGTAGCTACAAGTTGGAATTGACTTGACAGCAGTGGGTTTGGTTTTAGTTTGGTTTACTATATAAAAAAAAATAGCAAACATTGTATATCAAACCACTAATTAACAATATTATAAGGTGATTAGCCCTATAGAGAAGTCATTTATGATCCTAAATTAAAATTTGGGCACACAGCAGTTTTTTATCACTTTCTACCCTCCTAAGTCAGTATTATTATTCAAATGCAAAGGCAACTGGATCTTGACGTGTTTTGAAACTTCAGACTCAGGTTAAACTTCACCATTCAGTTCTGCTTCAACTTGTTCTCACTGTGAGTCACTTGACCTCTGAATGCCAGTTTTCCATTTGGTAATTTTTATGAGGATTTGCCCAAGTAGACTAAGTGAGTCTAAGTACAATGACACATAGAATAATGGGCTAATCTGGTAAAGATTATGAAACTTCCAGGTGAAAAAAAAACACCAATTACATAAGGATATGGGAAATAATTGGTCGTGTGTCTAAATTATGATTACTAAAATACAGTTGATTTCACTTATCTGTCCAACTCTTTTTCTGCTTCCACTTCCAAGATGTTGCTATTTTAGAGGATGAAGGCTGATTTGTAGTAGTCAATTTAAGGAACATGATATAAGTGACTGTTACGGATTGAATTGTGTCCCCCCAAAATATGTGTCAACTTGTTTATGCTATGATTTCCAGTACTGTGTGATTGTCCTCCATTTTGTGATTAATGTAATTTTCCTACATGTTATAAATCCCAAACTCTCCCTTTGGTTAATATGGCAAGATTAGATTATGTTAAAGAGGATTAGGGTGAAATGTAACACCCTCACTCTGGTCAAATTCCTGATCCAATGTAAAGTGAGTTTCCATAGGATGTGGCCTGCACTACCTTTTATCTTACAAGAGATAAAAGGGAAGTGGCAGAGAGGAGGGTCCCCATACCACCAAGAAAGAAGCACTTGGAGCAGAGTGTGTCCTTTGGGCCTGGGGTTCCTGCATAGAGAAGCTCCTAGACCAAGGGGAGATTGATGACAAGAACTTTCTCCAGAGCCAACAGAGAGAGAGAGAGAGCCTTGCCCTGTAGCTGGTGCCCTGAATCTGGACTTGTAACCTACTAGACTGTGAGGAAATAAATTTCTCTTTGTTAAAGCCATCCACTTGTGGTATTTCTGTTTCAGCAGCACTAGATAACTAAGACAGTGACATTTTAAAGTAACATGCTGTTAAGTTTCAAGGCTGATAACAAGGTGACTTAAATACTTTCTTCACAAATCGTCTTCTTATACTTCTTTGTAAATATCTGTATCATAGCATGTGTCATATTGTAGTGTGGCTATCTGTTTACTGGTATGTCAGCCAGAATGTGAGATCACTCAGGTAGGCCTTAAACACAGGTTTAGTCATACTTTTTCTTCTACATTTGGCAGACCCTATGTGCTCAGTAAAATTTTGTTGTGGAATGGATGAATTAAAGAATCAATGAATTAATGACATGTTTTAGGTGCTGTTGAGTTGGTTCTGACTCAGTGACCCTATGTACAAGAAATGAAACACTGCCCGGGCCTGAGCCATCCTCACAATCATTGTTATGCTTGAGCCCATTGTTGAAACCACTGTGTCAGTCCATCTCATTGAGGGTCTTCCTCTTGTTCGCTGACCGCCTACTTTACCAAGAATGATGACTAGAGGGAAAAAAAAGAATTGTTGCTTTTTGAGTCTTAGTATCCTCTCTAATAGGATTAAAATCTGTGATTTGACACAAAAATTAAAGATTATCTTCATATCCTGTTTTCTTCATACTGTATCTCCTAACCAGTAAGTGTTCATGATCATCTTAGGAACCACCTGCCTTGCTTTCTATTGTCATAGTCTGTTGACTTAATAACAAGAGACTGAGATGTAATAATTGATATTACTTTCAAATGCCTGAGGTCATTGTAGAGAAAAGGATCTGAGTTTTTCTCCATAACACAAAATAAATTTAAAATCTTTTGCCCACACCTAGGGCTTTGTTCTCCTTTTCTGGCCTGTATTCTTCTTCTAATATAAATGCAAGGCATTTTGCCTAGTGGCATATTTGGAAGTCCAAAGCAATATTCTCTTGAGTAGAAAACCTGTTTTGGGGTTCTTTGCCATTTAGTACAAAGATCAATGACCTGGGAGTCAGGAAAACAGTTCTGTTGCCAGGTCTGTCACTAATTAACTGTGTCATCTTGGTAAATTTTCTTAACCTCTCTGGAACTTTAGTTTCTGGATCTTAAAAACAAGGGATTTAAATAATCTTAAATTCCAGATATCAGTAGTCACATATATTTACGTGAGAAAGGATCCATCATTGTCTTCCACATCCATGAAAGATAAAAGAATACAACTTAAATCAGAGCAGATGTGATTTAGGAAAGATGAAAATAATTTCCAGCTCCAAGGCTTAGAGAATAAACATGGTAACTTCTGCATGCACTCTACCCTTGGAGTAGATGTTAAGGATGCTAAGATGAGTCCAGAGGGAACTGCTGGTCAACTCTTTATTTCCCATACCTTACATATGCGCAAGAAAGTATGAGAAGGTATGAGAGCACACTAACCTGCAGATATAGGTTTGGTTGTGGATATTTCTACATACATAATTATAGGTGCTACATACTCGACGGCACTGGCACATGTATATTAATATAGACAATAAAGCACACAAGTGGCACAGTTAGGGAAACCTCTTAGACATAACCCAAAACTTCAAGGGTAGAAGTTCCTAGACACAAAGATGAAGGACCATAGATTTGGGGGACATTTACGTCAATTGGCACAACATAAATCATAAAGACAACGTTCTGCATACTACTTTGGTGAGTATCATCTGGGGTCTTAAAAGCTTGTGAGTGGTCATCTAAGACACAGCTATTGATCCCTTCCCATCTGGAGCAAAGGAGAGTAAAGATAACCAAAGACTCTAGGGAGCAGTTAGTCCAAAGGACTAGCAGGTCACATGAACCAGCCTACATGACCCTGAGACTAGAAGAACTAGATGGAGCCCAGCTACCACTACTGACCACTCTGACTGGGATCACAACAGAGGGTCCAGGACAGAGCGGGAGAAAATCATAAAACAAAAAATCAAATTCACAAAAAAGACCAGACTTACTGATCTGACAGAGGCTGGAGGAACCTCTGAGGTTGTGGTCCTAAGACACCCTTCTGACCTGAAATTGAGGCCACTCTGAGAAACCACCTTCTAGCCAAATAATAGACAAGCCCATAAAATAAATAATAACACCTGAGAGGACCATGTTCCTTGGAACAATCAATTATATGAGATCAAAAGGACAGCGTTTGCTTAAAAGCAAAGATAAGAAGGCAGAAGAGGTAGAAAATTTGGATGAAAGGCAACTGGGAACCCAGGGCAGAAATGAGGGGAGTGTTGACACATTGAGGTAATGCACCCAATGTCATGGACCACTTTATTACAAACTATTGAGTGGGAAACTAATTTGCTCTGTAGACTTTCACCTAATGCACAATAAAAATTAAAAAAAAAAAAAAAAACCACAGTGATTAAGGTTCTAGGCAGGAATACTAAATTCATTAATTTAGTAACAAATCAAACTCATGGCAACACAAAGTTCACTTTTGTGTTTTACTAATACAGATATATGTGGAGAATGCTAATACTGCTGAACCTAGTCATTTTAGTTGTTAAATGTTCATTCAGTCCTAATTAACCATTAACAGAATTTCTCTTGGGCAATATACATTGCTAGCATTATTAGGTCTAATGCAAAATATGCTTTAGGTGGAGTTCTTCCCTTTAGCAAGGAGATAAAGTTCAGCGATAATCTTGTAGCCTTTCCAGTATTATGTTACACCTTTGGAAAACTTAAAATAGGTAGTACAGTTTTATACATTTAGGTATACAAATCTATTCTCTAATGACTTGTCCATTAACAGTACAACTAAATACAGCAATTTGGAAAACATGGGGCTATGTTAAATCATACAACTCTGCTACTAAAGCAATATAAAGTAGCATGTACCTCCTCCTCTTTTCTAAAGCTGCCAAACGGCAGTGTGCATGTATACGTACGTATGTAGACACACACATACAAGGAACATACTGCACAGCAGATTACTGAAAACTAAGGTAGCTAGGCTAGACTCAGGGTCTTATGAATATTTGTAAACAATGGTTTGCCTAGGAAGAGCTAGATTACTCTCATGGAATGAATTATGTCCTCCAAATATGTGTTTATCAATTGGGCTGGGCCATGATTCCCGGTATTGTGATTTTCCTATATGTTGTAAATCTTGCCTCTAGGATGGGCGGCAGTTGTGTTAATGAGGCAGGACTTAACCTACAGGATTGGATTGTGTCTTGATGCAATCTCTTGAGATATAAAAGATAGAAGCAAACAGAGAGACAGGGAACGTAATACCATCAAGAAAGCCACACATTCTTTGGACCCAGGGTCCCTGAGCCTGAGAAGCTCCTTGACCATGGGAAGATTGAGGACAAGGACCCGCCTCCAGAGCCAGCAGAGAGAGAAAGCCTTCCCCTGGAGCTGACGCCTTGAATTTGGACCTTTAGCCTACTTTACTGTGAGGAAATAAGTTTTTCTTTGTTAAAGCCATCCACTTGTGGCATTTCTGTTACGGCACTAGATGACTAAGACAATTACTAAATCAATTTTTATTTGTATCCTGAAAGTCCCAGGTAGATCTAATAGATGTGTGTTCTGGATGAAACATGCCTGCAAACACAAAGCTTATTAGCCTATAGGCTGCATCTCACTCAGTCTTCACGTATGCCCAAAGTATGATTAAGCAAAGGTAGAAACATTTTTTACATAGCAGGAACAAAGAATTCTATAGATAGAACTTCTGAAGTATATAAAACGTTTGTCATTCAGATTTCGGCCCAAGCGTTACCTTCTCAGAGGTCTACCACCCAGACAACTGCTTTATCATATCACTGTTTTATTTTCCTTATACCACGACTTTCTGAAATATCTTCTTCATTCACCCGTTTTGTTTACTGTCCATCTTCTAGCTTTAGAATTAAAACTGTATGAGAACAGGGATCCTATATGTCTTGTATTTCTAGCAGATGCTTAACAATACTGAATAAATGAATTTCTTAGTGTACATGAGAACAAAATAGACCGAGTCAATCGCTCTCTCTCCATTCACACGCATACATGTGGATTTACCCGCACTTCAGAGTTGTTGTTAGCTGCCATCAGGTAGACCCCCAACTCCTGGTGAGCCCACACACAACAGAATGAACCACTGCCTGGCTCTGCGCCATCCCTGTGATTGGTTGTGTACCAGACCTTTGTGATCCACAGGATTTTTATTTGCTGATTTTTGGAAGTAGATCATCAGGACTTCCTTCCCAGTCCTTGTTAGTCTTGAAGCTCTGCTGAAACCTGCTCGGCATCATACCAACAAGCCAGCCTCCACTGACTACGGCTGCTGGCTGAGCACGAGGTGCATTCGCTGGGAATCAAACCAGGTCTCTCGCCTGTAATGTGAGAATCCCACCACTGAACCACCACTGGCCCTGCGGGATAGAGGCTTTTTTTTTTAAGTATATTATTCTAAACCAGTGGTGGAATATTTTGCAGCTTTCAAGTAAGTAATATATGTTGCAGTAAAAATCACTTAAGCTTATTCAAATTGAAGAGCTTTGATGGAGATAAAACTTAAAATAATATTTTTGGGAACATAATCCAAAAGCTACCCATAGAATATAGTTTATTCCCACAACTTTATATCAGTTGAAAAAAACAGATGAAACAGCTTTAAACATGGTAATTTATTTGTATGCAGTTGTTTAAATTCACTGTTCAAAAATGTTCAAAAGGCACTTTAAAAAACGTATTTAAAAATACATTTTTCTGACTTACGGTGATCACTTAAAATAAGCAAGTCACCATTTTTTAAAACCCATTCATGACACATATTAAATTCCAAAACACAAACATTCACTGTGTAATACAACACACTGCTTAGCAGTAAGATTAGTTTCCCTCTAATAATATACTTCATGTGGGTTATTTGCAGGGCTCTGCAAAGTTACTTAAACTTAATATAAACTGACTACTACTTTTTTTTTTTACTACAGAGGTAAGGGAGTTGAAATAGGGCACAATTCAACTGTGTAAAAGGTTGTAGAGTTGGTTTCTCTAAAGAGAATTTGTAAAATTTCTTATTCCCAGCTGTGCTAAAATTTCTATTTCATCTCTGATATTAGCAATATAAGTCATTTTTTAATCAATAGAGGTTACATTTTGCCTACAATAAACCACAGGTTGTCATCCAGATTTCTTAAGTATATTTCTGTCAGATCTTCTATAAAGAAGTGAAGCAAATTACTTTTGTTTTTTGAGAGAAAAGGGAACAGGGAGAAGTAATCCATATAACTTTACTTAATAGTTGTAGATTTATAATTTGTTAAATATTGTAGATTTTTAAGTTAGGAAAGTACGCTGATTTTTAGATTTTTACTTTCAATCTCAAAGGGAAACCCAAAGTTATTAGGTATAAAATTAACAGTAAGTGATACAAATTCTAATCACTAATCATAGCCAAATTAACCTTGCGAAGGGAGCATTGAGGGTAGCTAGAAAACGGAAGTTAGCTATAAGGGAATTAAGGAAGGGCAATAAACACAAAGCAGCAGAAACTGTCAAAGACGATAATGTAATGAACTGAAAATTTAAATAAATAAAATTTTATTTATTTGAGAAAATCTAATCACTTAAGTGAGGGATTCTTTCAAGTACAATAGTGCCTCAATCTGGTACTAATATAGTTTGATAGGCTCAAGGAAGTGAAAATTAATACTCAAGAAACAATTATGAAAATAACCAGTTAGCAAATATAATGCTCAAATCCAATCACCATACTTGAAGAAATATTATAGATTGGTCACTAATTTATTTTTGAATCTTATTACAGTAACAAAAACTCCTCTGAAATGTAAGATACTTGAAAACAATCTCTGGGACAAAAACTTGTTTTTTAATCTATGAACTTTACGTTAGAAAATAAAGCATACTGTTACTAGAAACCGTAAGACTGCCTTATGTCTTGAGACCACAGTAAAATCATTTATCTGAATTTCAAAGATCGTAATCTAAAAGAAGGTCAATAAATCATTACCATCATGAAATCTGATTTTGAGCTCTAACAAAGGCTTGGAGAAGTTTTGTTTTATTAGGCCACACAAGTCAGTCAACTGATTTTTGAAAGGAATGAAATTCTAATTGATAGTATGAATTAGCAGAAAAAACATTCTGCATATTATAAAACAGCATTTTGCTACTTCTACTTTTAAAATTTTTACTTAACAACTGTGGGCATTTTTTGATGATACTCATCTGTGTATGCTTTTAATAAATTAATATGTACTTTGTACTTAAAGGACCCTACCTGCCCCAATGTGAGATTATTAAACTTGGAGAATTGCAGATTTTACCACAGCCCTGGTTATTAGTCACTCTGGAGAAGCTAAATAATTTTGCCAAAATGAATGATTCACTGACTCTTTAATTATCAGTCAGGCCTTTTACATTTAATATAATGTGATCTTGGACTACACTGGTTTAAAACATGCTTTATCTAAATCTGGGTTATCTAAATCTTTGAAAAATACCTTACTGGGCAGTAATCTTCAGTGTGTCCAAAGGCTATCTGCATCAGAATTACCTAGGCCCTACGACAACAGTTCTCAAACTTTAGCATAATAAACTCACCTGGAGGGATCATTTAAACACCAGTTACTAGCCCTCCACCCCTAAATTTCTGATTCAGTAGGCACAGGGAGAGATTCCAGAAGCTGCAGTTCCAAAAAGTTCGCCAGTGATGCTGCTGCTGCTGATTGGGACCGCACTTTGAGAACCACTGTCCTAGAGTAACTGGTAAGAATGCATACTCTTCAGCGCGATGCTAGATTCAGAATATTTGGAACCGGGGCCTTCAGATCTACATTCTAACCAGTTCCCAGGCAAGAGTATTAAGAACCACAATTTGAGAACCACTACGACAATCTGGCAGGTTAATGTGACTATTACTGACCAACGTATCACGTTACATATAAGAGAAATGGAAATAAGGCTAAATGACTAATCCCAGCCTGGCATGATGCAAATAACCCACCAGGCTTTGCGTATAAATCCTAGCTCTGTTATTTACTAGCTTTCTGACACTGGGAAAGTTACTTAGATTCTCTGAACCTCAGTTTCCTCACCTGCAATATGGGAATAATATCCAATTTGTGAGGATTAACACTAATGTATAGAGTACCTACAGGAGGCAATAAACACCAGCTATTTTATTACGTATGAGAAATATAAGAAATATTTCTTCCAGTATGATTTGATCAAAGTAGATATTTTTCATTCACTTAAATGGGATATTTATACTCTAAGGTAATAGAATAATAATAATTCATATTTACTGTTCCCTGCTCTGGGCCAGACAGTGTTCTAGGAGCCCTACATATGTTCACTCGTTTAATCCTCTTAAAAATCCTGTTGAGGTAGGCAGCATTATCATCCTGTATTTACAGAAGAGAAAACTGAGACACAAGGAGATTAAGTAAATTGCTCAAGGTTACAAAGCTAGTAAGTGATGGAGCAAGAATTTAAACCCAGGTAGTCTGACTCTAAAGTCTAGAAATCATCACAATGTTGATTTCCTATGAGTAAATTTTAAGGTCTTTGGATTTACCATAAACCATTTATACTTTTAGTACAGAATAATAGCATATATAGACTGCAAATAAATTTGCATACACAGTTGTTCAAAGAATGGAAATGAATCCCTTGATATTTTGGCAGTTGATACCAGTATGAAAGGAACAAAAAACAATTTCATAAGTAAACATCGGTCAGTGTTTTCACTCTGTGGAGACAGTAATAATTAGCCACTAAAATGAACATCCTCTCAAATATACCATCCAAAGAGGTCATAGTTTTGACATGTTCTGGCACAATAAATATAAATCATTCAGTTAAGCAGCAGAGTAAACAGCGTGGCAGACATGTAAAATTAGCATAATGATAAGCATAAGAGAAATATAAATCATTTATAACATTAAAGATAATCCTATAGAAAGTCTGTAAAATATTGTTATGACATACCCACATACTATTGCTAAAGTCAGTGAAAAGTAAAAATTTTCTTTTAGAAACTCTTTAAACAGAGGATCACTAAAATTAGAATGAAACACCTGTGAACGTGTTTTTGAAGACAGTCTAGGGTGGGTATTCTATTTTGTTAGAATTATCCCCTGGCAAAACTTAATAGTCTCAAAATAGGAAAAGTCAGCATCAAACTTCAGGCTGTTATTCATAAATTGAGTATATGCTCTTTTAATATCTCACAGCTTTTAGTTTAAGCACTCACTATTTTCTAATATTTTCAATTAAGTCTGGTCAAAATTTTGCCAGTATAACTAATAATCACCTCAGGTCCTAAAAGCAAAGGGTTTTAAAAACTGCTTTAAACAAGTTATGAAAGGCACAAACAAGTTCTCATCTCTCAAAAGGAAGAGAGTGAAAGGAACTCTAACTATGTAGTTGGAAAGACTGTCAAATAATCAGTTAAAAATGTTACTTGTAATTCCCGAGAGTGGCACTGATACACAAGCATCCCCAAATACCATTAAGCGTGCTATTTTTTGTTATTGTGTGCCGTCCAATCGATTCCGAACTGTCCCCTAGGGTTTCCAAGGAGCAGCTGGTAGATTCGAACTTCTGACCTTTTGGTTAGCAGACGAGCTCTTAACCACTATGCCACCAAGGCTCCAAGTTGACTATTAGTTTACCCATAATTAACAATGGGTACATCTGGGGACAAAACACTTTCAAATGCATGTTTATAGAATGCTATTAATGTTTTCAGTAAATAAATATTAACAGTGGAGAATGGTATTCGAGAATGATTAAACATTTAGAAAAGAGTCAATGCTGAATACTACTCATTCTAGCAAAAGATTAATCACTAATTAGAACCAAGTATATAGTCGAGGCCCATAATTTTAAAATGTGATTTTATTAACGCACTTTAGGACAAGTGCCATTTCTTTCTTTTTTTTTTTTTGAAAAATACTGCCAATTATAAATAACCATAACAAACTTTTCATTAGACTAAAACAGTGTGTGCTGAGGGAGGGGGGACCTGGTTCATTTATGTCATACTGCAAATACAAACTCCTATCTTGAGTTTACAAGTAACACTGAGAAACTATTTTCTTCTAAAATTTTCTTTTAAGGCAGATCTGTTTAACATCATGTGTGTTACACTAAGATGGTGCTGTTGTAGTTTTAGCAAATGTAAACGTTTTTGTTTCTCAGTGACAGTAACACATGTGGTCACAAACAGGCAACAAAGTCTCTTTTCTAGTTTCTCTAAGCTGGCCACCATTTAAAAAACACAAGTTCTTCATATACATATATATTACTGTATCAAAAACACATTTTAACAGACTTCACAGCTCATTTAAAGCTTCAGTTTACAGTCATTCATATGAAAGATTTCTAATATACAATGTTCACTGGGATTCCAGTGTTCTATATCAGAAATGCGGAAGTCCTTCTTCAGTGCAACGTTAGCTATTTTATCTCCGTTCGTGTTTTTCTTTCAAGGATTTCCTAATTTTACTTTTGAATCTTCATTTTTGTATGCTTCACTTATTTCCTCAGGTAAGGCAGGTTGATATCTGTATAAATAACCATATGGACGAAGATGATAAATGAGGTATTCTAACTCATACATAGTTGTAGGGTCAACATAGTGAAAAGAAACTGCAAGATCAGAACAGCACCCGGGACCCTAAAAAAAGCAGTGGAAACAGGCATTATTAATAAACAATTCATTGTTAACATGCAATAGTCACATAACAATAAAGAAAACACTAATTTTAAAGTAATTTAAATATTAAAAGCAGAGGAGCGTAATTTATTAGACTTGTGGAAGAAAACAAGAGTTCTTGGAGGTCCTGATGATTTGAAATCAAACACGAAATTGCCAAAGTACTTCTAACCAAAATAATATTCTCTCATTCTCTCTAATATTTCAGCAGAAAAAAGTTTTGAGGCTTCTTCAGATGACAGGGGCAGCTAGCTATACAAAGCATAAGGTTCTATTTTTCCAAGCTCTGCTTTCTCTTTTCATTTTCTCACTATAATTTTTGTTTGACTCAGCCTCAGAGAGACCTCTGGAGCCTTCAATGACTGTAATGGTTTTCCTATTATGTCTGCAACCTAATACTCTACCCATACGATAACCAAACAGTATAGTGTTTAGCAGAGGAAGCTCTGAATTTGAATTCAAATTTTGCCTACTAGAGTATGACACCTTGATATCAAGTTACTTACTCTCTATTAGCTTCAATTTCTCCATCTGCATGAAGTGGTTACATAAGAGAGACTATATATGTAAAGTGCCTGGGGACTTGCTTTATTTTTTAATAAATGTTACCCGTTATTGACAGGGAGCCCTGGTGGCACAGTGGTTAAGAGCTTGGCTGCTAACCAAAAGGTCAGCAGTTCAAATCCACCGGCTGCTTCTTACAAACTTTATGGGGCAGTTCTACTCTGTTCTATAGGGTCGCTATGAGTCAGAATTGACTCAATGGCAATGGGTTTTTTTTTTTTTTTTATTGACAAGATAATCATATTCAGGTGGATCTCAGCTAAGTAGGTCAGATTAAAAGAAACGAAAAAAAAAAAAAGGGAGTCCCTGGGTGGCGCAAACGGTAAATGCTACACTACTAGACAAACGGTTGGCAGTTTGAACCCATTCAGAAGCGCCTCAGAAGACAGGCCTGTGATCTGCCTCTGAAAGGTTACGGTCTTGAAAACTCTATGGAGCAATTCTACTATGTACACACGATGTCGCCATGAGTTGCAATCAACTGGACAGCAATGAACAACAGTTAAATAATTCTCTTAAATTCCTAGGAGGGTTGGCGTGAGAACAGGTTTAAAATAAAACCAGGGCTTTGAAGCGGTACAGTCATGGCAGACAAAGTGAAACCAGAATAGACCAGAATTTTTATAATTCAGGTGATCCGGAATAGTAACTGGAATGGAAAAAATTATGGGTTGAAGTCCTGGAACGGGAGACTTGGAAGAGGCTTAGGGAGCCCCTTCAGGAGCCTAATGCGTGAGACTGGATTACAGCCAAGATTATGAGAGTGACTGATGCATAAAGCCTTGCAGCAGGCACTTAATTTTTGAGCAGGGCACCTCATCTTTCCCGTTCTGGTTACCCATTCGGTTCACCCAAATTCTAAAAATTCAGGTCTGTTCCAGTGTTGTTTCCTTGGCCATAACTGAACCAGTTCAAAGACCTGAAGAAAACAGCAAAAAAAAAAAAGATGAAAGAAAACAGAAAAAGAACTAGATTGGTCCCAGAGTTAAATGGCCAGAAAGTGAACCTGGGGCTCAGGACTGGTATCTGGAGAAGGTCCCACCCAGGTGACTCCAATAAAACTTCAGGTTCTATATGTCTTTCCAAGGACTGAGGGAGAGAGATAGCCTGGCAAATTCCCACAGAAGATTCATGTTGACCTAGGGAACATTTAATAATTCATGTTTGGAAGTACGTAGCTTACAACGCAATAAAAATTACCAGGGAATTATCCATTGCACTTTCTTTGCCTTCCTTGCTGATCTTTCCTTTGGAACAAACAACGAATATGTAGGATCCTTGGAAAAGTATTTAAGAAAATCATCTGGTGCCTAGTTCTTATACTTTTAGGGAATAATATCAGGATAGGAACAAATACGAAAAATAGATTATTCAACTTGTGATTATCTAAACCAGCTTTGTTCAACAGACCTATCTGAGCCATCTAACAGTTTTAAAAATTCTAGTAGTCACATGAAAAAAGTAAAAAGAAATAGGTGAAATTAATTTTAATGTATTTATTTAGCCCAATAAATTCGTAATACAGGCATACCTCGGAAATACTGCAGGTCAGGTTCCAGACCACTGCAATAAAGCGAATATTGCAATAAAGCAAGTCACACGAGTATTTTGGTTTTCCAGTGCATTTAAGTTTACACTATAGTCTGTTAAGTGTGCAACAGCATTATGTCTAAAAAAAATACATACTTTAATTAAAAAATACTTTACTGCTAAATAATGCTAACCATTAAGTGAGACTTCAGTGAGTCATAATCTTTTTGCTGGTGGGAAGTCTTGCCTTGATGTTGACGGTTGCTGAAGGCCGGCGTAACTGTGGCAATTTTGTAAAGGAAAACAACAATGAAATTTGCTGCATCAACTGACTTTCTTTCATGGAAGATTTCTCTGTAGCATGTGATGCTCTTTGATAGCACTTATTTTGATAGAACTTATTTCAAAACTGGAGTTGATCCTCTCAAACTCTGCCGCTGCTTTTTCAACTAAGTTTATATAATATTCTAAATCCTTTGTTGTCATTTCAACACTGTTCACAGCATCTTCACCAGGAGTAGATTTCACCTTAAGAAACCACTTTCTTTGCTCATCTATAATAAGCAACTCCACATCTGTTAAAGTTTTGTTATGACACTGCAGCAATTCAGTCACATCTTCAGGCTCCACTTCTAATTCCAGTTCTCTTGCTATTTCCATCCCATCTGCAGTTACTTCCTCCACTGAAGTCCTGAACCCCTCAACGTCATCAATCAACTTCTTCCAGACTGCTGTTAATATTTATATTTTGACCTCCTCCCATGAATCACGAATGTTCTTAGTGGTATCTAGAATGGTGAATCCTTTCCAGAAGGATTTCTATTTACTTTGCCCAGATCCATCAGAGGAATTACTATCTATGGCAGCTACAGCCTTCCAAAATGTATTTCTTAAATAATAAGACTTGAAAGTTGAAATTACTCCTTGATCTATGGGCTGCAGAATGGACGTTGTGTTAGCAGGCATGGAAATAACATCAATCTCCTTGTACATCTCCATCAGAGCTGTTGGGTGACCAGGTGCAATGTCAATGAGCAGCAGTATTTTGAAGGGCATCTTTTTCTGAGCAGTAGATCTCAACAGTGGGGTTAAAATATTCAGTAAATCATGTTGTAAACAGATGTGCTGTCATCCAGGCTTTGTTGTTCCACTTACAGAGTACATGCAGAGTAGATTTGGCATAATTCTTAAGGGCCCTAGAATTTTCAGAATGGTAAATGAGCACTGGCTTCAACTTAAGGTCACCAGCTGCATTAGCCCCTCACAAGAGAGTCAGCCTGTCCTTTGAAGCTAGGCATTGGCTTCTCCTCTCTATCTACGAAAGTCCTAGATGGTACCTTCTTCAAATATAAGACTGTTTTGTCTACACTGAAAATCTGGTGTTTAGTGTAGCCACCTTCATCAATTATCTTAGCTAGAGCTTCTGGATAACTTGTTATAGCTTCTACATCAAGCATTTGCTGCTTTACCTTTTATGTTATGGAGACAGCTTCTTTCCTTAAACCTCATGAACCAACCTCTGTTAGCTTCAAACTTTTTTCATATGCAGCTTCCTCACCTCTCTCAGCCTTCACAGATTTGAATAGAATTAAGATCTTGCTCTGGATTAGGCTTTGGCTTAAGGGAATGTTGTCGCTGGTTTGATCTATCTAGACCACTAAAACTTTCACCGTAACAGCAATAATGCTGTTTTGTTTTCTTATCATCCATGTGTTCACTGGAGTAGCATTGTTAATTTCCTTCAAGATCTTTTCCTTTACATTCACAACTTGGCTAACTGGCACAAGAGGCCTGGCTTTTGGCCTATCTTGGTTTTTTACATGCCTTCCTGACGAAGCTTAAGCATCCCTAGCTTTTGATTTAAAGTGAGACACGTGAGACTCTTCCTTTCACCTGAACACTTAAGAGGCCATTGTAGGGTTATTAATTGCATTCATTTCAAAATTGACGAGTCTCAGGGAACAGGGAGGCCCGAGAGACCGAGGAACGGCTGGTCAGTACAGCAGCCAGAACACACACAACATTTATCGATTAATTCACTGTCTCATATGGATGCAGTTCGTGAGGCCCCAAAACAACTACAATAGCAACAACAAAGATTACTGATCACAGATTCATAACAGATATAATAAATAATGAAAAGGTTTGAAATATTATGAGAATTACCAAAATGTGACACAGAGACACAAAGTGAGCACATGCTTTTGGAAAAATAGCACCAAGACTTGCCTGATGCAGGGTTGCCACAAGTCTCCAATTTGTAAAAAATGCAATATCTGCGAAGTGCAATAAAGTAAGGCATGGCTGTATTGTTTCAATACCAATGACTAGTTTAAAAATTATTAATCATTTTTATTTGTGCTGTCTTTGAAATCAGGTGTGCATTTTATACATACAGTGCATCTCAATTTGGACTAGCCACATTTCAAATGCTCAATAGCCACATGTGACTAATGCTACTATAGTGGACAGCATGTATCAAACTAGAGGACTAGAGCAGGAACGGTTAATCTTAAATAGCTGATCCTCTCTTGAAGCAATTTCTATATAACTGACATATTGTAATAACATTTTAAAAAACAATTACTGCATTAATTACATTACACTTTATTATCCTGTTTTGTTTTCTTTTTACTGGATGGCCAGGGTTATTAGTAAGCTTTATAAGCAATAAAAAAAAAAAGAACTACAATTATTAGAAAGAAAACAAAACAGTTCTTTGCAGGTGATTACGGTTACTCCCAAAATTCAAGAGTGTCAAGTGAAAAATCATCAGAAATAAAGAATCCAGTAACAAATCAAAGATGTTAAACAAAAAAAATCCAGCTTTCATAAAAAAAAAAAAAAAAAAAAAACCATTGCCATCGAGTCAATTCTGACTCACAGCGACCCTACAGGACAGAGTAGAACTGCCCCATAGAGTTTCCAAGAAGCGCCCCGTGGATTCGAACTGCCAGCCTTTTGGTCAGCAGCCGTAGCACTTAACCACTATGGCACCAGGGTTTCCTTCACATATTACAGTTAAAACGGTAATTAATTTTTATAAGGAGCTCAAGTAGAACAGTAACTGAAATATTATACACCTAGGGAGGTATATAAGAAAACCGTAAACTTTACTAAGGGACTAGAAAGACAACTTAAAAAAAACAGTCCTGGGCAAAGATGTCCATTGTCCCTAAATTAATGAGTTTATGGACAAGGATAAAGACATGAGAATTGCCAAGACAATTTTGAAAGGTGGGGGGAGGGGACACACACTCTTAGATAAATAACTTAAAAGATTATAAAGCTACAAGATTCAAAACAGTATGATGCTGGGTCAAAATCAAATATGGCAATGAAACAATTGAAATCACAAGTATAGTTCCTACTCTTAGTAATAAGGAGTCCCTGGGTGGTGCAAACAGTTAACGCATTCAGCTGCTAACTGAAAGGTTGGAATTCGAGTCCACCCACAGGTGCTTGGGAAGAAAGGCCTGGAGATCAACTTCTGAAAAATCAGCCACTGAAAGCCCTATGGAGCATGCTGTACTCTGACACACATGGAGTCACCATGAGTAGAACTGACTCCACAGCAACTGGTTGATTAGTTGGTCACAGAACACGATAAAGGAGACATTTCACATCAGTAATAAACGGTACTGAAACAATTAGTCAACAATCTGGAAAAATCAGGACTCTCTACCTCCACTACATACCAATATATTTCAGATGGATAAGAGTTAACATAAACAAAACTGAAGAACTAATAGAATGACAACCAAAAATGCCTCCAGGCATTGCTAAACTACCTCCAGATGAGAACCACTGTTCTAGGCAATGACATGAAAGCCCTGGCTAGTAAAGAAGAGAATGGTAGTGCTGAGACATTAAGGTATTATTTAAATCTTAGGGTCAGAGAAAAGAAGTCATGAAGAACTAACAACTTGCCTCAAGGCATTATTAATCAATAACAGAACTGAATCTAAAAGGTTTCACAATTTTTGGTCTCATTCAATCATTCACTGCAGCAATGCTTCAACAGTAAAAAACTAGTAACAATCTACTAAATGTGTATCAGCAGGACAATGGATAAATGACAATATAGTTATACACTGGATATTACACGGCAGTTTAAATTAATGAAGTTAAGCACATATATTAATGCTGACAAATCTCAATGTATAAAAACGGCAAATTATAGAAGGATATGTATGATATAATTCCATTTACTTGAAGTTTAAAAGCCTGCAAAACAATACTATGTGTTGTTTATGCATATGTAAGTATGGAGGAAAAAATAGAAGAACATTGATGGTAATAAAAAATACTAAATTCATGGCAGTGGTTAACTCTGGGGAAGGTCGTCAGCGAATTGGTTGGGGGAAGGTACACAGGCCTCAACTATATCCGCAACACTTTTTTTCTTTCAGAAAATCTGAAGCAAATGTGGAAAAAGATTAATGTTTGATAAAGCCGGGTGGTGGGTACAAGATAGTATATTATTCTTCTATGTTTGTCTGTACACCTGAAATATTTCATAAAATAATGAACTTTAAATAAAAGTCTTGGGAATGTAAACTGAGGTGTCAAATGAGAACTAAGGTTTCGTAAGTGCTTAATGCGTGATGGGGAGTCTTTGGGTGGTGCAAATGGTTAACGCACTGAGCTGTTAACCAGAAGGTTGGAGGTTCAAGTCCACCCAGAGGTACCTCGGAAGGCCGGGCGATCTACTGAAAATCCAGCCACTGGAAACCCTACAGAGCAGTTGTACTCTGACACACATGGGGTTGCTGTGAGTTGGAATCAACTTGATGGCAACTCATTGCTGTGTGATAGGCACTGCACTAAACTGTAATCACACGGAATGAGACAGTAAAGCATTCGCACTTTACCAATGAGAACGCTGAGGCTCAGAAGTTCGTCCATCCAAGATCAATCAATTTTAAGTGGGAGAGCAAGATCTGAACCTAAGTTTTTCTGAACTTCAAAGACTTTTCATGTGTTGTTCCGATCAGTGAAGGGCTCTTTATCCAGGTCTTCATACAACTTGCTCTCAAACCTCATTTAGGTTTTTACTGTAAGTTACTCCCTTATAGACGCCTTTGGTAATCACCCAAACCAGATCGCCCCACTCTGGGTCACCTTCCACCCCCTTCCCTGGCTTTATTTTTCTTCACGGCACTTACCACTGCCCAAAATCATATTATACCTTGACTAGTCTGTCTGTTTATTGTATGTCTCCTCAACTAGAACATAGGTTCATAAGAACTGGAACTTGGCTTTATTTACTACTATATTCTCAGTGTCCAGCATACACTTAGGTATTTGGTCTCGTCTACTTTGCTATAATGCCTCTCTATATTAAAAAACTAAGGGAAATTCCTAGTCATTGGGACTAAAGAAACGTACACATTTTAGGTTAAAAAAAAAAAGTAAATCAAATTAAGTACTTACACAGTTATAAACCTTCTAAACTTACCTCTACAGGAGAATAATAGTTATAATTCCAGTACCAAAAGGTTTTGGGTAGATAACCTTTGATTAAGTGGTGTTCTGGTACAAAGGGATGAAAAGTTTCTTTTCCAGTGGTATCTCTGGAATCTCCTGCTTCTACATTTATAATTTCCATACATCTCCCCAGTGCTAAGTCTTCAATGGAGGAACTGTGTGTACATTTGTCCGTTTTAAATGCATCAACAAATCTCTTCAAGGCTTCTTTGCTCAGTACATATCCTGCTCCTCCACTCATGTAGCCCTGCTTTACATAGGGCTTAAATCTTCTCCCAAAGTAAATAGGTTTTTCAGGGTCATATTTTGAGAGTAGCCATCTCAAATTGTCTAGTACAACATATGTATCATCATCTGCTTTCATAAACCAATCAGCATCTTCTAAATAATGGTCATGAACATGCTGAAAAGCTTTAATTGTTTTCCAGTACAGTTGGTCTCTGCCTTCTTTAGTTTTTAATCCCACAGTAGGGAAGTCTTTATTTTCTTCTGAACTCATAAACAACACTTTATTACAACGCTGGGCCCATGTAGCTTTGACGTGTTTGGCCTTTTTCTCTAGATTTTGAGGCCCTGTCATCACCCAGCAAAGAATTTTAACTTTCTGATAGAGTTTTTCAGAGATGTCTGTGTTCTCATCTATTAAACAAAAGAAAAAATTATATACACAGATATAATCCAGATTATATACAAGAAAGCACTTTCATAGACAATTTCAAAGACTTCTCCCTTCTGTTCACCCATCTATCATTAGTGATTTAGCTAGAAAAAAGCAAAACTCAACCTAACGTGCACCGACATTCTGATTTACTGGTTTCATGTCAATCCTACCCAGGAGATCATTGGAGCTAACAAGAATTGTCACTGTAACTTAAATTCACACTAATCGAATTATGTTCATTGATCAAAAAGCGCAGGTATCACCTGGGATTTTGTCAGAAATGCAGACTCTCAGGCCCACTCCAGATTTACTGGAGCATAATCTGCATTCAGCCGCGTTCCCTCGGTGATTTGTGCGCACCTTAAGCATCGCCTTAAATAGCCTCTGCTTTCCACCCCACGCTACAAAGAAAGTCTCAGCTGGCTCTCAACAGTACATCGACAAGAACTTCTCACCGCTCTGAATGAGCTTCTGAAGGACAGGAAAGACATGTTGCTTACGTGGCACTTGTTATCTATTTCATTATTCTGGAGTTCACAAGAGCTGATGAATTTTCTGTAAGTACCCTGAGATGGTCTTAAAAGTTTTTGTAACTACCCCAACTTGAAGAACAGTTAAGGCAAGGTTAAGATTACTTTTGATAGTAACATACCTGATTTCAAAACACAAATCCACCAATCAGAAAGAGAACATAGGTTAGAAGTAGCACTTCCAAGACTGTCTAGAACAGTGTTATTCAAAGTACCAGTTTGCAAAGAAATAAGAAGCTTATGTCAGAAGATGAAACAACACAGTACTGCTTTAAGAAAGTCTTACTATTTGAAAAAATTCACTTAACTAAAACATCAGTTTAGAGCCTTAACTGATTAACATCTTGGTGTAAACTCCTTATCTGGGTGCAGATAGGTAACAATTCACAGGCTGTCAGGCCTAGGACTACACTTTAAGTAGCACTGGTCAAGAGGAGGAGTCCATCTATGAGACTCTAGACCAGTGCTTCTCAAACTACCTGTGCTGAAGGACCACTTATTTCTAATATTGGAAACCTATACTTCCGTAGCGTACAATAAAAAAGAATTACTGGGATAAAGTTTAAGAAAGAAATACAAAATTCTGTAGTAATTCGTAGATTCAGACAAAATTACTGTCAAATTAACACAAAAGTTTCTAAATACTTCCTCTCAATTTCCACATTTATTTTGTCATGGACCTGTAACCAGGTGTGGATCAGCACAGTCTGCAGACCACACTTTGAGAAGCAATTCTCTAGGGAGTTATCTTGAGGAAGCACCACACCCTTACAGTTAATGTCACTCAGTGAAGTACAACAAAATTTCTAGTTAACTAATTGAGATGGAGAAAAAGGAAAGGTTGGGCAGGGCATGAAAATTTTCGGGTCCCTCAGAATACCAAAACTCCACACTAAAAAAACTCCACACTACAAAAGGACAAAAGAAGTCAAATTATCCTGTTTTTAGTCAGAGAGTATTCACAGCCTACATACTTCAGAAACCCATTCTCCTAGCTATACACATATACACACCCCTGGATGGACACGGAAAACGGTGGATGCAGGAATCCTCAATCTGTTTCACTTAGAGCAAGATAGCATTAACCTCACTTCCAGGGTCTGGGAGAAAACTCCCTCTCATTCTTTCAATTATTCAATCATCACTTACTTTGTACTAGGCAGGCGCTGACACTGAAGATGAAAGAATGAGACATACTTCCTACCAGAGGAATTCACAGTCTAGTGGAAAAGCCTGATGTGCAAACCAATAATTGCCAAATACGAAGATATTCTATAAAAGAGGAATGTACCTTGGTTCAATGCACTGAGGAAAAAGAAAGTGGTAACTGACCAATCCTATAGAGCAGAGGGATGGAGGCTTGGGTAGAAAAGAGAAATGAGACATCAAGGGATGCTAGAAAAATAAGAGATAAAGGGGAACGTAGGTCTTTGAATGAGCAGACACTTACCAGAGGAAAGGACAAAAGGCATGGTGAAGTTTGGCTGAGTACAGATACATGGGTGTAGTTGCAGGTCTGAATTAGGGGAAATGCAGTGTGGCTTGAGAGGACAAAGACTTGAAATGGTAAAGCAGAACTGTTAGAATTTAGAGACAAATGGAGTTGATTGGTAGGCAAAGAAGCTTGAGAGAAAACCAACATTTAAGGGGCACTAAGTGGATTCAATTGAGAAAATCTGGTTAGAGATAGGACGCCAGGGAAAATGGAACCTTTGTAACACATCCTCAGCTTTCTACTTCCCTAGTTCTTCATGCCTCTCAAAAGGATAAGACTGATTATATTAGCTACTGATAAAAATATAAATTGAGATTTATGTACTTCTTGAATGTCTCCAGGAAAACAAGACTAAGCCAAAACAAGACAATAGCAAAAGTGAGACACAGATATAAACCATGAAAAACAAATAAGACCTAAAGAACAATTTTCAGAAACAAATCTAATCTGAAAAGTTGTTTCTTTCCCCAAATTACAGTTCCTGAACCGTTACTACTTAAAAATAATTTTAAAGTGAACGTCTTACTCCCTAAATGAATCTGGGTTTTAGCAGTTTCCTCCCTCTGAAGCAAACCAAGAATTATTGTAATTTACTGCTATGAGTCGGAATTGACTCGACGGCACTAGGTTTCATCTGGAATAGAACTCGTTTTCTCTATTAAACAAATACAGTTATATCACAAAATTCAAATAAATTTTCTCAATTCTCCTAATACTTTCATAGACTGAAATCCTATTTATATGTACTCCTTAATAAAGTAAATGATACCTGTATGTTGGCTGGCATCTGCATTGAAGTTCATCTGCCCTTCTAGATGATTATGTCCGTTATCATCTGAATGTCTAGCATGGGGATCATTATGAAGAATATTAGGCTGGATGTCCCCCTGTTCTCCCAACAAAATACTAAATAGCTGAGAACATAAAAAAAATCCAATTGCTGATCCACAGAGGAATGTTAAAAAATTCAGCCAAGATTTAGAGGCCATTTCCCGAAACTGTATTTCTGTAAAAAAAAAAAAAAAATTAGCAGGATATAAAATAATAAAACGATATACATAGCAAGAGTAAAAGGTAATAACTTTTAATTATAACCAGCTGCAGCTGAGTTTTCCTACTCATGGTGACCCCATGTGTGTCAGAGTAGAACTGTGCTCCACAGGGTTTTCAATGGCTGACATTTTGGAAGTAGATCACAGGCCTTTCTTCTGAGGTACCTCTGGGTGGACTCAAACTTCCAACCTTTCATTTAACAGCTGAGTACGTTAACCATTTGCACTACCCAGGGACCTTTCAGTTATACTGGTAGCTAATTCCTTCCATATAGGAAAATATTTCTAATAGTACTTAACTTTTGATTCCTTCCATTACTCCAAGTTTCAGACTTATATACAAATGCCTACTAAACATTTCCACCTGGACCATAAAACCAAAAAATCCAAATCTGTTGCTGCTGAATCTATTCTGACTCACAGTGAGCCTACAGGATAGAACGAACTGCCCCATAGGGTTTCCATGGGTGTAAATCTTTATGGAAGCAGACTGCCACATCTCTCTCCAATGGAGAACCATAAAAAAAAAAAACGGAGAACCATAGGGACCTCAAATTCAATGTGTCCAAAAGTGAATCATTATCTTAAACCCTTAAACCTGTTCACCTTATCTAAGTTACTGGTAATCATGTAAATTACCCACCAATGGATTCCCATTCCAACTGGAGCCATATGATTATCTAAGCTACAAGTTAGAGAAATGTCCTTGATTCTCTCCTTACCCTCATCCAATATCCAATTACCAAATCTTGCCAATTATATAACCTAAATATTTGTTTAATCATTCTTTCCTCTCCATTTCTACTACTTGTCCTACTTCAGACCCGTATCTCTTCCCTAGGCTTCTGCAATACATAACCTGTCTCCCTGCCTCAAGCGCTGTCTCTCCTCAACTCATTCCCATCTGTCACCAGAATGACCTAACTAAAATTAAAAGGTGACTATGTCACCCTATAAATCCCTCCATGGGTCCCCATTACCTACAAGACAAAAATGAAGCATCTTTAATTAACATGATATATAAATGCTCTCTTTGAACTGGACTCAGTCCAGGTTTCAAGCCTCATCTTTTGCTATTCCCTACCTAATAATTTATGCTTCAGGAACACTGAACTATCTGTAGTTCCCTAAACATTCCAATACAGTTGGCTCCTCTATTCCTATTGTCTTCTCCTATCTACAACACCCTCTTCCCTTTGCCCTCTATGCCCCAACCTTTGTAAGTCCCATTAACCTACAGTTTTCAACCTAGGCACTACTGACATTTTTGGCGGGATAATTCTTTTTTGTGGGTACTGTCCTATTCATTGTTAGATGTTTAGCAGCATCCCTGGCCTCTACCCAACAACCCATTGCTGTCGAGTCGATTCCGACCCATAATGACCGTATAGGACAGAGTAGAATTGCCCCACAGGGATTCCAAGGCTGTAATTTCTATGAATTACAGATTTGAAGTTACACACAATTTATTGTGGTTATTGCATGCTTAGCCATATAATTTATCTTATACCAAGAAGACGGAAGTAATATACAGAATCACTGTCCCAAAAAGAATTGGTTGTCGTTCAACCATTTCAGGATCAAGAACTGATGGTGCTGAAGGAAGAAGTCCAACTGCACTGAAGGCATTGGCAAAAAAACAAGGCTCCAGAACCTGATGGAATACCAACTGAGATGTTTCAACAAACGGACACAATGCTGAAGTATTCACTTGTCTATGCCAAGAAATTTGGAAGACTGCTACCTGGCCAACCTAAGGGAAGAAATCCATATCTGTGTCATTCCAAAGAAAGGTGATGCAACAGAATGCAGAAATCATTAATATCACATGCAAGTAAAATTTTGCTTAAGATAATTCAAAAACAGTTGCAGCAGTACATCGACAGGGAACAGCCAGAAATTCACGCCAGATTCAGAAGAGGACATGGAATGAGGGATATCATTGCTGATGTCAGAAGGATCTTGGCTGAAAGCAGAGAATACCATAAAGATATTTACCCGTGTTTTACTGACTATGCAAAGGCATTCGAGTGTGTAGATCATAACAAATTATGAATAACACTGCCAAGAATGGGAATTCCAGAATATTTAATCATGAGGAACCCATACATAGACCAAGAGGCAGGTGTTTGAACAGAACAAGGGGATAAGGCATGGTTAAAAATTAGGAAAGGTGTGCATCAAGGTTATATCTTTTCACCACACTTATTCAATCTCTATGGTGAGCAAACAATGTGAGAAGTCAGACTATATGAAAAATGAGGGATCAGGATTAGAGGAAGACACATTAACAACTTGCGATATGGATGGATGACACAACCTTGTTTGCTGAAAGTAAAGAGGACTTGAAGCACTTACTGATGAAGATCAAAGACTACAGCCTTCAGTATGGATTACACCTTAACATAAAGAAAACAAAAATCCTCACAACTGGACCGATAAGCAACATCATGATAAACAGCAAAGATACCAAAGCTGCCAAGGATTTCATATTACTAGGATCCACAATCGACATCCAAGGAGGCATCAGTCAAGAAATCAAATGATGTATTGCACTGGGCAAATCTACTGCAAAAAACCTCTTTCAAGTGTTAAAAAGCAAAGATGTCACCTTGAGGAGTAAGGTGCACCTGACCCAAGCCATGATATTTCTGATCACCTCATTTGCGTGTAAAAACTAGACAATGAATAAAAAAGACTCAAAGAAGAATTGACGCACTTGAATTATGGAGTTGGTGAAGAATGTTGAATATACCATGGACTGCCAGAAGGAACAAATCTGTCTTGGAAGAAGTACAGCCAGAATGTTTCTTAGAAGCAAGGCTGGGGAGACTTTATCTCATGTACTTTGGACATGTTATCAAAAGGGATCAATCACCGGAGAAGGGCATCACACCTGGTTGAAGGTCAGCGAAAAAGAGGAAGACCCTCAGTGACACGGTGGCTGCAATAATGGGCTCAAACACAGCAACGACTCTGAGAGTGGTGCAAGACTGGCATTGTTTTGTTCTGTTGTGCATATGGTCGCTATGAGTTGAAATCGACTCAATGGCACCTAACAACAACAATAATAACTTTTATGGAAGCAGACTGCCTCATCTTTCTCCCATGGAGCAGTTGGTGGGTTTGAACCTTAGACCTTTCAGTTAGCAGCTAAGCACTTAAACTGTTGCACCACAGGGCCAAATGTCCCCTGAGGGCTAAATGGACCTGGTTGAGAACCACTCCCTTAACCTGTTGAAATTAATTTATAGAAGAATCCATAAAGACTAATTTTAACACCTGTTGCCTTTGCGGAGAGAAACTGAGTGACTCAGGTAACTAGAGTGAGAAGAAAAAAACACTTTCCTTCTTCTGTTCTGACAAGTAACTAAAGTAATCCTTCCTTTTAAAGCTTAGATCATTTGCTCAAAACCGTTTGGTGCCTTCCCATCTCACTCAAGGAGAAATCTAAAACCTTGAGATGACTTTCACACAATCTGTTGTCCTACACTCACCCCTTTTGTTCTGATTTCTCCTCCTAGTAGAGTGTTTGGTGTTTCTGTAGGTAAAAAATGAATGAATAGCAGCACTTTTACAGGATAAAAGCTAACACTATCTGCTTTCCTTCCTGTGTTCTAGCTCTGGAGTCCTTGCTGTTCTCTATTGGAAATACATCTCAACCAGATACTCACAAGGCTCACCCTCTAACTCCTTCAAGTTTCTACTTCTTGGGGGTCTACTCTACAGCGCTTATCAACATTTAATATATTACAAATTTTACTCATTCATCTAATTTATTGTTTCTCTTCTCCATCTTGATCAGTGGTTCTCAAGCCTGAGTCTGTATCAGAATCACCTCGAAGTCCTGTTAAAATAGTTTCCAGAGCATGAAAATTTGCATTTCTAACAGGTTCCCAGGTGATGGTGATACTGTGGATCCAGAGGTCACATTTTGGGAACCAGTGCTGTAGAATGTAAATGCCATGTAGACATTTCTGTCCTTCTGTTTACTGCTATGTCACTAATGCCTGGTACATAATAAGCACTCATATATACGAATGAATTTAGAATTACCCAACTCTGTTCCCACTATACCCTATGCTTAAACATTTACTGAACACCAACCCTGGTGGCGTAGAGGCTGAGAGGTAGTGGCTAAGAGCTACGGCTGCTAACCAAGAGGTTGGTGGTTCGAACCCACCAAGTGCTCCTTGGAAACCCTACGGGTCATTCTACTCTGTGCTATAGGGTAGTGATGAGTCCGAATCGACTCGAGGGCAACGGGTTTTTATAAGATAAAAAGAGCCCTGGTGACACAATGATTAAGCACTCAGCTACTAACCGAAAGGTCCGCAGTTCGAATCCACCAGCTGCTCTGTATGACAAAGATGTGGCAGTCTGCTTCCATAAAGATTTACAGCCTTGGAAACCCTATGGGGTAGTTCTACTCTGTCCTATAGGGTCATTATGAGTCAGAATCAACTTGATGGCAATGAGTTTGCTATAGGATAAATTAAATTATACGACAAAGTATGCAAATAACCACCCCAAATTGTATATAATTTTTAAATCTGCCTATTATTCAGCCGTAACCCCGGTGGCATAGTGGTTAAGTGCTACGGCTGCTAACCAAAGGGTAGGCAGTTCAAATCTGCCAGGCACTCCTTGGAAACTCTATGAGGCAGTTCTACTCTGTCCTATAGGGTCACTATGAGTTGGAATCGACTCAATGGCACTGGGTTGGGTTTGGTTTATTATTCAGCTTCCATCAGTTTAAATGTGTTTTAATATACAGCTTTCATTGTGTACTAATCAAGTTTCCTGTTTCAGAATCTCCGCAATTTACTAATCACTCTCCCTCTCCTCCAACAATGTACAAGGCAGCCCATGCTACAGGTGTTATTTATTCAGATTTTCTTTTTGGCTTCTTATGGGTTTCCCTGACTCACAAATACAAGCTTCTTTATATTTTCTTGTCAAAGAGACACTTCCTATTTTCACACATCACAGATTTTGGCATCTATTCTTTCCTCAGTTATTTGAATTAGTTCCAAAGTAAAAAATTAGTATTTTAAATACACATTAGGTTCTTCTCAAACCAGATTTTAAGGTAAAATGCTAACTTCCCTTTTTATGGAACAACTCTTCTGTTTTCCCCTTCTTTTAAAAGAATGACCTTGATACTACTGAACTTTGGGTAAAAAGAATCTTGCTATACCTTTCTTTCATCCTTGCTATAGTTATATATCAGCCTCTTTACTCAAATCTCAACAAATCTTTTAAAAGTAAGACGGCTGTATTCGAAAGTTTCAAATTTTAAGGGCATCAGAAGTGTATTTCAGTAGTGAGTTGCCCATTTTCTATTTATTTATAGCTGGTCTGTCACAAGGAATTCAATCAGTGATTTCACCACACAAACTCTACTTTAAATTACTGTGATTTATAAAGTTTATAAACTGTAAAATGCAATCTTTACCTTAGTGAGCACAAACAAATACACAAATAGGAGATAAGATATACTCAGTGACACACTTTTGTATTTCTATTTCTATGACTAAGTAAACATAAATTAGTTATAACCCGAACACCCAGTGCCGTCGAATTTTTCCGACTCATAGTGACCCTATAGGACAGGGTAGAACTGCCCCATAGAGGTTCCAAGGAGGGCCTGGCAGATTCGAACTGCCAACCATTTGGTTAGCAGCCCTAGCGCTTAACCATTACACCACACATGTACTCCTGAGTAAGTCTGTGATAAAATTCTAAGAATTTCTGGATATTAAATTTACTAAAAAATATAGACTGGTAGTCTGGGAGAAAAAAAAAAGAGCACAACCATCTCTAAATGGGTAGTAACCACAGAATATTTTAAAATGCTGAGTCTTAAGTAAAAAGATACAGAAAAACACAAATTTCAGGCAAATTTAAGACAGACATTTAATAGCTTGCTACTGGTGCTATAAAATCATACTATTTTCCTGTGAAGAATTTTAAATGACTCATACTTTCTTTACTAAATCACTGTTTTACTTAACATACGGTGAAAATAGTTAACCGTTTGGTAACTTGGAACTTTATATTCACTTACACTGTACATCAAGATACTAAAGCTGGTAGGAATAAAACAAGAATAGTTTACTATGTACAATACTTAGTACTCACAGTATCAGGTGTATAAGGCTTACTTTAACATCTATCTGATAAAGAAGTGGAAAGCTGTCATCTAATTTCTAAAAACTGATATTCCAACTGTCTGAGCTTACACCAGAACCAAACAACATGAAATTATGCACAACACTTTTTCTTAGCACCAGACAGATCTCTCTATGTTCTATGCCCAATTTTTAGTAAGTGAACATAGTTCTGTCTCTTACACACTGGCCTAATTATCTCCTCTAATGCATTAAAGTTCTGACTTTGTAACTAATTCATAATGAAATCAATTCATGGTTAGCATAATACTTTTCAATCTTAAAAGTATTCAAAGGAAATACCGCAATATTTATAACAAATTTAGAGAACTAGATTATAAATTTGGTCAACTTTTCCCGAATGTGTGCTCCCCGCCCTCCCCCCGACTTTCTAAAATAACAAGGGGGGAGGGCAAGGGCTAACCCAAACCAAGGCCGTTGCAGTTGTCGATTCCGACTCATAGAAGGAAGAACAAATCCTCTCCTAAATGGTTAGCTTCTAAAAGCATACACTTTACCCGAATTCAAAGCTATATGGACAACTTGTGAGCACCTACTAATGCCATCACACTTTGCTTGGGGGTGGGGGGGAGGAGGTGAGAAAAGATGTGTGACGAAAGAAAACTCCCTCTTTCAAGCAGCAAGTGCCCTGACACACCTGGCTCATTCACTCTACCAGCAGAAAAGAAACTTAGGGAAAAAGAAAAAAAAAAAAAAGCGCCAGACAAACCTGATGATCCAAGCACGCCCGAAGCAAGTCCCCGGGCACTTCTGGAAGGCTCCCGCTCGCTGGGCGCTCGGGCGGCGCGGCAGCCCCGCGGCTCTCGGGAAGGTGCCTCAGGCAGGAGCGCCGAGTCCGGCCGGCCCCGCAGGTCAGGAGGAGGCCCGGGAGGAAGCGCGGTGGGGGCGCGGCTCGGCAGGACCGCTAAGTGGTCCAGCCGGGATCCCGCAGCGCAGCCCGCGCCTCACCGCCGCTACCCAACGCCAGCGCACGAGGGCAGGCAGACAGGACCCACGACGAGGAGGCGGCTACATGTCAACAAATAGCGGCTCGTGAGCACGCGGCCCCTACCACAGCTCCCTGAGGCGCCGGGAGCAGGAAGTGCCCCGCGCCTCGGTCAAGAGCCCGGACGCCCCTTCGCCCCGGCCCCGACCTGGGACACCTGTTTGGCGAGGCCAGGGGTTTGGTTCCACCTTCCACGCTCCCCACGCACCCTCAATACACGTACACACTCGAAAGAGGGAGGGCGAGGGGAGCCAAGACCTTGGACCCGCAGTCTGAGGGCGCCTCCGCCGGCCGTACCTGACATCAGCGGGGGCTCCCTCTCATCCCTCCTGGGGCGGAGAGAGGGACTGCACGGGGTCGGCGACCGTCGCTCCTCTCGGCAGCCGCAGAGGTACTCGGGCTGCTAGCCGAGACCGCCCGCTGCCGCCCAGAACATACCGGGGCAGTGGCAGCTACGGCGGCTGCGGCCGAGGCGGGCCCTACGCGCGCTCCCGCCCGCTCGATCCGCCCCTCCCGGCAGCGCGTCCAGGCCACGGCCCGCCTACGGCGCAGCCGCCGCCCAGGGTCTCCTAGCGCCGACGTCGCCGCCGCCGCACTCGCCTTAGGGGAGGGCGGAGCGGGTGGGGGCAGGGGGAGGCGGGGCTACGGCGACGTGCGGACGCGGGGATTGGCCACCGAGCTCACGCTCCGCCTTTCTGCGAAGGGGCCTGGGAAGTCGGGGTCTTCTAAGAGCAATAGGTTTAGACGCAACCCTCTTGTGGCTTCTCTCTTCCGGTCTCCACCTTTGTGATTCCGCTGTAGGAGACAGCAACGGTGTTTTTTTTTTTTTTAATTGTAGAGAAGCCACGGGCACTGAGGCTGGGATGCCTAAAGGACCTTTGGGGGACAGGGTCTAACCCTGCAGGAGTCCTGGCCTCTAGCCTGCTTTTAACCCGTCCATTTTTTGTGTGTTCTCTCCCCGTCCTCTCATTACTCAGCCTCTCCCTAGCCGTATTGAAAAGAAATACACCGAGATAAGGTATGCAAACGGATGTACGGTAACCACAGGAGTGAACCAGGAAGGGTTGAAAACCCAGGTAGTGATACCACAAACCCCCTGTAGGCACACGTGGTTTTTCGGTTCTGTCAGCACTCCAGGCAATGGCAGGAAGAGGTTCCTCAGGCTTTGCAAAACTCATCTCCCTTTTCGCTGCCAAAAGGGCTGTGAATCCGGAAGCTGCCTTTGGAATAGAGCTGCAGCCTATTGAGGTAACCCTACTGAAGTCAGAAGGTGAAAGAAGGTCTAGACCCTCTGGCCATTAACCATCTATCTGCAAGGCGAAGCGATGTTAGGAAAGTTAACCCGCTTCCTTTACATGCCCTCTTCAGGCAGTTCTTTAGTGGCCTATAACATGGGGATTAAGAGAATGTGGGCTCTGAAATAAGACTTCTTGGGCTGGAATCCTGGTCCCTCCACCTCATTAGCTGTATAACTGACAAGTTTCTTAACAGTATGCCTCGGAGAAATAATAAACAATTTACGTTAGTTTATTACTTTCCGTTTAATATGCCTAGGTTCCACTCTCCTATAGTTTGCCAGAACGCTCCATCAATAGATCCAAAAGAATTTTAAAACTTAAGGCATGTCTAGTGATTCTAATCCAAACCTCTAATTTTTCAGATGAGAAAACTGAAGTCCAGAATTAAACCGATGTCATCATAGAAGTGCAGATAGCCTGATTCCCCAGGTTAGTGCTCTTTCCATAGCCCACACCTGGAGACTTCTCCCCTTACATCCTTACCTCCATCCTCTTCTCTCTTCCCCAACTTGTTTACAGTTATTGCTCAGGCTCACCCCCTTCCCTTTCAACAGTTAAACCAGTTGCTCATGATGACCCTGTATGTGTCAGAGTAGGACTGTGCTTCATAGAGTTTTCAATAGCTGATTTTTCAGAAGTAGATCTCCAGGCCTTTCTTCCAAGGTGCTTCTGGGTAGACTCAAACCTCCAACCTTTCGGTTAGCAGCCAAACGTGTTAACCGTTTGTACCACCCAGGGATTAAAGAGTACTCTTTCTGACTTGGGAGACAGTTATGTCCATTGGCACAACATAGTACATAAAGACAATGTTCTGCATTTTACTTTGTTGAGTGGCGTCTGGGGTCTTAAAAGATTGAGAGCGGCCATCTAAGATACAACGATTAGTCTCTTCTTATACACAGCAAAGGAGAGTGAAGAAAACCAAAAACTAAAGAGAGCAATTAGTCCAGAGGACCAATGGACCACATGAACCACAGTGTACATGACCCTGAGACCAGAAGTACTAGATGGTACCCGGCTACCACTACCAGCTGCTCTGACTGGGATCACAAGTCCTGGGCAGAGCAGGAGAAAATTGTAGAACAAAAAATCAGATTCACAAAAAAGACCAGACAGAGACTGGAGGGACCCCTGGGACTATGGCCCTAAGATACCTTTCTGACCTGGAACTGAAGACCACCTCCCAGCCAAACAGTAGACAAGCACACGTGTTAAACGATAACACCTAAAAGAGGAACATACTCCTTAAACCCCAAAACCCACTGCTGTCAAGTCGATTCCGACTCATAGTGACCCTATAGGACAGAGTAGAACTTCCCCATAGAGTTTCCAAGGAGCGTCTGGTGGATTCGAACTGCCAACCTTTTGGTTAGCAGCCGTAGCTCTTAACCACTATACCACCAGGGTTTCCACATACTCCTTAGGACAATCAATCATAAAGGCATTATCAAAAGGTATCATCTGCCAAAAAACATAGATTAGAAGGCAGGAGGGGATAGAAAATGAGGATGAAAGAAAATAGGGAACCCAGGGCGGAAATGGGGAGAGTGCTGACACATTGTGGGGAATGAAATCAAGGTCACGAAACACTTTATGTGGAAACTATCGAATGGGAAACTAATTTGCTCTGTAAACTTTCACCTAATGCACAATTAAGAAAAAAAAAAAATAATACCTTCCCAAAGATTACAGTGCTCCAAACAGAATGCAAAACAAAACAAAAAAACTGGGACTCTATCACATTTTAACTTTATTGAAAGGTATAATGAACAAGGAATAACATTTTTCTAGTAAAAGTTAAGAAATCCTTTCAAGGTTTTGTGCCTAGGAAAATTTCGGGTAAGAAAGAATGTTGATATGAACAGTACTGGATCAAATCATCCACTTTATTTTGGTTGTTATTTTTTGAAAATAGCCGTTGTTTTTATAAAAATGGTATATACATATTCAGACAAATTCAAAATGCAAATATGCAAGGAAGATGTCATGGATTAAATCATGTCTCTCAAAAATATCTGTCAACTTGGCTAGGACATGATTCCCAGTATTGTATAATTGTCTACCATTTTGTTATCTGATGTGATTTCCCTGTGTGTTGTAAATCCTGTCACTATGATGTAATGAGATAGATTGGTGGCAGTTATATTAGTAAGAACTATAAGATTCGATAGTGTCTTAAGCAAATCTCTTTTGAGATGTAAAAGCGAGAAATAAGCAGAGAGACATGGGGACCTCATACCACCAAGAAAGCAGTGCCAGGAACAGACCAAGGCCTTTGGACCTGGGGTTCCTTCGCAGAGAAGTTCCTAGTCCAGGGGAAGATTGATGAGAAGGACCTTCCTCCAGAGCCAACAGAGAGAGAAAGCCTTCCCCTGGAGCTGATGCTTTGAATTTAGACTTACCTCATTTCCTATGAGGAAATAAATTTCTTTTTGTTAAAGCCATCCACTTGTGGTATTTCTGTTAAAGCAGCACTAGATGACTAAGACAGAATTTGGTACCGGGAGTGGGATACTGCTCTAACAGGTACCTAAAATGTGGAAGCGGTTTTGAAACTGAATGGATAGAAGACTCAGAAGGAAGTGAGGAGAACTGTTAACACTAGAGAAGGCACAGATGGTGAGAAACAGCAGCAGAGGACCGGCAGCAGCAAAACCAGGAGACCAGTGTGACATGGCGCTGGAACTGACCCACGGAGTGCAAGAGCTGAGTGTCTTTCCACAGGAGGCTTCCTGGCGGAGTGGGATGCCTCTGGGCACTGATTAGTGGAGCTAGGCTTGCTGACCCACAGAGCAAGAGAGCTGAGTGCCTTGTGGTCAAAGCTCCTGGCAGAGTGGGGTGCCTCCAGGCACTTATTGGTGGAGCTGCAGAGCTTTGGAACACTTGCCCCAGCAGGGCAGATGCAGGCATGATGCCCAGGGGTCAAGAGACCAAGAAACCAGGATGCAGAAGCCGCTTCAGTCTCAAAAGGTGTGGCCTCAACCTATGGGGTTTCAAAGGGTGGAGCTATGGCCTCTGGTGTTTCTAAGGATGGAGTCACCACTCAGATGGACTAGGAGAATGGTGTCCCTAAAGGTGAGGGAGCAGAGTTGCTGTCCCAGGTGGAACTGAAGCCCAGGGCCAGGGACCTCCACTCAGAATCCAGAGAGTGTGGCCAACACCTAGAGTCTGGAGGGCGAGGCCATTGTGTGAACTCTCTCAGAGAACAGAGGATTATTTGCAAAGCCTTGAGGGCTAATGTAATGTGTTCTGCTGACTTGATTGGTGCTTGTTATGCCTTCTTTCCCTCCCATTTCTACCATTTGTAATGGAAATGTCCAGCTTGTGCCTGTTCTGCCATTGTACTTTGGAAGCTGATAACTTGTATTCTAGGTTTCACAGATAAAGAAGAGTTTTTGGATTTTGGACTTGGAGTTGATTTAAGACTTCTGCTATGATACGATGGGATGAATACGTTTTATATGTGGCAAGGACGTGAATTTTGGGGGGCCAAAGGGTGGAATGTCATAGATTGAATTGTGTCCCCCAAGAATATCTGTCAGCTTGGCTAGGACATGATTCCCAGTATTGTATGAATGTCTACCATTTTGTCATCTGATGTGGTTTCCCTATGTGTTGTGATTCCTATCACTATGATGTAATGAGATGAATTACTGGTGGTTACATTGATGAGATCTACAAGATTAGATAGTGTCTTAAACCAATGTCTTTTGAGATATAAAAGAGAGAAGCAAGTAGAAAGACAGGGAGACCACATTCCACCAAGAAAGCAGCACTGGCAGCAGAGCACATCCTTTGGATCCTGGGTCCCTATGCCTGAGAAGCTCCGTGACCAGGGGAAGATTGATGACAAGAACCTTCCTCCAGAGCCAACAGATAAAGATAGAGTTCCCATGGAGCTGATGCCCTGAATTTGGATTTGTAGCCTACTAGACTATGAGAGAATAAATTATTCTTTGTTAAAGCCATCCCTTGTGGTATTCTGTTATAGCAGTGCTAGATGACTAAGACAGAAGATGTTTACAATTTGTGGGAATCCCATAATCTAGCCTTAACTGTGGTTAAAATTTTATTACATTCTTTCAGATACCTTTCTAAGAATAAAGAACACATAAGGACATAAATACAATATTTTATAAATTGCATCTTGCTGTGTACAAACGTTTCTTTATTTACTCAGAAGTATGCCATAAATAGCAACATTTGAAAAGTTGCGTAGTGTCCATTAAATGGAGGTACCATCATTTATCTAACCACTATTCTATGGATTGACAGTTTTTTCCCAAATTTTTACTATTACAAACAACTCTTTGATGAATTTTCTTATGCATATGCCTTGCCCAAATGTGCAATTATCTCCTTGGACAAATTCCTAGAATTAATTCCTGGCATTAATATCAGCCAACTCTTCAATGCTCTCAACTAGAAAAAAGAAAGTTGTGATTACTTTGAAAAATATACTTCATATATGGTACTCAAAACTGACCAGATCCTCCCATTTGAAACAGATAAACTTTGGACAATATTGTTGTCTGTCTGGTATTTATTGTTTTAATAATATATGTCAAAGCTCCTGGAGTAGGGTGGTAGACACTGCCAGTTGTCTGAACCAATATCCATTTGTCCTTACTAGCAGAACTTTTACTATTTTGAGCGTGACAGTGTGTCCAGTAAAAATTCATTTCCCCAGATTCCTGTAAGTCTATGTGACCTATCAATGAAATGAAAGCAGGTGTCCCTAGGAGGGGCTCATGGAAAGCTTTGTAGAAGAAATGTTCCATTATCCATTTGACCTGCACATGTGCCTTTTCTTACCTGGAACAGAGATGTGATACTGGATGTAGAGCAGGTTTATTTTGACCATAATAACAAAAGCCACATAAAATTAATAGTGTAGGAAGCCAGAAGGTGCCTGGGTTCATGATTGCTTAGTGGAGCCACAGTATCAGCTCTGCACTGCCCACTTCTGAATTGGTTGTTACTTGAGGGAAAGTAAACCCCTCCCTATTTAAGTCTTTGTTTTGGGGGTTTTCTGTGGTAAGAATTGAATGGAATTCCTAACTGATACAATAAGATAGGTCAAGTCACCATTCATTTAGTACTGTCTGTAGAATTTTGTAAGAGCGTGAGATAAAGATGGGGACACAAAATGTAAACAACAACAAAAAACCCACTTCTCTAAGAGATTTAGTTTTCCTCAGAATGCCCAAGTATTACAAATAGATTAACAAATCACTTTTATAATGACTAAATTAAATTTAATTCTGTAAAATTAAACTGTTTGGTGGTTTGGCAGTTTTAAAATACATCCACAAAATTTTTGATGTGTCTTCCTTCAAAACCACAAAAAAAAAAAAAAAAAAAATCCAACCTCTTGCCATTGAGTCGATTGCAAATCATAGCGACCCTATAGGACAAAGTAGAACTGCCCCATAGAGTTTCCAAGGAGCATCTGGTGGATTCGAACTGCTGACCTTTTGGTTAGCAGATGTAGCTCTGAACTATTACACCGCCAGGGAAGGTGGAGCTTAATTCCCCTCTTCTTGAGTTTGGGCTGTATTTGGTGACTTACTTCTCACAAATAGAATATGGCAGAAATGATAGAGTATGGCTTCGGAATGGAGATTATAAAAGATGCCAGCTTTCATCTTGTTCTATTTCTGGGATTGCTTGCTGGAGGAAGCTCGCTCCTCATGTCAGAGTACATGTAGGCAGCTTATGGAGAGACCCCCATGGTAAAGAATTGAGGCTTCCAACCAACAGCCAGTAAGGAACTGAGGCCTCCTGACAACAGCTATGCAAGCGATCCTGGAAGGATATCTTCCAGCCCTAATGAAGTCTTCAGATGACTGAATCTCTGGTCAACACCTCAACCTCAACCTCAGGAGAGGTCCTGAGCCAGAACCACTCAGCTAAGTCACTCCCGAATTCCTGACCCACAGAAACTGTAAGATAATAAATGTTTCTTGTTTAAGTCACTGAGTTTTGGGGTAATTTCCTGCAATAGATTACTAATAAAGCTGGGTATAATAGAGCCTAACACACTACCTGCCACATATGCGAGTGTTCAATTATTTGTTGTTTGAATGAATTAAAAATCAAATGAAGTAGCATGTATGTTTTTCACTTTTAAGGGCAACGTACAATGCTAGTATTATCTTTGATCCCTGACACTTAATATAAGGATTTTGTAGTATCATCATAGAGAAATCAATTGTGAATTTCACTGAGATTTGAACACCAACAGTCCTGGAGTAATATATGGTGAATAGAGCAATGGAATCCCTTAGACTTGAATTCTCCTCCTAGTTTTATTATCAAGTAGCTGAATGACCTATGGCAAGTCACTTAACCTTTCTAAATCTCAATTTCCTTACCCATAAATTGGGAAAAATTATCCCAGCCTGCCTCTAAAGACAGTCAATGAGATTATAATGACAGTGTAATCGTGAACCATTAGCATTCTTTTAATTACATTAGGATCATGAGGTCTGTCCAATTTTATATTTAAGCAATTAAGGATTAAGTATTTTAGGTAGGAACACCATAAACTTTTTTCTTCAAAGAGGTGACAACTTGTTTACTGATTTTATTGTGTACCTTTATAAATATTGACATCATTCATGGTAAGCAGCTGGGATTCAAGAATATGGCAGGACAGCAGGTTATTTGTCAGATCTCATTTTATTATCCCACTGTAAATTTATTGCACTTTAAAAGAATATGTAATTATGACTAGCTCCTTTTTCTTTTCATGAATTAATTTGTAACTCTGCCTGGGTGTCTGCCCGCTTTATGGTAACAGTGGTAGTTAAACATACTTAGTAATAAACATTCATTGAACTAGTAATTTGGTCCGAATCAAAGAGTTTACCCTAGAGTAAAATTGCACCCAACAGCAAGAAAAAAAAAATGGTAGATTAAAAATCATCAATATGAGACCAAATGGCCAACAATCACTTTAAAACAAAGATGAGAAGGTAAGGGGGCAGGTAAACTAGATTACTGACGTAAAAATGTCCCAGTGTCAGATTTCCTCTTAACTTCAGAGGGGACAGAATCAAGTTCAGCAGCATCAGTCCAAAGCTGATTCCTGTGAGGCAGAGATCAGACATATTTCCACTCTCCAACCTTTTTACCAATTCTGACACCAGCTGTCCCTCCCACAGCACTACTTCTCTTTTGCGTTCAGTAATTCATTGCAATGGCCATATAGAACTCACAGATCATACTCATGAGCTTTATTAGGGAAGGAACAGGCTACAATTCAGGATTGAGATCAACTTAAAAGTAATAGGAACAACTCAGGGCATAGTTTTTCAATCAGGACAGCTTCTTGGCCATGCCCACAGGCAGGCCTCTCTCTCAGCCCTAGGCCTTTGGCCCTTAATCTTGGCTTTCACTCTCGGTCTGGCCTCTACCCTGTTTGGGTAAGTGTTACAAAGCTCTTTAGCTCCACCCATAAGTGCTTGGAGGTACCCTACTCCACCAGGAAGCCTCCTGTCCAAAGGCCTCCCAACTCTCTCATTCTGGGTCAGGAAGCCCCTTCAGCTCCACCAAGTTCCCAGAGACATCCCATTCTGCCACCAATCCTCCTGTCTGAAGGTACTCAGCTCTCTCGGTCTGTCAGTGAGCAAGCTCACTGGAGCCATCTGCCGGCCCTGTGCCTCTGCCATCTCTTGCTGTCTTCAGTTTTACAGCCCTGTTTCCTGGGTCTAGGAGGTTCTCAGCACAGGGACCCTGGCTCCAAAGGATGCACTCTGCTACTGGCTTTTCTTCTTGATGGTAGTGAGGTTTCCCTCCAACCTCTGGGACTGGCTCCCTTTAAGTGTAGTGGGATGGCAAAACAGATCAATCCCCCGCAAGAGTTCCATGCATTTTATTTGCATGGTCCCACCTTTGCAAGGGTTCCATACACCTTGTTTGCATTAGTAAAATTGTCCAATCCTGTTGGTGAGCCACAAGCACCTTATTGTATAGTCCTACCCAATCATTTTGTGGGAGTTACATGATCATGGCTACAAGGGTCATATTAAAGCAATTCGCTGCACTGCAACTGGAAATTGAACAACCAGAACAGAAATGAGAATGTTCACGCATTGCGAAGAGTGTAACCAATGTCACTAAACAATTTATATAGAAACTGTTCAATGGCAACCTAATCTGCTGTGTAAACTTTCACTGAAAACCCACTCCTCCCTTATTGACTATCTTGTTATCTGACATTTTGCATTTATGACAATAGTCAAAAACCTGTTTTTGACTATTTTGTGCATTAATGATGTACATCTGGCAGTAATGAATGCCGAGGTGTGAGGTGAGAGTAGCACTGGCTGTGATGATTAAGGTTATGTGTCAACTTGGCTGAGTCATGATTCTCAGTGGTTTGGCGGTTATGTAATGATGCAGTTATCCTCCATTTTGTGATCTGATGTGGTCATCCTCCATTTTTGAATAACACTGATTTTTGTGTAATGGCCTGGTCTTTGGAACCTAACTATGTCGATAAGTGAGGAGTAGGTGTAAAATATTATTTAAAAAATAAACAAAATGGTAGAACACAAGTGTTTTATCAGAGAGCAGGACTTGGAGTACACAGAGGAAGGTGTTATATAGTAGATTGTGAGAGGTAGACATTATGCAATTCTTATGCACAATTTGGTGGCATGACTGACCCCAGAGGTAAATATGGGTGAATGAGTAAAATAGGGCCTTGGTTTAAGATTGAAGTCCTGATTATACAGTGGATGGATTATCCAAGTTCCCTAGTTTTTGTTGTTATATTGTTTCTTGCCTTCTGCTATTCAGCCCTGACCCAAAATCAGTTTGAAACTACTGGCTTAACTTGATTATTTGTGGTTGTAGATGACCCTTGCTACTCACCCTCTTTATTAACCTGAGTACGAATCAGAAAAATCCTAGAAGCAAAGGACGGAGCTTTTCTCATTATCAAATTAAAAAGTAAATAAAAACAGATGCCAGGAAGCTGTGATGGGGGAAATCCTTCTGGTGACAGTGTATATTTCAGAAAAGCTTCTTATGTCACATTAAAAATACCTGCCAGGATAAAGTATTTTTGCCCTATGGAAACTAAAATATTTTTCCAAATAGTTTTTATTTCTTCTAACTATGTCTTCACAAAATCTACCAAGATTTTGAGACTATTGGAAAGGCTGGTATTGTTTTCCAAATTGACTGACACATGAAGGGGTAAAGGTAGAAAACAAAGCAGAAGGAAAGAGAGAAAAAAAAAGCAAGTCTAGGAAATACTTTTAACCTCAAGGGAGAAGGACTCAACATGATTCAATATGTTAGCTTAAAAGCAGAGACTGCCACGTGTGCGCTGAGGAGCTGTGTCATCTAGAGAAATATTCTCAATTTATGGGGTTGGGCTCCCTGGGGCTATTCTGTGTTCCTCCAGTTCCCTGGAATATGAATCAGAATACTCCTTAATTGTTTTCCCTGTTGACTCAACAAAAGCAGAAAACATCTATTGTAAATGGAATTGGTGAACCTTGCTCTGGTTTAAAATCTCTTAAGCAGTAAATTATTTATCAATCTGTATGTTACCACTGTTATTGTAGAGAACTAATGGCATAATTTTTAGCTGCATAATTTTTTTTAATGTGGTATATTTCTTCTTCTTTTTTAAGTTGTATTTCTAAATCCCAAAAGATTGACTGTGATAGGTACCATTTTGAGTTTCTGTCCATCCTCTATTGAAAAACACTTTGTCCTTATGTCCTCTCCCCAATTCCCATCCACAGATTGGGTCCTCATAGCCATGTTTGTTTAAGAGGGTCCTTCTCCCTTTCTGGCCATAGCTGATGGGACAGGGCAGATCCTTGAAGTGAACTGAGTCCATCAGACTCTCTCTCCTGGCAATTTGGAATTGGGAGTGTCTTAGTTACCCTCTGGTGAGCACTGAAGCTGTAACCCAAACCTGGGTTTGTAACCTAAACATGGATTTGTATCCCAAACATGTAAACTCAAGATAAAGGGAAGCCACTCTGCAGGGAGAGAGAGAAATGAAGCAGGTGGGCTGAGAAGAGTAGTAACTCTGAGCTGTGATACTCCGTAAGAGAGAGAAAGAGAGGTTTTCCATGGCCCCCATCCCTCAAATGGCCTCACTGCTCTTGAATTCCATGAATTTCCACCCTGTCTTCTTATATTAAATTGCACTGATTTTCTTTTTTTTTTTTTTTGGTTAAGTTTGAATGGATAATTTTTTCATTCTTTAAAATACATTTTATCACTTCATTTAAAAGAGATCTAAGTAGTTCATAAACCCTGGTGGCATAGTGGTTAAGTGCTATAACTGCTAACCAGGTTAGTAGTTCAAATCCATCAGGTGCTCCTTGGTTGCTATGAGTCAGAATCAACTGGACGGCAAAAGGTTTTTTTGGATTAAGTAGTTCATTTATAAGAAGAAGCGTTTTCAAAGCTTTGACCTATAGGAATAACATAAGAATTATGAAAAGCATGCAAAAATTACAATCTTTTGTTAAAGAAAGGAATAATGGCCAGGAAGGCCAAAAACCAAACCCATTGCCGTCAAGTTGATTCCAACTCATAGCAATCCTATAGGACAGAGTAGAACTACCCCATAGGGTTTCCAAGGAGTGGCTGGTGGATTTGAACTGCTGACCTTTTAGTTAGCAGCCAAGCTCTTAACCACTATGCTGCCAGGGCTCCAATTGCCAGGAAAGGCAGATATGTTTATTGTTTGGTTTCTTTTTTCAGGGACTTTATTTATTTTTTTTATTTACAGTTACACTATGGTATGTTCTTATAGGTGATTAAAGTTTGCCTGTTTTTAAAAAAAAATACCAAAATTTATTAAATTTTATTTAAAAAATTGATTAAAATGGATAAATTATTATACATCAACTTGATGAAATATTGTATAGCCCTGAAAATGATAACTACAAAGAGTAGTTAAAGCAGGACAAAGTGAACAGGGGAGCATTGCTGAAGAAATCGCCGACCTGTGCCGCGTGTTGACAGGGTTTCCAGTTTCAGCTGGGGCCTGAGGGCTTTCCTTTTACTTTTCCAACTGGTTCCTTGTCTTATTTCCCATGGAAGTTACTTGAATTAATACCTATACTCCTTACCTATTTTTTCCAGATGGTATTTGGAAGTATGATATACCTTAACTCTCCTCTCTTCTACTGCAGACTTCCTACAACGGCAGCTTTCCGGAGTGTTGCTTCTCCTCTAGGCTGGCCTTCCAGCCCTACTCTGCTGTGGAGACCAGCCCTTCCCTCCTTCTTTAGGACCTGGCCTCATCCATTAACCTGCATCTTTTCTATATCCCCAGTTTCTCTCACTCCTCTGCTTCCTACCTCCCTTTACCCTCCTATCAAACTGCTGACCTCTTACTTTTCTTTATCACCAAATTTCTTGAAAGGGTATCCTGCATTCGCTGTCTTTTGGGAGTGCTACTTTTTTTTTTTTTTTTTTTACCGGCAGACAACCCTCAGCTGCCAGCCCTCTCAGGGAATTGTCTCAAGTGCAGGCAGCCACCTCAGGGCACCCACATCCAATGGCTGATCAATACAGGGGTATAAAGACCCAGCCCCTTATCCCAGTGTGTAATACTTTCTAGTGCCTTCCAACCTGAGAGCTCCTCATGGGGGCTGGCTGAAGCCTTTGTTAAGACAAAGTCACAGACCAACTTCTCCCTCTGTCCAAACCTGCTTCCTTCTCTTCCCTTCTCCAACTGTTGATTTCAAGAACACTCCCTAATAAAGTTTCTGTATAGTAGTGATTAAGAACTTATGGCTGCTAACCAAGAGGTCAGCAACTCGAATCCACCAGGTGCTCCTTCGAAACCCTATGGGGCAGCTCTACTGTGTCCTATAGGGTCGCTGTGAGTTGGAATCAACTCGATGACAACCTTTTTTTTTTTTTTTTTAAATACTTCCTTTCAGAGTCTGTTCCCTGAAGAACCCAGCCTATGACAAAACCTAAAGCAAGAGGAGAGCTATTTTTTCAACCTCCTTGAAATCCAAGCTCCTTTTTAAATAACAGAGGATAATAGGTGATGTAATTTTTAATAACTTCTGCCTACCCAGTGGTGCAGTGATGAAGAGCGTGGTTGCTAACCAAAAGGTCGGCAGTTTGAATTCACCAGTCGCTCCTTGGAAACCCTATGGGAGTTCTCATCTGTCCTGTAGGGTTGCTACGAGTCAGAATCAACTTGATGGCAATGGGTTTGGCCTACCTAGAGTTAGCTCTTCACAAACGGTAAACCCATTAATGTCAGTGCTCCACATGAGAAGTGAAGAGAGATAGGTCTAGTGTAACCTATCAGCCTTCTTATCTGTCCACAAATGAGCCCATTAACATTTCTGTTCTGATCAATAGCAATTTGGGCAATTACTGAAGCTTTCAACATTTTCACGTTTTCATCTGAATCTGAGGTAGAATCTTGAACTACTTTTAGTATGCCAGCCCTCTGTGTGACCATCTTTGCCTTAGGTATACCTCATTACTGTAACCAAGATGACTAGAATCTGCACTTGCGCACATATTTTAAGGATACTTGAAACAGTACATACTATAGAAAGTGTGATGGTTAAGATTGTGTGTCATCTTAGCTGGGCCATGATCCTTAGTTGTTTGGCATTTATGATGTAGTTTGGTAGTTATGTGATGATATAATCACCTCCATGATGAGATCCGATATAATGTGATCACCTCCATGATGGAATCTGCTGTGAGTAGCCAATCAGTTGAAAGGGAGTTTTCTTGGGGTTGTGGCCTACATCCAATATATGTGGACTTTCTAGCAAAGCCACGGCTTTTTCTGTGCTCTGGATCCTGCATTCAGCTTGTCATCGTCTAAACTCTGGTTCTTGGAACTTGAATCAGCAGCTTGCCATCTGACCTGCCAATCTGGGGTTTGTTAGCCCCTGCAGCTATGTGAGTCAGGAAAAGCCTCCAACCTGACGCCTGACCCACAGACTTGGGACTTTCCGGCCTCTACAACCATGTGAGCTGTTTCCTTGATACAAATCGCTCTCTGTCTCTCTCTATATACATATATGCTTCACTGGTTTTGCTTCTGTAGAGAGCCCAGCCTAAGAAAGCAAGGAAGTTATTTGTGTTTTCCTGTTTTTTCGATGTCTTTTTTTTTAATGTCTCCATTGTGATACAAGTAGATAGAGTACTGAGTGCTAGACAAGACATGTTCTAATCCTAGCTCTGTTATTTACTAGCTGTTTTCTGAGCCTTGTGGTCCTCAACTGTAAAGGGCAGATGATGACACCCATTTCTTAGATGTGGATATTTTGCTTGAATGAGAGGATACTTTCCAAGAGGATAATTTTACTAACGCATTACAAGTACTAAGTAAATGGTAGCTATTTTTATCAACAAATATAATTATGATAACAAGTAGATTGATCAAAACTTTTAAAAGGAAATATCTTGTAAACGAATATTTCAACATTCACTAACACATCTTTTTTAGTCCCCTAGCAACAAATATTAAGGAGCCCTGGTGGCATAAAATTAAGTGCGCAGCTGCTAACCAAAAGGGTGGCAGTTGGAACCCATCCAGCAGCTCGTCAGCAGAAAGGCCTGGTGAGCTGCTTCTGTAAAGATTACGGCCAAAAGGACCTCATGTGGCGGTTTTACTCTGTCACACGAGGTAGCCATGGGCTGAAAACTGCCTGGGCGGCACCCAGCAGCAATCAGCAAGTGTTGATTAGCAAACATAAACATATTCACTGTAAAGATGTTTATACTGGAATGTGTGTAAGTGATTTTCCTCCAAGGGCAATTATTAAAATAAAGGAACTGGACTGAGTGATTTCTAAGATCCATTTCTCTGATAAAAGACAAAAAAACCAAACTCACGGCCGTTGAGTAGATTCCAACTCATAGAGACCCTATAGGACAGAATAGAACTGCCCCATAGAGTTTCCAAGGAGCGCCTGGCAGATTCAAACTGCCGACCTCTTGGTTAGCAGCCGTAGCACCACTACGCCACCCGGGTTTCCATTTCTCCGATAAAAAGAAAAAAAATTTATACAGCCTCATAAATCTATGAATTAAGATGACCCTCCAAAAACAGAAACTACTGTTTCTGGGAATTTGAGTCTCTTTCTGATGAGGGCTGTTGTTAGTTCTAAGTCCTCTTGACAGGTAGTCTACCTGTCCAATGATAGTCTAATTCAGACTCTCAGTCTGTTACAGTATTGTTTGAAGTACCTGTCAGTACAGAAGTAGTCAGTAACTGTTAAGTTATTGTAAAAGGAGAAGTTACTTGTCATTATTTTACCCTAGGCTTACAGTTACGTAAAACTCTATTTAAATTTTTTGTGTGTAATGGTTCTTTACTTTTCTCTCAATACTAATTACCCCTGCGGATTAGTCCTATCTTTTTATATGGAGGTACTTCTACCCACACAGAAGGGGAGAGTTCTTCGGTTTCTCTATCATCTGTTAGTCCCAGGACTGGTTTCTCTGATACAAGTTCAACAACCACTTTATACTTTTGGAAACGTCCCTGTACGCATGCTGCCCATTTCATCTTTTGTACCTAGGAATGAAGTGCATGTATATGTCTGTCTTTAGAACCAATTTAAAGTCAAGCCTTACCTTTGCTTTGAGCTGACTTGCCTTCTCTTTTACTAAATGGATCCAGCTATCAGACATATGGGGCCATCTTTATTTTCCTCACCTTCTAAATGTCTGTCTCTACTACATCTGTCTTCCTACTTCCTGCCTAAGAAGAGGAGTCTGGCCTCCTTTCTTGTAAGAAAAGGGGTGGCATTTTGTCTTTCTCCCTGCTCTACTTCAACCATTTAATTATAGAGTACAACATTTTATATATGGAGTGCATTGTAAATTAGAATAACATTACCCGTCTTAAAAATCAGACTTTTGTCAAGGATATTACTGGTTAGGAAAATGGCAGGTGCTAGCCCTGGTGGCACAATGGTTAAATGCTCAGCTGCTAACCAAAAGGTCGGTGGTTTGAACCTACCAGTGGCTCCCTGGGAGAAAGATGTGGCAGTCTGCTTCTGTAAAGATTTACAGCCTTAAAACCCTATGGGGCAGTTTTGCTCTGTCCTATAGGGTCGTTATGAGTTGGAATCAAATCAAGTGCAGTAGGTTTTGGGGTTTGAGAAACTGGGAGAAGGAGTCCTGGTGGCACAGTGGGTTAAGCACTTGTCTGCTAACAGGAAGGTTGGTGGTTCAAACCCACCAGCTGCTCCATGGGAGAAATATGTGGCAGTTTGCTTCCATAAAGATTATAGCCTTGGAAATCCTATCAGGCAGTTCTACTGTGTCCTGTAGGGTCACCATGAGTGGGAATTGACTAGATGGCAATGGGTTTGATTTTGCTTTGGGGGCTGGGTGTTCGAGGTGGAGATTGAGCCAGAAGGTAACTTATAGTTGAAGCTCAAAAGATCTTAGTGGAAGGCAAAGGTGGTATTGCAGAAACAGAATAGAAAGAAACTTCCAGAGTTGAGAAGGATCAGAGAGAGCTCCAGTTCCCTGAGGGAGACTGGAATTTATACCCGAAGTAAAACCTGAAGAGGTACTAGGGGCAAGAAGGACACACATTTATACCCGAAGTAAAACGTGAAGAGGCACTAGGGGCAAGAAGGACACACACGTGGGGCAGAAAAGAGTTGAGGGAGGGAATAAGGATAAAGGAATTTAGTTTTGCTCCTCATGTATAAGTGGTCATTTACGGTGTTGCTACTTTTATATTTGAAGTACAGACACATCTCCCAGTTTATAAACACTGGTGGGTACAAAGTTCCCTAGGGTGTGATAAAGGAAACAAGCTGAGCTGCTGTGCTTTAGTCTACCAGGCTCCTATATGATGGCTGAGAGTCCAGTCTCCTTTTTGTTCATTACATGTTGAATATATTTTTTACAAACCATTGTGATACTGTTTATAACATTGTTTTTATATGAAACTCATTTTTACTTCTAGTTGGATTACCGTAAAATGAATTTTTGGAATGCAGCATATATGGTAACAGGGACTTTTTCCTGCTTTACTAAAATTGGCTATCTAGAAGATGCGGATAAAGAAAATTTAGGAGGAAAAACAGTGACTTTGCCAGAGGCAATACAGTCAGATTAAGCTAAAATTCAAATTTCATGCACCTTAATTAAGTTTATGAAACCTTTTTCTCTACTGGACTTCTAAGGAGCTTTTGCTTTGGAGGGATTATTTGGAGAGGAGGGCAAGCCACCACGGCCCACTTTCTTTTATTGCCTCTCTCTTCTTCTTTGTATTTCTATTTCTCTTTTAATTCATTCATTTCTTCTTTCCTCTCCTCTTTTTTTTTTTTTTTTCATTTGCTTCTTTGCCTTTTGCTGCTCTCAATATTTGGCCTTCTTCCTTCCAATCTTTCCCTTTTTATTTTTCACTTCTGGTTTTTATATCTGCCACTCCTATAAGAAAAAAGAATGTCATAATTACTGTCATAAAAAAAGTTTAAGTTCTTAACTCTTTCTCACTCTGTACCAAGCATTGTAAAAGGAAAATTACGTAGACAATCTCTAACCTCCGAAAATATGCAACCTATTATGAGTCCCAGCTATAATTTTATAACACCCTCATGATTCTTGACTTTTGTTGCTGGTGTTTTCTAGTCCCATCAAAAATCCTAAAACAGCAATGAATTGCCCCCCCAACAATAACAACAAAAAAAGCCAAACTCACAAATATACCAGGTTTGTAATTTCAGAGGACTCAAAAACTCCCTGAACTCTTTAGAAATTTATAACTTCAGTTTACAAACCCTGCTAGCTGTTGCAATACATTTCACGGATGTCACACAATTTGAGATAGGAGTGTCTTAAAACATTTTTAAAGTATACATCCCAAACATACACCAATTCAACAAATTCTACTTGTACAATTCAGTGACGCTGATTACATTCTTCAAGTTGTGCGACCATTCTCGCCCTCCTTTTCTAAATTGTTCTTCCCCCATGAATATGAACTCACTGCCCTCTAAGTTTCCTATCTATTGAGTTCCAAAATATGTGTTGTAAATCCTAACCCCTATAACAAAGGTTATGAATGGTGTCCCATAAAATACATGTTGTAAATCCTAACCCTTACACCTGTGGTTATAATCTCATTTGGGAATGGGTTTTCTTTGTTATGTTAATGAGGCGGTATTAGTGTGGGATATGTCTTAAATCAGTTTCTTTTGAGATACAAAAGAACAGATTAAGAAAGCAGAGACAGGGGAAGACAGATGCTATGCCACATGAAGATCACCATGATCGCCAAGAAACAGAGGCTGAAAAGAGACAAGGACCTTCCCTCACAGCCACCAGAGGAAGAAAGCCTTCCCCTAGAGCCAGCACCCTGAATTCAGACTTCTAGCGTCCTAAGTTGTGAGAAAATAAATTGCTGTTTGTTAATGCCACCCACTTGTGGTATTTCTGTTATAGCAGTGCTTGATAACCAAGACATCAATGGAACAATTTCTAAATGCATACTAGAAAATATATAATCAAAAAGTAAATGAAAACTAAGTAATGTCACAAAATGTTCTAAAAGAAATTAAGAAAACAATAGACCCCCTAAAAGAACAACCTGTGTAAGAACTTGAAAACTCAGAAATGAGATGGCTAGATATCCATCGGGGATTGATATGCTTCAGAACTGAGCTTAAGTTACTTTGAGGAAGTCTATTTCCAGTTCACCCTTACTGGCCCCAGTTGAAAGCCTGGGTTGTTTTCTAGACCCTCTTCTCCCTGAATGGCTTTATATTCTAATTTTTTCCTCAGCTTCATGAATCTTACCAAAAATCTGCTCAAATTCTCATCCTTCCAGCTGCTATTCTCAAATGGGTAAATGCCTCAAGGCTAAAAGCAATGCCACATGCCAGGCTTAGCACTCTGGGATTACCTTTCCTTCTGGATCATAGCCCCACAAATCCTTGCTGCTCTCTGATACCTTCAAATTGTTCTGAAGCAACCTTGTTCACCATTATCAGAAATAGAACTTGAGAAATGAAGTTTAGAAAGGAGGAAAATAAATAAATACGTGGAAATAAAAAGGATTCAAGAGAAAAATGATAAATATAGAAGACAGGAAAAAAAGATTGAACCTAAGTGTAATTTATGTTGCAAGAGGAAAATCAAAGCAATGGAACAAAGCAAACACAAACCCATCATGCAAGAATATTTTCTTGAGAATAAGAAAAATATTTGAACATCTGTATGGAAAGGGTTACCTTGGAAAAATGAACCCAGAATGGATAATGCCAAGACATATTCCAATAAAAATGGACAATAAAAAGGAGAAATGTTTGGACATTCAGGTATGAAGACTAAGTCACTTATAAAGGAAAAATAAAATCATATTTACATCAGACTTCTCCACAGCATAAGACGATGGAGCAAAATATTTATGATACTCCAGGAAAGAAAATTTGAAACGATGATTTTATACACACCAAACTTGTTTTTAAGTATAAAAAGCTACAAAAAAAAAAACAAACCCAAAACCAAACCCACTGCCGTCGAGTCGACTGTCGAGTCGATTCCGACTCATAGCGACCCTATAGGACAGAGTAGAACCGCCCCGTAGAGTTTCCAAGGAGCGCCTGGCGGATTCGAACTGCTGACCTTCTGCTTAGCAGCTATAGCACTTAACAACTACGCCACCAGGGTTTCCATAAAAGCTACAGAAAAGCAAAATACCTGTGAACATACAAGAACTTGTGGAATATTGTTCCCTGAGAAATCTACTAGAAATCAGTCTTCAGACAATCAAGAAATCATAGGAGAAGCTTCAGCTAAGCTCCAGGTGCATAATAGCTTGCAGATAAATATTAGTTGAACAAATGGATAGATGGATAGATACATGGGTGGAGGAATAAATTAATGAATTTCAGGATATACCTGGGAGAGAAAAGCAAAGAGCCATCCATACTACTAGTTACTACAGAGCTAGGTATGTAAAGTCAAAGAACATTTGTCCTGGGGGAGAAAAAAAAATGTTTCGATCAAGTACTTTCATACCCTTATTTTTTAAGAATGAATAAGCACTCAGAGGGATTTTGTTCAAGACGTGCAGATGTCCCACGGGTAAGCTAGGGATTGGATCCAGAGTTTTCTGGTGCTTAGTATGATATGCTCTTTGAAAACTTGTTCACTGAGAAAGTATTACCCTTAAATACATTACTCATTTTTCCCCCAAACTAAATTAATTCTGTTGCCTGTAAAAACAAAACAAAACTGGTTTCTGTCGAGTCGATTCCGACTCATGGCGACCCCATGTGTATTGCATAGTAAAATGTTGTTTCTTGAGGAGTGGGTCATGGCTTTTTTTTTGTCCTCATTAACTTTTAAATTTTATAAGAATAATTTATGTTTGTTAGAAAAAATTAGGAAAAAAACTGGCTTATAATTGCATCACTGAGAGAAAACTATTACCAGTTATAAACACTTTTTGTCTTCACCATTTAGAGAATCATATGGTCATATTGTTTTGTAGTCTTTTTCACTAAACATGTCATGACCATCTTTCACTATCAATAAATATGGAACTAAATTACACAACAAACTTTAAAACAGAATAATAAAAAAAAAAAAAAACCATTGTTGTTGAGTCAATTCCGACTCATAGCAACCCTATTAGACACAGTAGAGCTGCCCCACGGAGTTTCCAAGGAGCGGCTGGTGCATTCAAACTGCGGACCTTTTGTTAGCAGCCAAGCTTTTAACCACTACGCCACCATTAAAATAGATCATATATCGTAAATTTTAATGTTATCTTGTGTTTTATTTTTCCTGAGAATTTCACAGTTTTCAACCACCCCACCTAATATCAAACATATTAAAAGGCAAGCATCTCTCTCAGAAAATATAATATCACATAACCAAATGAAAGTTTAGCTACAACTGACCACTTGATTTAATATTATTTTTTTATGAACATTTAATTGGATATTTATTTCAATTTTTAATTAAAAAAAATTTTGGGCCAAATGCTTCAATTTTTTTTTTTTTTTCCCCAGGCATCAAACCATTTTACAGGGCCTTGAAGTGCTTGTAGGGCTGGGCTCTGTGCCCAATGCAATGGATAGGAAGGTTCTGATTCCAACATCTGGGTCCCCTCACCATATTAGTTTCCTAGGGCTACTGTAACAAAGTACCCCAAATTGGGTGGCTTCTAAGAACAGAAATATATTGTCTCACAGTTCTGGAGGCTAGTTGTGAGAATTCAGAGTGTTAGCAGGGCCGTGTTCTCTCCGAAGGCTCTAGGGGGAAGATCCTTTCTTGTCTCTCCTGGCTTCTGATAGCTCTGGTCTTCCTTAGTGTGTAGATGCGTCTTCATAGGAGACTTCTTTTCTCAGTCTGTCTGTGTCTCTTCTCTTCTATAAAGGCAGCACTCAGATTGGATTAGATCCCACCCTACTCCAGAATGACCTCATTTTAATGTAATATAACATCTTTGAAAGCCCTATTTCTAAACAAGGTACCGGGGGTTAGGACATCGACATATCTTTTTATGGGACACCATTCAATCCATACATTTCCCTCTACTACAAAGTGCCTTCTCTCACCATGTGTCAGACATTGCTGTGGACAGAGACCCCTGAACCTATTGGACAATGGCAATACCATATGTGGTGCAAAAGCGAAGAAAATCACAGCTAAAAGGGCTTCTGCTGACAGAGCAGATTTTCAGGGTTTTTTTTTTCCTGTGTCAAATGGACTCCCAATCATGAGTAAACCCCTAGATTCTGGGACTTATCATGAATTAGAAAACTTGAGGAGGAAACAAAAACATTCTTGTTTTTGTAATAGAGAGATCCCCACCCAAACTGCTGCTGTCAAGTCAATTCCGACTCATAGCAACCCCACAGGGTTTCCAAGGCTGTAAATCTCTAGAGAAGCAGACTGCCTCATCTTTCTCCTACGGAGCTGCTGGTGGTTTCAAACCACTAACCTCTCAGTTAGCAGTCGATCGCTTTAACCACTGCACCATAGGGACCAGAGTTACTTAGTTTGAATATTAAGTATATCATTTTAAGATATTTAATTTAATACATTTTGTATGTCCTGTTGTTGAATTAGTGAAAGTGGATTATCCTTAGAAAGTTTATAGAATTAACTTAAAATTTTACCAGTAGTAATAAGATTATGGTGGCAGACTGCTTGGATTTAATCCTAAACTCTACCATTTGGACTCGAGTGATTTAAGAAAATTATTTCAACTTGCTAATCCTCAAATTGCTCACCTGAAACAATAGAAATAATAATGCTACCAATCCCATAGGATTATTGTGAAGACATTACGGGATAATGCATAAAAATCACTTTAGTACAGAATTTGTCATATATTAATCTCTTTATAAATGTTAGCTTTTATTATACTAGTAGTATCAGTTCTAATGATCATAAAAGTGGTGAGTACCATTGCAAAAATCTGACTAGTTTTTAATATAGCCATGCCAAAAGGAATGTTTTTGTGCTAGACAGGATCTCTCCCCTTCCGCCACAAACAGACAGACAGGCAGACACACTGAATATGGTATGCATGACTTCTGATTAGAGTCATGATCTTTGCTCTAAACCAGGACTTGGCAAGCTATGGCCCATGGTCCAAATATACCCAGCACTTTTTTTTTTGTATGACCCACAAGTTAAGAATGGTTTTTACATTTTTAAATAGTTGGAAAAAATCCAAAGAAAAATAATAACTTATGACACATGAAAATTAGGTAAAATTCAAATTTCAGTGCGCATAAATAAAGTTTTATGGGAACACAGCCACGCTTCCTTGATCTACAATAGCAAAGTTGAGTAGTTGTGACAGAGACCATATGGCTCACAGAGTCTCAAATATCAACTCTCTGGCCCTTGACAGAAAAAGCTTGCCAATCCTTGACCTAAACTGTAATTGTATATCTTGCATGGTTCTGTGCCATAGCTCTGGCACTGAGTGTGTGTGTGTGTGTGTGTGTGTGTGTGGGTGTTCATAGACTGGGTGGGGGGTGTAGAAATGGGGGATAGGTCTTCACCACAGCCCTGACTTTTTGGTTTCTTTTTTGCTTTTTATTCAAATAGCTTGTATCCTCTATTGATCTTCTTGAAGTTATCTTTTATATTGCTTATTGGTTTAGTGTGGCTGTAGGTTTTCTCTACCTATAGATCCTTTAATGTTTTCGTGGTCATTCTGTGATTTATCTCTTAATTTCTGAATTGTATTTTACCCGTGGGGAGAAAATAAAGTTTGAGTATATTTTGGCTTACATAATAGATTTAAGCTTGTGAATATTACAATTATGAAATCCTGAAGAGGAAGCTCTTTCCAGCTGTCACAAAGCATAAATTGTAATAATGTGCGTTGAAAGAGAAATGATTATATAAAGAAACCTAAGACAGACTAAAAGATGAAGTACAAGAGATAGAATAATAGCTTATCCTTATTGAGTGTTACATTGTGCTGGACATCATTAAGTGTTTTATATCTTTTCAACTCCTCATGACAATGGTGTTAAGTAGATGTTTGTATTAGCTGTCTATTGCTGCATAACAAATTAACTGAAAACTTAGCAACTTAAAACAAGAAGTACTCATTATCTCACAGTTTCAGTGTATCAGGAATTTGGGCACAGCCTATCTTGGCCCCTCTGGCTCAGGGTCTCTCACAAGGCTACAACCAAGGTGTCAATGATGGCTGCAGTCTCATCTGAATGTTTGACTGAGTCATGTGGAGGGGGTGGGATTTGGAGAGGGAATCCATTCCAAGCTTATTCATGTGCCTGTTGGCAGGCTTCAGAAAATCTGCATCCAAGCTCATTCATGTGGTTGCTGGCATTGGCATGGCCTGGCTCTTTGCAACATGGGTCTCTGCACTGACTATCTGAGTGTCTTCACAGCATGACAGCTGGTGGTCCAAGAGAGAGAGCCAGAGAATGCCCAAAATGGAAGCTACAGTCTTTTTGTACCCTAATCTTGGAAGTCATATCCCATCACTTCTGCTGCATTCTATTCTTTAAAAGCCAGTCACTAGGTCAACCCACACTCAAAGGGAGAGGATTATACAAGGGCATGTGTCTTAGGCTAGGTTTGCTAAAGAAGCAAAACCAGTGAAGCATGTGTGTATGTGTGTGTATATATCCCCACACATCTGTCACTTTGCCATAGTGTGAAACAGACCATCAGTTGCTCATATGCAAGTTGAAGTTGAAGGAAATTAAAACAAGTCCATGAGAACCATAGTATAACCTTGAGTATATCCCACCTGAATTTACAGACCATCTAAAGAATAGATTTGACGCATGGAACACTAATGACTGAAGACCAGACAAGTTGTGGAATAACATTGAGGACATCATACGTGAAGAAAGAAAGAGGTCATTAAAAATACAGGAAAGAAAGAATAGACCAAAGTGGATGTCAGAAGAGGCTCTGAAACTTGCTCTTGAACATAGAGTAGTTAAAAAAAAAGGAAGAAATGATGAAGTAAAAGAGTTGAACAAAGGATTTCAAAGGGTGACTCAATAAGACAAAGTATTATAATGATGTGTGTAAAAAACTGGAGTTAGAAAACCAAAAGGGAAGAACACACTCGGCATTTCTCAAGCTAAAAGAACTGAAGAAAAATTTCAAGCCTTGAGTCGCAATATTGAAGGATTCTAATCTGGAAAATTCTAAACGACACGGGAAGCTTCAAAAGAAGATGGAAGGAAAACAAAGAGTCACTATACCAAGAAGAATTGGTCAACGTTCAGTCATTTCAGGAGGCAGCATATGATTAAGAACCAATAAAGGAAGAAGTGCAAGCAGCACTGAAGACATTGGCAAAAAATAGGCTCCAGAAAAGTGCTCACTCATCTATACCAAGAAATTTGGAAGACAGCTACCTGGCCAACTGACTGAAAAAGATGAATATTTCTGCCTATTCCAAAGAAAGATGATCCAGCAGAATGCGGACATTATTGAGCAATATCATTAATATCACACGCAAGTAAAATTTTCCTTAAGATCATTCAAAAATAGCTGCAGCAGTACATCAATAGGGACTGCCAGAAATTCAGGCTGGATTCTGAAGAGGATGTGGAATGAGGGAAATCATTGCTGAGGTCAGATGGATCATGGCTGAAAGCAGAGAGTACCAGAAAGATGTTTTCCTGTGCTTTACTGACTATGCAAAGGCATTCGACTGTCTGGATCATAACAAACTGTGGATAACATTGCAAAGAATAGGAATTCCAGAGCACTTAATTGTACTCATGAGGAACCTGTAGGTAGAACAAGAGGCATTTGTTTGAATAGAACAAGGGGATACTGTGTGGTTTAAAGTTAGAAGGGTGTGTGTCAGGGTTGAATACTTTGACCATACTTATTTAATCTGCATGCTGAGCAAATAACCAGAGAAGCTGAACTATATGAAGAATGAGACATCAGGATTGGGGAAGACTCATTAACAACCTATGATATGCAGATGACACAACCTTGCTTACCGAAAGTGAAGTGGACTTGAATCACTTACTGATAAAGATCAAAGACCACAACCTTCAGTATGGATTACACTTCAACATAAAGCAAAAATCCTCACAACTGGACCAGTAAGCAATATCACGATAAACGAAGAAAAGATTGAAGTTATCAAGGATTTTGTTTTACTGGGATCTACAATCAATGCCCATGGAAGCAGCATTAAGAAATCAAATGATGTGTTACTTTGGGCAAATCTGCTTCAAAAGACCTTTTTTAAAGTTTTAAAAAGCAAAGATGTTACTTTAAGGACCCAAGTGTGCCTGACCCAAGCCATGGTATTTTCAGTTGCCTCATATGCATGCAAAAGTTGAACAATGAAGACCAAAAAGGAACTGATGCTCTTCAATTATGGTGAAGAATACATATAGTGGACTACCAAAAGAAGGAACAAATCTGTCTTGGAAGAAGTACAGCCAGAACGCTCTTTAGAAGCGAGGATGGCGAGAGTTTGTCTCATCTACTTTGGACATGTTATTGGGAGGGACCAGTCCCTAGAGGAGGACATCATGCTTGGTAGAGAGTCAGTGAAAAAGAGGAAGACCCTCAAGGAGATGGGCTGACACAGTGTCTGCAACAATGGGCTAAAGTATAACAACGATTATGAGGATGGTGCAGAACCAGGCAGTGTTTTGTTTTATCGTACATAGTTTCACTGTGAAATTCTGTGCTCATATAATCTCCTGAGATCTTAAGCAAATCCAGTTTGAGTGAACTAAGACTCTTCTCCTCAACTTCCTAGTGACTAAGGAGAAATTATTTGGGCCTGATGCTCTTTATTATTAAACCAGTGTAAGACACTTGGTGATGTAATTCTTGGCAAGAAGGTGGTAAGGACCTCTTAGTATAATAAAATGAGGGTGTTGTTTATCAAGAAATAGAGTAAAAGTTATGTTCAAAGTAGGAATTTCTCTACTGACAATAGGGTATTTCTATAGGAAATAAGAATCCATAAAATAGTGGTTAAGAGCTCTGGAGCCAAATTACTCCACAAGCTTTAGTTTTCTTATTTGTAAAATGAGACTCGGAGAGGTACCCATCTTGGAGGGATATTTGAATATCAATTCATCAAATTATGTAATGCATGCAAAGCATTTAACATAGTTCTTGATGTTGGTGTTTTTAGGTGCTGTCGAGTCAGTTCCAACTCATAGTGACCCTATGCACAACAGAAGGAAACACGCCGGGTCCTGCGCCATCCTTACAATCGTTGTTATGCCTGAGTTCATTGTTGCAGCCACTGTGTCAATCCACCTCGTTGAGGGTTAGAATTAGTAGTTCTTAATAGGCCTCAATAAATATTGGCTGCTGCTGCTGCTACTGCTGTTGTTGTGATGATTACTTCCTGTGTGTAATTTTATAGTGGATTTTACCACTGTCTCATCTCACCCACTTACAGGCGACAGTAGATTTTCCTTGTACACCACTCTACACCTCTAGGTGTTAAAGAACGTACTCTTTGTTTCAGGGGTTTTTGAAAGAAGGTGCATCCTATGAGGGCTTATCTTGGGACACTGGCTAGCATCCTTTTGATTTTCAGATTTTTAGACTGTCTTCTTGACTCTTTATTCTAGCTTGGTGTCTAATATATTACTATCATTATCGTAGTAGTTGTTGCTATTATTTTATATTCTTTGGCTCTTGTCTCTGCTGCCCAAAGCTCAAACCTATTCTACCCCACATCCAGGCTCCCAGAGCCTTGCCTGAATCTCACTTACCAGGGCCTGTTTAATTGGGATCAGAAAGGAGACTGGGTCATGGAGTGGAATAAAACAGGGTTTTGCAATTAGGCAGATCTCGATTCAGATTCTAGTACCATTATTTGCTGGTTTTGTGATCTTGTGTCCGTTATAAGACCTCGCTCTGTGAAATGGATATGCTATTGCCCATTTCAGTAGGTTTTGAGGAGGATGAAATAGGGTAATGTTTTTTATATGCCTGGCATAAAGTAGATACCCCCAAATTTTGGTTTCCACCTATGTTTTGTATATTTAAATTTGCATGGGTTTAGATTTGCACCTTTCCTTCTCTCTTTATCTTTTACTATTGCAGTTTCAAGGTTCCAACAAATATATGCAGAACAGTGATTTCAAATTTGTTTTACTGCCATATTTGAATATCTGAGATGATCATTTTCTAGCTAATAATATATCATTATTACATAGGTGAGTCCCTGTTATCTCATTTCTTTCCCCTCCTTAGGCAATTGATTTTCTTGAAGCCATTTGTTTTTATGTACTTCACCTTGGCTTACTTTTTGACTTTATTTCTTAACATAACCATTAGCTTGTTTGATTACCTGTAATAAAGTTGTATTGGTGCCTAAACACAGAGATGCCCTTGTTTCTGTTCTGCTGAGTTCCACCTTTGCTAATTGTGACAATTAAGTCAATTCATTTGGACCTTTGTAAATAAACATGGTACATCTGTCAGAGAAAATGCCAATTGAAAATATGTTTAATGCAGTATTTTAATAATTGTATCCATTTCTGAAAACAGAAATTACCGATTCTTTGATTAGTAAAAAGCCCATATTTCTTGTCACATTCAACTAACACAAAAGTTCAAGAAGGCAACATACCAGGTTTGTTGCTACAAGCCTTCCTCTAAGTAGACACACTCCTGTGGTATAGCTATGTAATTTATAATTGATTAAACATGGTCTTCCTGATCATCCCTTAGGCCATTGGTCAAAATCAAAATCTTCTCATTGCTTTTATGGAAGAGCCTAATTCAGCTTATATAATTTTGACTTCTAGCGCTACTTTAATTAACAAGGTGGTGACCTGCTGAAGAGGGGAAGGGCAGGTGTCTCCCAGGAGAGGAATGGTAGGTACACACACACACACACACACACACACACACAGACTCACACACACTTGGTATTGAACGAGGATGAAAGGTCTTTGTGCTTCAAAGTTTCTAAGTTTTGGGCTTTTCTACCCCTACCCCCACTCCCTAGGGTGGATAAACCGGCTTTTCTAAGTCCCAGGCTCTTTCTCAAAAACAAAACAAACAAACAAAAAAACCCAGTGCCATCAAGTCAGTTCTGACTCTTAGCGACCGTGGAATTCTGTTTTCAGAGAAACAAAAGGAGCCTTTCTGTTTTTGTGCCCAGGGGCCTAAAGGAGAGGGTGTGGGACCTAGGGATTAGTGTGAGGCCCAGAAAGTATCAGGATCCATGCATAATGAAAAGAACTCCTGTGACTGAGCATTGCTGCATGCTCTGTGTGGTGGCTGGACCAGGAGGTCCACCGAGCCCTGTTCTAGCCACCAAGGCTGAGGTGAGGGGGGGGGAAGGGGCGACTTCACCAGGCAGGCTGCCGTTCTTGTCTTCCTAACCTCCCAGGTAACACATGGGGAGGATCCTCAGAAGTTTTGTTTCCCTCTTAGGTTCTTCTGTGGTTCCACTGGTACCTGGAAATGTCACATCCTAGCGCGCTTCCCAGTAAACACCACAGAGACTCATGCACCCCAGGACCACTGACAGCTCTGGGAGTCATTTAACAAAGATTAATTGAATGCCAGGTTTTAGGTTCTGGAGATAGAACTTTGGCAGAGGAGGACAAAAGTCCTTTCTTCATAAAGCTTAAATTTTAGTGGAGGGAAGTCACATGATAAACAGACAAAATGTTTAGGATGTCAGATAGTGATGAATACCACGGAGAAAAACAAAGCAGAGAAAGGGGTGGAGTTCCGGGATTGGGAGTTGTGATGTTAAATAGGTGGTCACTGAGACGGGAACATTTGAGCAAAGACCTAAGGGAGGTCACAGAGCAAAAAAGTGATTATTTAAGGGAAGAGAATTCTTGGAGAAGGAACAGCAAGTACAAAGGCCTTGTGGACAGAGCATACCCAGTGCTTTTGGGGAACAGCAAGATAAGTGAAGCTGAGTGAGGGCAGAACAGCCTAGGAGGAGATGAGTAGCCTGAGAATCATGAGAGGCCTTGTATATACCTGTGAAAGGACTTTTGACTTTGCTCTGAGTAGGACAGGGAGCCTTTGGAGGGTTTTGGGCAGAGGAGTGACATCATCTGACCCTGTTTGTAGGGGAGCAAGAACAGAAACAGGGAGATCAGTTAGGGGGCTGTTGCAAGAGGTAAGGAAACTTGGACCAAAATGATTCCAGAAGACATGATGAGAAGTCGTTGAATTCTAAATACATTTTGAAGGCAGAATGATCAGGGTTTGCTGATAGATTGGATGTGGGGTGTATGAGAACAGGAGGCATGAACAATGTTTCCAAAATTTTTGACCTAACAACTGGAGTGATGAGATTTTATTACTGGGATGGGAAACTGAGGGAAGAGCCTGTTTGTTCTTAGGGCATGTTGAGGTGTCTATTAGATAAGCAGTTGAAGATGCCAAGCGGGTAGCCGAATTTGTAAGTCTGAGGTTCAGGGAGAAACCTGTACTAGAAACATAAATTGGGAAGTTAAAAGTGTATTGATAGTATTTAAAGCCATGTGAACTGACGAAGTTCTTGCTCTCATGGGCCTGACATTTAGTAGGACTTTGGGGCAGAGTAGGGTACATTGTATACATCAGACTGAGATAGCATGGTTAAGGCACTGCTTGACATCAAAGCTGCTTTAATAAAATCCACCCATCTTAATAAGGTTCAAATACTTCCTATGAGAAACTTTGATAAGTATGCAACTCATTAGAATCTCAGTTTTCATCAAGGCTGATCCAAATGCCCAAGGGGCTAAACAAAATAGTGCTGAACATGCTTAGGGAAGAGGAGAGAAACTCTTTGTAAGTATTAGTTAGCAGCTTGTACAGAATCTCAGCACAGAGGTGGCAGGGAATCTGGAAGGTTCTATGGGTCTCAGCTGAACCAGAATGAAAGTGTGAACTGCTGCCCAGAATAGCCATTGTATGGGACATAACACCTATGAGGAGCAGTGCTCATGGTACCTATTGCAACAGCCCATTTCTAGGACCAAAGAAGAGGGGAATTTGTGGTCTGTGATATACGAGGCCAACCCAACCTCTTATCACTGCCGAAAGCCAGCATGATGTGTCTTGACAGGATCTTTCCAATTGGTTCTCACTGAGGTCAGAAATAAGATTGCTTTAAATTTGACCTTACGGCTAAGGAAGATGTTCATAATTGTAGAGTACTGTACACTTGAGTGCCTGGTCAACCTTTGAGTTGGTCTTAAAAAGATCATTTTAAACTTATAAATTAGATACAACCAGGCACAATGGAAAAAGTCAATGAATGGTGCTACTTGCCTTAGTGGGAGAACAGTTGTAATTTTATTAAGGCTATTTAGGTTTATATTATGAAGCCACATGAGATTTTGAAAGCAAATGATCTTTTTAAGCAAATGACTTTTTGGGGGTAATGATAATATAGCCTGGGTTCAGATCCACCGGTGGCTTTAGCAGATGTGGCTGAAACATTTCTGCACTAAACAAGGGGCATAGTGGGCAAATCTCATCTTCATTGTTAACTGGATGCTAAGAATCAGCATGAATCCAATTCCCGAAGTGTGGAAATGGATTCAGTCCTCATCTTCCCTCTTCTCCATCCTCATCACCAGCCACTCATGCAGCACTCTCTCAGCCCCAACCACCCAGAGCTAGGTCAGAGCTTACACATTAGGATACCTTCTTTCGGAGTGCAAAACAGGCAGATGTCAACCCCTGCTGTCTCTCATTGGCGCTGTGAGTTTGTTAATTCACTGGAACGACTCAAAGATCTCACAGAGTATATCATACTTAACTACAGATTTATTACAATTAAAAAGGATACAAACAAAGGGATGATATAGGGTGAGGTCTCGGAGAGGTCACAGCGTGAAGCTTCCATGTCCCAAAGAGGGATGTTACCTATACATGGTCACCAACCAGGAAGTCCCATCTGAGTCTTAGGTCTCAGCGCTGTTACTGACTTTACCATGTGGCCATGATAGATTAATTCATGCCTCTTGAGGCCCCTAGGTGGTCCCTCTTGGTCTGGTCAGCCCCACTCATTAGCCTCAGGTGTTGGTAGGAACAAAAAACAAAGGCCAAATTGTTTTCTGCCAGGTGATTCCACATCTTGCAGTTCCCTAAAGCAAGTGACAACAGAGTCAGATACAGAAGAAAAAAGGAAGACTTTGGATAAAGAAGAACAAAAATTTTCATCTTTGTAATTGGTTGAAAAATGAGTACCATCAGGCATGCCAGTCACGCAGGTAGAGCAGCTATGGAAATGGTAGCATCCTTATGATCACAAAATGCAAAGTGACAAACCTTTACAACATAAAACAATTAGCCTGTTGATGAGTGTTAACAAAACAGAGAGCCAAGCATTGGACATCAGCACTAAGGGCATCCTTTGCTCGTTGCTGCCAGTAAACTGCTTTAGCAGTTTCTGTGGAAATAGCTACCAAATAAGTTGTTTCCTAGAAACGAAGAAGGGCTTTAGCCTTGGACTTCAAATATTTTATCCCAAATACAGTCTTGTACCAATAGCATTGAGATTTACAATGGAAGCCAAGGAATTTATAGATCTGGTATAAGTTATCTATTTATCAGCACTGTATCTTATGAGTATCTTATCAAGCACCAAGATAACCATCCTAAATGTTGTTAGATTATTAGTTACCAGTATCATTCCAGTCTCCTACTCCTCTCCCTTAATCTCTCTCATTTTATTCCCCATACCCGTACTCTTCATATGCTTACTCATCTCCGTCCATGCTGCTGCTTTGCTATTCTTCAAACATGCCAAGCCGACTCCTACCTCACGGTAGGACTGGCAACATAATTTTGGAAGCCCAGTGCAAATTAAAATGTGGAGTCACTTGCTCAAAAATTAGTAAGAATTTCAAGATAGTGACTGCAGAGAATTTATGGCACAGTGCCTTTTGAGGCTGTATGCACAGGCTGTGTGTCCACGAAGCAGGCCTACCTCCTGGCCTTTCTATTTGGGGTTTTTCTGTCTGGATTCTCTCACCTGAGACACATGCAGGGCTCCCTCACTTTAATCAGGTGTCTCCGTAAATGGCGCTTCATCAGGGGGCGTTCCCTGAACACCCTACCTAAGGAGATTCGTAACCTGCTCCCTTGTTTCTTTACCCTAAATTACCTTTCTTCATAGCACCCAGTCACTTTTCATATGTCTGTTTGTTTATTGTCTGCTTCCCTCCTTAGAATGTAAGGCCCAGGAGAGGGGAGACTTTGTCTTGTTTATTGCTGACTCCCTAGTGTCTAGAACAGTGACTGGCACATATTCTGTATTTCACAAATATTTGCTGAATAAATGAATCTGTTGTGGATTGGATTGTGCCCCTCCCCAACATGTTCTAAATTCCTGGCCCTTGTACCAGTGGTTGTAATCCTGTCTGGAAATAGGATTTTTCTTTTGTTACATTAATGAGGTCATACCAGTGTAGGACTGTGTCCTAAACTAATGACTTTTGAGTTATAGAAAGAACAGACTAGATGCACATACACACAGGAAGATGGATGCTAGAGGGGAGTCATCTATAAGCCAAGGAACTCCAAAGAACCAAGGAACACCAAGCGCTACCAACAAGGAGGAGAGCCACACAACCTAGACCCTAATTAGGATTTTAACATCTAGAAGCTTTGAGAAAATAAATTTTTGTTCCTTAAAGCCACCCACTTGTGGTATTTGTATTACAGCAACACTAGGTAACTGAGGCAAAATTTCATTGTTTTAGTCAATAAAAGTCAAGCTAGCCTTGCATATTATTTTATCTTGCCTTTCTAAAATACTGTCATGCTTGTTAAGGTTAAATATCGCCTTCCACTTATTTCTTTTATGGCCTCTTTTCTGAAGGTGTTGCATCATTTATATTCTCCAGCACTGCGTAATGAACATGTGAAGTAAAAAAGGAACACTGTAAACCTTGCAGTCGTTAGTCAGAGCCTTACAGAGCCAATTCTTTTATGAAAGTTCAGCTTCTGCAAGGTCTAAATATTTTTGTTGTAATTTTTTACTTCATTTCATAGAAGGAGAAGAAGAAAAAAAAAAGAAGGGAGGGCCAATTTCTACATGGGGAACCAAAACTTTTTTGCTTGATGTTATGTCTGGTATGAACAAGAAAGCAGTAGCCTTAGGAGCTCCTACCCCACCACCATTGCTGTCACTCAGGTTCCTCTCCTTCCTCCTCCCCTCACTTGCCTGAGGGAGAGAACGGAAGGGCAAAGGTAAAGGGCAAGGCACAGTAGGGTGAGAAAAGATAACAGGAGGATTCTCTCAACTGTTATTTTTGCCAGTGAAATTTAAGACATGTCTTGTTCTATTTCTACAGCAGTTATTTGCTAATTTTCAAATAAAGCCTTCATTGATAAAAAAAAAAAAAAAAAAAGTCGTTATTTAGACAACTTTTTAGTGACAGACCAGGTCTCTGACTTCTTTCATCACATACCAATCACAGCCTTATTCCATCTTCCTTTAATAAAACTTGTGTCAATAGATTTTAAACCTTTTGTCACTTGGTGTTTACATACTGATTTCTTTGTAGTGTTCTTCAACCTTAATTTGAAAACTGGCATTAGCTTTTTAGTGTGCTAGAGTTTTCTTTCTTACACAGATCATTTTCTGCTTTTTGCTCATTCAGTGGTCCTTTTGACTCCTGAGATTTAGAATGTTTTAGTATTTTACTTAGCCTTTTTTTTTTTTTTACTTCCTACAGTAGCCCTTCAAAAATTTTCTGATACACCCTACCTGTCCTAAAAAGGTTAATGCAGCATTCTTGATAAAAAAAGAAACTTGATCAAGTGACATTTTTAATGCTCAAATTCCTCTTGACTTTCCAATTACATTTTAACTGTTCTTCCTTTTCCAACTTCTCAGGTTTCTCTGTATTAAAAATAAATAAATAAATTTGGGAGGGGGAATTTTATTATGTATAGTGTAAATATACTTTCGTCTGACCCAAATTTTATATTTTACGCATTGCCTGAACGTTTCATTTTTCTACCCTTTACCTGCATAAGGAAACCCTGGTTGCAAGTGCTACGGCTGCTAACCAAAAGTTCAGCAATTCAAATCCACCAGGCACTCCTTGGAAACTCTATGGGACAGTTCTACTCTGTCCTGTAGGGTCACTCTGAGTCAGAATCAACTAGACAGCAACGGGTTTGGGATTTTTTTTCACCTGCGTAAAGTGAATATTCACTCAGTGTTTATTATACATGAGCCACTGAGCTAAGCATTGTATTCGCTGCACTGCCTATATCTCATTTTTGGCTCACTGCAGCTCTATGGGGACTGTTCCTTGGAAACCCTAAGGGGGAGTTCTGCTGCATCCTATAGGTTCGCTAAGAGTTGGAATTGACTCCATGGCAATGGGTTTTTTTTACAGCCCTATTGGAACCTTGGTGGCATAGCGGTTAAGAGCTCGGCTGCTAACTAAAAGGTTGGCAGCTCGAATTTACCAGCCACTCCTTGGAAACCCTATGAGGCAGTTCTACTGTATCCTACAGTTTCACTGCAAGTCAGAATCGACTCCATGGCAATGGGTATTTGTTTTTTTGGTTTATGAGACAGGTACTTTTCTTATACTTATTTTTCAGATGAGAAAATTAATACTTGGAGAGGCTCACACCCAAGGTAATAGAGTAGTACGTGGCAGAACTGAAATTCAAACCAATGTCTGTGTCACTCGAGAGTCTATGCTGTTAACCAGTATACTATCATGCTTCTATATGATTCATGCCTTGGATAATTATCCCTTTCCAAGTTCATTATTTCTTCAGTTTTCAATCCTATCATCAGTTATTTATTCTTTTGCTCATGCAGCAATGCCTGGTGGTTCCGGGCACAGGCTCTGGAGCCAGGCCAACTAGATCCAAATCCCAGGCCACCACATGCTCAATGTGTAATCTTGAGCAAACTGTTTAACCTTTTGTATCATAGATTCCTCATCTGAAAGTGGGAAATAATAGTGCCTATGTTGTGTTTTGATGCATATAAACTGCTTAAAATCATCCCTGATGTATGGGAAGTATCCAATAAGTAGCTAATATTATTTATTTGGTTGGTTATTTATTAAAAACACATAGTCAATGAGCGCTATACTCTGTTGCTAAGTGTCAGGCATTGTGCTAAATTCTGGATTTAGGGGGATTACTGAGAGTCTTTCCCTTAAGATATTCAAATCTATTGGTGGATAATAAAAGGTAGTGCTCATAAGAGGGGATACCACATACTTAGAAAGGTCATTCAGATATTGAGCAGTCAACCTAAGTTAACTACATTTAAAGAGAAAATCTTTAATGAATGGTGGAGCAAGACTCTGTAGCCAAGCTAGTGCTTCCCCACTGGGGTAAATCATATCCAAAGATGGCCATAATAATCCTTCCCATTCCACTAGCTTTTTTGCAATATGGCTCTTCGACTGTGCCTTATGCCAGTGTTATGGGTTGAATCGCATCCCCCAGAAATGTGTGTTAATTTGGCTAGGCCATGATTCCCAATATTGTGTTATTTTTCACCATTTTGTGATCTAATGTAATTTTCTTATGTGTTGTAAATCCTACCTCTATGATGTTAAGGAGGCAGTTATGTTAATGAGAAAGGACTCAATCTACAAGATTAGGTTTCGTCTTAAATCTATCTCTTTTGAGGTATAAAAGAGAAAAACATCCAGAGAGACAGAAGACGTCATACCACCAAGAAAGCAGTGCTAGGAGCAGAGTTTGTTCTTTGGACCTGAGGTTCCTGTGTTGGGAAGCTCCTAGACCAAGGGAAGATTGAGGACAAGAACGTTCCCCCAGAACCTACAGAGAGAGAAAATCTTCCCCTAGAGCTGACACCCTCAATTTGGACTTCTAGCCTTCTAAACTGTGAGAGAATAAATTTATCTTTGTTGAAGCCATCCACTTGTGGTATTTCTGTTATAGTAGCACTAGATAACTAAGACATCTGGGTTCTCTAGAGAAGAGAAGCCAGTGAAGTTTCTGTATACATATATATATACAGAGAGAGAGAGAGAGAAATTTATATCAAGGAAATGGCTCACGTGGTTGTAGAGGCTGGAAAGTCCCAAGTCCGTGGGTCAGGCTGGAAAGGCTTCTCCTGACTCATGTAGCTGCAGGGGCTGGTGAACCCAAGATCAGCAGGTCAAAAAACAGGCCTCTGGTTCATAGGCTGCAGAGGCTGACAGATCCCAAGATTGGCAAGTAAGCTGGCAGGCCTCTAGCTCTCAGACTGAGGATGCTGATGAATATCAAGATCAACAGGTAAGCTGTTAGCTCAAGTCCCAAGAACTGGAGATCAGATGAACAGGAGTCAGCTGCAGGATTCAGAGTGAGCAAAACCTAGCAAGCCTTGCCAGAAAGTCCACCTATATTTGATGTAGGCCACACCCCCAAGGAAATGCCCTTTCAACTGATTGGCTCCTCACAGCAGATCCCGTCATGGAGATGCTCATATTATATCAGATCTAATCATGGAAGTGATTACATCATTATACAATTGCCAAACTACATCATAACTGCCAAAGTACAGAGAATCATGGCCTAGCCAAGTTGACACACAACCTTAACTATCACATACTCCCTGTATCAAGAAGTGGAGTTTATTTCCTGTATCTTTAATCTGGGATGGTCCTGTGACTTGCATTGACCAATAGAATGTGGTGAAAATGACACAGTGTGACTTGCAGGCCTAGGTCTAAAGAGGGCACACAAATTCCTTTATCAGCCTCTTGGAATCCAGCCTATGCATGAAGAAGCTGAAGCTAAATTACTGAATGAGAGACTAAGTGGGAAGACAGAAACCCAGCTGGGTGCCAGGCACATGAGACCCATCCTGCAACCTTTATCGAGCTGTTCATGTGGAGGAGAGAGAGGTGGCTTCTTCCAGGTCCTGTGCAAATTAGAGAGTCATGAGCAAATAAATGGTTAAATTATTTTAAGCCATTAAGTTTTGGGGTGTTTTGTTTCACAGCTACAGATACTTGGAACATAAGAGGTCTTGCAGCTTTCATTTTCAGTCTCTTATTAGCCTTGTAAAAAGCTCAGACTAGATTATGGAATGATGAGAGGCCACATGGAGAGAATGAGACCTCAGCCTTCCAACCATCCCTGCCAAGGCCCTAGATATGGGGGTGAAGTCACTTTAACCGTTCTAGCCCAACCTAGTAGCCCAGAATGTAGCCATATGAGGGAGCCCAGGCAAGACCAGCAGAAGAACTGCCCAGACAACTCACAGATTCTTAGTTGTTGTTTTAAGCCAGTACATTCTGGGGTGATTTGTTATGCAGCAATAGATACCTGAAGCAACCATGATGCACCATTGATTCCCAGAAGAAGTGAAGACTATTGAGGTCCTTGGTTTATAGTGTGTTTGGAGAATAGTAGTTTTCACCACTAATCAAGAGCTCTCTATGTACTTGGGTCTTTCCATACGTTGTTTTGTTTAATCCTCACAACCCTGTAAAGTAGGTAATTTGGCAGATGAGAAAGCTAAGCTTCAGAGATGTTAAGTCACCTGCGGAAGGCCTCGTAGGTAATAAGGGTCATAGCAGAATGGTAAGGTGTAATATTAATTTCTCATCCCAGGCTTTCTCCAACTTTCTTCTCTAAAGCCACGGTCTTCTGACTTGTCTCAGCACTTCCAGTCTTGCCCCCTTCATCCTCACTACTGTAGCCAGTGTTAAAAAGCATTTATGGAATCCTTTGACTCACCTACTTAATACTCTTTAATAAAACCCCACTGTCTGTAGGATGGAAACCCTGGTGGTGTAGTGGTTAAGTGCTACGGCTGCTAACCAAAGGGACGGCAGTTCAAATTCACCAGGCGCTCCTTGGAAATTCTGTGGGGGTAGTTCTACTCTGTCCTATAGGGTTGCTATGAGTCGGAATCGACTTGATGGCACTGGGTTTGGTTTTTTGGTTTTGGTCTGTAGGGTGGAGTCCATGGCTTTCCCTCTTCTTTTTCCAGCCATATTTCTCCAGCTACAACCTCCTTTATGTATCTTTGAACCATGTGGAGTCACTTGCAGTACCCTAAACTCCATCTTGTGCCATCCCTCCATGCCTATGCACAGATTCCTTAGACAGGAATGCACTTACCTCCTCCATCCCATAGCACATCCACTCATCTTTCAAGACGTAGCTAAAACTTTACCTTGTCTATTAAGCTGCATTTCCTAGTCTCCTTCAGGCACAGCTGTGTACTGCACACTAGTACACAATCCTAATAACACTTCGTTGTTTGTAAGTCAGTTTTCATCAATCAGTGTGTGAGCTTTTTTATCTTTGATTTATCCTGTGTCCTCAGCACTTAGCCTGAGCTGGTCCTTAATGAGAGAAGTGCTGCAAGAAAGGAGAGAAGTGAGGCTCAGGAAGAGTCAGATAAAATTGCCAAGGGTCTTGAATACCAAGCTGGTATAATCCAAGGCTCTGCCACCTGAATGTCCCCAAATCCCCCAGCCTTCCAGCCTTTCTCTAATGTCCAAAAATTCTAAGTCTCCAGCTCCCATGCTACATTCTACGGAAAGCCAAATGCTACCTTACTCAGTCCCTCCCCACCAAGTAACACTGGAGCTTCAGGAGGGAGAGTTGAGTCAGGTACATAGTTCTCTTGGTCACCACTTGCTCCTGTTTCCTGCTTGTGCTGACAATTGCCATTCTTCCTGTGGCTATTTTCCACTTACTACACTGTTTCACTGTTGGTGGACTCTGTCCCTATTCTTTTGTTCTCCTAGAGCAGATTGAACACAGGCTGTGTGTTCTAGAGAATTATCAAACCTGAGGGATACGGGAACCTCCGAATTTGTAGCCGGATGGTCAGAAGGGAGGGTGGTCCTTGGAACCCCTGAACTTGTAGCTAGTATCTAAGGCAAAGACAGTCTTGTGGAGGACTGTGCCTTTAACCTGTGAGGTTTGGCCTAACTGTGGGCAATTGGTATCAAACGTCATTTTGATGATATATTCACATGGTACAAAACTCAAACAATATTAAAAGGTGTATAGTGAAAAATCTCACTCCCACCCCTCTCCTCATCTGCCCTATTCCCTCCATTTTCTCACCCTAAGTAGTTATTTTATTAGCTTCTTTGGTATCCCTCCAGGATTTATTTATGCAGATATAATTAAATGAAAATATAGAATTAAAAAAATTTTTTGCTGTTGTTGAATATTGCTGGCAAAAGCCATGAAAATATGCTGTCTGGGTCCACTTTCAAATCTGTGCTGTCTGCTCTCTGTGGGGCCTTTCTTTTCTACCTTCCCACAGGAATGATTTCTACAGTGATGATATTTTTTAGGGAAAAAAAATTGGGACACGAAGTCTGGGAAGTACAAGTAAATTTTGGTAAAATTATGGAACTAGATAATTGGTCTTCTCTGGAAAATGTGGTCTCTTGAGCTCCATCCCTTCCTAACCCTTTCTGTTGGAGTAGCAGACTTTTACCATTGTTTAGGCTGACAGACAGAACTACACTGACCAGGAAAGAAAATGGAGAATTATTTAAAATTGAATATTAGAATATCACTATTCTGACATGGGGGGTGTCTCATTGGTCACCTTTCTTCTCAAGGCCTCTACCAGTTGCCATCTGACCAGGCCCCTCTCCCTCTGTTGAGACCTCTCTTCCATTTTTTACTCTCCTTTCAAGTCCTGGGACTTCTACTTAACTCATCCCAGGTTGCCCCTGAAAATCCCCAATCCCTTTTTGTTTAATAAATGGAGCAATTTAGCCCTGGAGAACCACATGTGAGGCACTCATTGAGAACTCCCAGAAGTAATGGGGGACTCTTGATCAGCACAAAATTTTTGCAATCAAGTCATGTTATAATAATTTGCATTTAGATAGGAAGGCATCAGGGGCCCCCTCATTAGGATCAATGAAATTGGACTCCTGATTTATCATCTAACAAAAATTTAACCTTTTAGGTTAGTGTATTTTATGCACTTATTCCCTGTACAGTTTTTGTGGCAGACAAGGTGTGATGGTTGATTGTTTGTCAACTTGGTTGGGCCATGATTCTCAGTATTTTGGCAGTCATATAATGTTGTGATCACTTCCCTACTGAGATTTGATATGTGATCACCCCATGATGGGCTCTGCTGTGAGTAGCCAATCAGTTGAAGGGGGGTTCCTTGGGTGTGTGGCCTGCATCAAATATAAGTGGACATTCTGGCAAGGCTCAAGGGCTTTTTGCTTGAGCTGGATCCTGCAGCAGGCTCTTGTTTGTCTGACTTCCAGTTCTTGGGACTTGAGCTAGAAGCTCGCTGGCCGACCTTGGGATTCATTGATCTTTGAAGCTTGTGAGTAAGAGCCCTGCTCTCTGACATGATGATCTTGGGTTCACCAGCCCCTGGGGCTATGTGAATCAGGAGAAGCCTCTATCCTGACCCATAGACTTGGGACATTCCAGCCTCTATAACTGCGTGAGCCATTTCCTTAATATAAATCTCTATATATACATATATTTACACACTGTCTTGGTCATCTAGTGCTGCTATAACAGAAGTAACCACAAGTGGGTGACTTTAACAAAGAGAAATTTTTTCCTCACAGCAAAGTAGGCTTAAAGTCCAAACTCAAAACGTTAGCTCCAGGGGAAGGCTTTCTCTCTCTGTCAGCTCTAGAGGAATGTCCTTAATTTTCCTGTCAAGGAGCTTCTCAGGCACAGGGTCCCAAGGTCCAAAGGACGTGCTCTGCTCCCGGTGCTGCTTTCTTGGTGGTATGAGGTCCCCAACTCTCTGCTCGTTTCCCTTTCCTTTTTATGTCTTGAGAGATAAAAGGTGATGCAGGCCACACCCCAGGGAAACTCCCTTTACATTGGATCAGGTATGTGACCTGCGTAAGGGTGGTGTTACAATCCCACCCTAATCCTCTTTAACATAAAATTACAATCACAAAATGGAAGACCACCACAGAATACTGGGAATCATGGCCTAAACAAGTTGATAACGCACATTTTTTGGGTGACATAATTCAATCCATGACATACACTATTGGTTTTGCCTCTTTAGAGAACCCAGCCTGAGACACAATGTTCACCAAATATTCCAGGTATTCTTCTACATTATGCAACCTCACTTGTAGTTGTTCTGGCCAATGAGCTATGAATAGAAGTAGTGTGTGTCTTTTCTGGACTGAGACAATTAAGAGCCAGTGTGCCCTCTTTAAAAGTCCCTGGGTGGTGCAAACAGTGTGCCCTTGTCTACTAACTTAAACGTTGATGGTCCATACCCACCCAGTGGTGTGGCAAAAGAAAGGCCCGCAGGTCTGCTTCCATAAAGGTTACAGCCAAGAAGACCTTAAGGAGCAGTTCTACTCTGTAACACATGGGGTTGCCGTGGGTTGGAATCGACTTGACTGCAATGTTTTTTTTTTTTTTCCTGCATTTTTTGTCTCTCCCTTCTCCTGCAGCGGTGACATTGGAGGCCAAGGTACAGATGTCATAACTACAAACTGCGGGAGAGCCAGCTGTCCCACGTGGACTGTGAGTGAAAAGTAAACATTTTATTTTGATAAACCATTGATACTTTTGAGATACTAACATTAGTATTTGATGGCATGTCTGTGCTATTTGAGCCAATCTTTTTGGAAATTGAACAAATCTAAAATCTCTAAAAACAAAAGATAACGTGTGTGTGTGTATGTCTGCAAATGTGTCTCCAAGTTCTGGATGAGTTGTGATTTGAAAATCTTTATAATTGTTTATATGTTTAGAGGTCACATGGATGTACAAGTGAATTCCAATAAAAGTATTCTGCTATCTTAGCACTCCTATTCTCAAAGCCAACCGAAACATTAAATATTAAATATAAGCCTGTACTCCGGTGCCTTTTCATTTACTCCTAGTTCTGTACGTTCAGATATAAGTACACTTCCTATTTGGGCCAATTCTGTATTTCTTTAGGTCTTCCCAGAAACAGTTATGCAAAATTATAGCTTGTTTTCTTTAAATCTTTCAAGGTAAACTTAGTAATCTTCATCTGCTATAAGGGAAGTGGTATTAAGTTAGAAACTTTCTACTTAACAGCCTGAACAAAGGTTCCTAGTAACCAACGCAATTTTCTGTAATCTAACAAGGACAAATACCAGACCCCACTCTGGCTGCTTATCTTTTCTCCTCTCAGTAATTCGGGTATTTTTTTCACACAGTGCTTATTTGGACCAAAATTTCAGTCATATTTCTATGGCTGTTATGTGATTCTCCATGTTTGTAGTATCAAATATATAAGCATAATGTTTAATAGCATAAGCCTTAGAGTCAAACTCATTTGTACAGGAGTCTCATTTTATACCATGTGAATCTCAGTTTCTTTAACTCTAAAATGGGGGCAATAATCACTATCTTATAACTAAGTGAAGGAGCCCTGGTGGCACAATGGTTAAGTGCTTGGCAGCCAACCAAAGGTAGGCAGCTTGAACCCATCAGCTGCTCTGCAGGAGAAAGATGTGGCAGTCTGCTTCCATAAAGATTATAGCCTTGAAACCCTATGGGGCAGTTCTACTCTGTCCTATAGGGTCACTATGAGTCGGAATTAACTAGATGGCAGTGAGGTTTTTTTTTTTTTTTTTTTAGTATGGTTAAATAACATATGTTAGGTGCTCACTTGTTTATGCCAAGAAATTTGGAAGAGAGCTATCTGGCCAACTGACTGGAAGAGATCTATATTTTTGCCCATTCCAAAGAAGGGTGATCCAACAGAATACACAAATTATCAAACAATATCTCACGCAAGTAAAATTTTGCTGAAGATCATTCAGAAGTGGTTGCAGCAGTGCATCGATAGGGAACTGCCAGATTTCAAGTCAGATTCAGAAGAGGACGTGGAACAAGGGATATCATTGCTGATGTCAGATGGATCCTGGCTGAAACCAGAAAGTTGTTTGCCTGTGTTTTATTGACTATGCAAGGCATTCGATTGTGTGGATCACAACAAATTACAGATAACATTGCAAAGAATGGGAATTCCAGAACACTTAATTGTGCTCATGAGGAACCTGTATATAGACCAAGAGGCAACTGTTCAAACAGATCAACAGGATACTACATTGTTTAAAATCAGGAAAGACGTGTGTCAGGATTGTATCATTTCACCATACATATTCAATCTGTATGCTGAGGAAATAATCCAAGAAGCTGGACTATATGGAAAAGAATTGGCATCTGAATTGGTGGAAGACTTATTAACAGCCCGTGATATGCAGATGACACAACCTTGCTTGCTGAAAGTGAAGAGGACTTGAAAAACTTACTGATGAATATCAAAGACTACAGCCTTCAGTATGGATTACACCTCAACATAAAGAAAACAAAAATCTTCAGAACTGGACCAATAAGCAACATCATGATAAATGGAGAAAAGATTGACATTGTCAAGGATTTCATTTTACAGGGATCCACAATCAGTGCCCACAGAAGCATCAGTCTGAGAGTACCAAACGACTTATTGCATTAGGCAAATCTGCTGCAAAAGATCACTTTAAAGTGTTAAAAAGCAAATGAGGACTAAGGTGCACCTGGCCCAAGCCAAGATATTTTTAATCACCTCATATGTATGTGAAAGCTGGACAATAAATAAGGAAGACCGAAGAATAGATGCCCTTGAATTATCGTGTTGGTGAAGAATACTGAATATACCATGGACTGCCAGAATGAACAAGGCTTGGAGGAAGTACAGCCAGAATACTCATTAGAAGCAAGAATGGTAAGACTTCATTTCATGTACTTTAGACATGTTATCAGGAGGGACCAGTCCCTGAAGAAGGCCATCCTTTTTGGTAAAGCAGAAGGTCAGCAAAAAAGAAGACCCTTGACGAGATGGGTTGACACAGTGGCTGCATCAATGGGCTCAAACATAGCAACGATTATGAGGATAGCACAAGACCAGGCAGTATTTCATTCTGTCGTACACAGGATCACTATGACTCAGAACTAACCCTAAGGCACCCAACAACAACAACAGCTAAACTCATAACCAGAACATTAGTGATGAGGGAGTCAGAGAGAGGTGATTTTGAGCTTTCAGCCTCTGTAGTACAGGAAGGTACCACAGGAGATTAGAATGGATGCCAATAGCCAGTGTTTCATATCCACCACAGAGAAAGAAAAAAAAAAAAACCCAGTGCCGTCGAGTCGATTCCAACTCATAGCGACCCTATAGGACAGTGTAGAACTGCCCCATAGCATTTCCAAGGAGTGCCTGGCGGATTTGAACTGCCGACCCTTTGGTTAGCAGCCGTAGCACTTAACCACTACGCCACCAGGGTTTCCTCCACCACAGAGATCCCATGCAAATGAAGAGACACATTATACCAATATACCCAGCCTCTGTCTAGTTGTCGTAGTTAGGTGCCATCGAGTCAATTCTGACTCATAGCGACCCTGTGTACAACAGAACTAAACACTGTTCGGTCCTGCGTCATCCTCACAATCATTGCTATGCTTAAGCCCACAGTTGCAGCCACTGTGTCAATCCATCTCATTGAGGGCCTTCTTCTTTTTCGATGATCCTCTACTTTACCAAACATGATGCCCTTTTCCAGGGACTGTCCTTCCTGACAACTTTATTGAGGCATAATTAATATACAATAAAGTGTACCCATTTTAATTATACTGTCCAATGAGTTTTGACAAATACGGTGTAAATTTAATTACCATTATATTCAAGATATAAAATCTTTTTATTATTCCAAAAAGTTCCTTTGTGCCCCTTTGCAGTCAACCCCTTTATCCTTCCTACCCCAAGCAACCACTGATATGCTTTCTGTTGCTACAGATTAGTTTTTTTCTGTACCAGAATGTCATATAAATGAAAAGGATGCAATAGGAAACAGCTCTTTTTAATATTTCTAATAGCTTTTCCTTGTGAAGAGTCCAGCATGGCATAGTGGAATAAGTAGGTGTGAAAACAGTTTGGGACCAGCGTCTGACCACCCCTAACTTCATGAGGTGGAAGGAGATTCAAGAGCAACAACCCAAGGCTGATTCCTGTGAGGTAAGGGTCAGACATGCCTCTTTTCTCTGCCATCTTTATCAACTCTGACAACGAATGTTCCCCCCACAGCATTCTCTACTGCGTTCAGTAATTCATTGCAATGGCCGCACAGAGCCCCCAGACCATACTCATGACTGTGGGGTTTATTAGGAAAGTAATAGTTACAATTCAGGCTCAGGAACACTTAGAATACAGTTCTTCCATCAGGACAGCCTCCTCTCAGCCCTGGTCATAGGCATGCTTCTCCCTGGCCCTCAGTCTCTGCCCAAAGGCACTCAGCTTTCTCACTACATGGGCTGGGAGGCCCACTGCGCTGTCTCCTGCTGGTCTCTCCTATGGGTCTCTCCTTCCTTGGTGGTGGTGGGCTCTTTTCTTTCCTGCATCTGGGGTCACTCATTTCAAACCCAGTGGGATGGCAAAACTGACCAATCCCAATGGTGGGCCACAATTGCCATATCTGCACAGTCCCCGGCCTAATCACCTGGGTGGGAATTAAAAGATCATGGTGAGAAAGGCCGCACAAAAGCAATCCATTACACTGCAGTAGGGTTTTTGAAGTCAGACAAACTTAGGCTTGAACCCCAGGTTTTCTATCTAACAGTTTTTGACCTTTGGCAAGTTGAACTTGCTGAGCTCCAGATTTTTTATCTGTAAAATGGTAACTTAAAACAAAAAAGTCTGTAAAGATTAGAGCTATTGTATGACAAGCAGACAGTTGGCACCCTATGAAAGGTAACTATCGTTAGTCTTCTTGCTGATGACCAATCATTTTCTGTTTATGCAAAATTTCCAGCCCATTGCACCTGAACTATAATTCTTCTGTGGAGAATTTTATTCCTGATTTTCACATGTGACTGCCTTAATAGTGGTTAGAAGCTGTTTTCTGGAATACCAGATTGCTTAAGTTCACATCTGAGTTCTACTACTTGCTGCGTGACTTTGCACAGATTCTGAATCTTTCTGTGCCTCAGTTTCCTCTTCTGTAAAATGTGCATAATACCTAGGGTTGTTGTGAGAATTAAACGGGATAATACATGTTGACCTTAGTAAATACAATAAAGGACAGCTGTTACTAGTATCATTATTATTTCATCTTGAAAATTTCTTAAGACCTCTCAGAGTGGATTCTGTCTCTATGCCTTCACCCAAGCTACTTCTTCCAAGAGGAGTGTCTCCCTCTTTTCTGGCCAATCAAATTTTTCTACTTTAGCATCTAGGGACCTCTCCCTCCTAAAAAAAAATGTGTCCATACCTCTTATTTAGCACTTATCCCATACTTGATATTATCATTAATCACAGAATGTTTGAGAGAAGAGGTAGTTCACTGGAACCCTTTAATTTTATGTTGTTGTTAGGTGCCCTTGAGTTGGTTCCAACTCATAGTGACCCTGTGTACAACAAACCAAATCACTGCCTGGCCCTGTGCCATCCTCACAACCATTGCTATGTTTGAGCCCATTGTTGCAGCCACTGTGTCAATCCATCTCGTTGAGGGTCTTCCTCTTTTTTGCTGACCCTCTACTTTTTTTTTTTTTTAGCATGATGTCTTTTTCCAGGGACTGGTCCATCCTGATAACATGTACAAAGTATGTGAGATGAAGTCTTGCCATCCTTGCTTCTAAGGAGCATCCTGGCTGTACTTCTTCCATGGTATATTCAGTATTATTCGCCAACACTGTAATTCAAAGGCATCAATTCTTCGGTCTTCCTTATTCATTGTCCAGCTTTCGCATGCATGTGAGGCGTTTGAAAACACCATGGCTTAGGTCAGGTGCATCTTAGTCCTTAAGTGATATCTTTGCTTTTTAACCTTTTAAAGAGACCTTTTGCAGCAGATTTGCCCAATGCAATGTGTCTTTTGATTTCTTGACTGCTGCTTCCATAGCCATTGATTGTGGAGCCAAGTAAAATGCAATTCTTAACAATGCCAGTCTTTTCTCCATTTATCATGGTGTTGCTTATTGGCCCAGTTGTGAGGATTTTTGTTTTCTTTACGTTGAGGTGCGATCCATACCGAAGGCTGTGGTCTTTGATCTTCATTAGTAAGTGCTTCAAGTCCTCTTCACTTTCAGCAAGCAAGGTTGTGTCATCTGCATATCACAGTTTGTTAATGAGTCTCCCTCCAAACCTGATGCCTCACTCTTCTTCATATAGTCCAGCTTCTTGGATTAGTTCCTCAGCATACAGATTGAATAAGTATGGTAAAAGGAAACAAGCCTGACGCACAAGTTTCCAGACTTGAAACCATGCAGTATCCCCTCGTTCTGTTTGAACGACTGCTTCATGGTCTATGTACAGGTTCCTCATGAGCACAATTAAGAGTTCTGGCCCATTCTTTGCAATGTTATCCATAATTTGTTGTGATCCTCACATTCGAATGCCTTTGCATAGTCAATAAAACACAGGTAAACATCTTTCTGGTATTCCCTGCTTTCATTCAGAATCCATCTGACATCAGCAATGATATCCTTTATTCCACATCCTCTTCTGAATCCTGCTTGAATTTCTAGCAGTTCCCTGTCAATGTACTGCTGTAACTGCTTTTGAATGATCTTTCTAATTTTAATTTTATAGCTGGTACAATAGAGACCCAGGGGCAGTGGTGGCTCAGTAGTAGAATTTTTGACTTCTGTGCAGGCTTGATTCCCGTCAGTGGACCCTCATGTGCAGCTACCACCCATCTGTCATTGGAGACTTGTGTGTTGTTAGGATGCTGAACAAGTTTCAGCGGGGCTTCCAGACTGAGATGGCCTAGGAAGAAAGGCCTGATAATGTACTTATAAAAATAAGCCTGTGAAAACCCAATGGACCATACAAGTCTGAACTGCAGCCAATCACGGGGATGGCAAAAGACCGGGCAGCATTTTGTTTCATTGTACATGGGGTCCCCATGAGTCAGGGTCTAACTCCAAGGCAGCTAAAAGAAGTAACATAATAGAGGTTCAGGAGGATAAATTATTTTTCCAAGGCCATATCTTTAGAACATAGATCAGATTAGAACTTGGTCTCCTAAATCTCAGTCACACCTCTACAACATGATTCAAAGGGCTTAGCAGAGTCCCTACACATACTACTTAGTAGTTCCTGGCTTATTGTGTGTTTTCTTAAAATGTACAATGAACAATTTATTTCTAGAACTAAATCCAAGAACTTTGCTAGTCACAGTGCCTAAGCTCTTGTCATTCTCCAGGAGGATTAAAGAAATGATATTTAGACCTGTCAAAACATAATCGCAAAGCTTATCAGGAAAATTATCTGAAAGTAAGTCATGTCTATTACACGATGTGAGACAGGTTCTTCTGTCTTTTCGTAGCAGGATATGCTGCACAGATTTTATATGGTGTACATAAGTTTCTGTTGATATTGTAGTGCCAGTTCTTTTAATAACTATCTATAAATTCATGAAGTCCTGCTATATAATTGCAAAGAAAATACTTTTATCACCAGCTCATCTTTGGGTAAATACTTTAAAAAGAAATTTCAGTGATATCTTCTGCCCAGTAAAATAAAAGCCTGTACACTGCCACACAATGCAAACACAACTGCATAAAAAGTAGAAGGCCAGCAAACCACTGTTGCATTTATATGCAAGATACTAGTTGGACAGCTTGTCGAGGCCTGAGGAACTGATATAGAAATGTTATCTCTGACAGTTATCTCTATATACACATGCCACTTTGGACTTCAGTGGGGAATGAATAAGGAAGTACAGTATGCATATTCCGGAGAGGGAGGAAGAAGAGAGGAGGAACATGAGAAAGCAAGGAAGGATACTTCCTTTTATGTAAAGAAAGTTGAACAGCAGCCCCCTTTCTCACGATTTTTAAACCATGGTGTTGTGGGGGTCACCAAGACCACCCTCAGATTCAGTGATTTTCTAGAAGAATTCACAGAACTCAGCATGTATTTGTACTTAGGGCTACGATTTATTACCGTGAAAAGATACAAATCAAAATAAGAAAAAGGCGCATGGGGCAAATTTGGGAGAAAATCAGGCACAAGCTCTAAAGGTCCTCTAACAGTAGTTTTAATTCCTCCAGCAATGAGTTGTGCAACACATGCAAAGTGTTGTCTACCAAGGCAGCTCATTAGTGACACAGTAGCCAAGATTGTTATTGGGGGTTGGTCACATAGGCAACTCTGCCTACCATGTGCCAAATTCCAGACTCCCATAAGAAAAGCAAGTGTTCAACATAGCTCATATTGTTTGCATAAACAATATAGCCATAATCAGCCACCTTTGTTATTTAACGAAAGTTTTATATCAGTGTCAAGAAGTCTTTACCCACCAAGCTCCCAGATGCCAGCCAAGGGCCAATCTTGCGAGCAGGCATTTTATGAGGATAGCAGTCTCAGGTCTGCTATGTTAACTCTTGTGCATACACTATTTTCTTCATTCCATCATGCATAGAGGCATACAAAGAGCAGCTACTATTAACCCATTGAACTGATAAGTAATCAGTAGCACAGAGAAGTTGAATGGCTTGTCTAAAGTTATATTTAGTTAGATGGCTAGGCTATCTGGACTGGGACCATATGTCTGGGGAGTTGGTTCTGGCTATTAATTTGGTTCCTCAGTTCTTCTCAACACTGCATCTGCTGGGGCTGCTAAGATGCCGTCAAGATGGCTTCTTCACTCACATGTTTGGTGCCTGGGCATGGACGGCTAGAATGGCTGGGCCTAGAGCTCTATCTATGTAGACTCACCACATAGCTACTTTGGGTTTTCCTCACAGGATGGTGGTCTCAGATTCTTGACTTCTTACATGGTGGTGTTTCTCCCAGAGCAAGCATTCTAAGAGACTTGGGTGAAAGTCCTAGAACATCACCTGTCACATTCTATTAGTTAAACAACTCCCTAAGGCCAACCCAGATTCAAGGTAAGGAGGGCTAGACTCCAACTCTCAATAGCAGGAATAGCAAAGAATTGGTAGCCATCTTAAATAATTTACCTGTGTATTGTAACACATATTCATTTCTATTATAGTTATTTACTTTGCATGTCTTATCTCTCGCACTAGGCTACAAGTTTAGTGAGGACAGGAGCCTAGTCTGCATTAGTTTCAATTCCCTACAGTGTTTAGAAATACTGAAGTTACAAAAAAAAAAAAAAAACCCAAATCAAAAAACAAACCCGTTGCCATCAAGTCAATCCTGACTCATAGTGGCCCTATAGGACAGAGTAGAACTTCCCTATAGGGCTTCCAAGGAGCGGCTAGTGGATTCAAACTACCAACTTTTTGATTAGCAGCTGTAGCTCTTAACTGCTGCACCACCAGGGCACCCATAAAAGCATTGCCATTGAGCCAATTCTGGCTCATTGCAACCCTATAGTAATTATATGTTGAATAAATGAATGTTACTAAAAGCACTATACTAAGTTATTGAAAATTCATTATCTTACGTAATTTTTACAGCAAACTTGTGAGCTTGGCATTGTTCTTATTCTTATGTTTTAGAAAAAAAAATGAGGAAACTGAAGCACAGAGTGGGGACATTATTTCCCTCAGGGCATATAGATAGCACCAGGATTTGAACTTAGACTGACTCTAGAACATGTGGTAACTCACTATACTCTATTTCTTTCTTTCATCCTGGGCTGGACTTTGAAGGAAGAGGAAATCCCTAAAAAATCTAGTTACACTACAGAGCTGTGCAAAGAGTTAGGATGTGTTAGGAGTGTGTGGCCCTTTATTTAGCTCCTTTTCCTATTCAATTGGAGAAGTAGGGAGGGAGAATGAAGAGAAGGGCAAAGAACAGTCATAGGCCTCAAAGGCATTCTAATTTACAAGGCTGTGTTCTGTATTCTTGAATTTTATGTAATCTTGAGCATTGGTAATCTTGAAAAACTGCTGTTTTTATCTGTAATATGAACACAAATAAGTGAGATAAATAACTGAAAAATGGCAAGAATCCTCTACCATGTTACATGAGCTTTGGGTTATCCTGAACCCTGAAATAGTATTGTTTTCATTTGTAAAATCATATTGCAAAGACATTGAGTTAGGGGGTAAAATGACTGACTTCTGATGTATCTGTCGAGATTGCATTGTTTTTCCTTGAAATAATAAAGGTGAATGATTACATCACCACCAAGGCTGCAAAGTCATGGAAGACCTTTCCTTAAGAGAGTAGATATTTCTGACTGGAAGGGATTGAAGGGGAGTACAGAGTATCTGAAAGTAGAGGGAGGAAGAGGACAAGCGTGAGGAAGGAGGAAGTTAAATCATAAAAGCTGTCCATTGGACAGTTTTCCCTGGGCAGGTGACTGGGGCTTATAGGACTAATAGGACTGTTAGGAGAAGTTCTGCAAGTAACCAAAAACCTAACATAATAGTGGATGACACAAGTTAGAAATTTATTTTTCACTGACATTAGAACACTTCTAGAGGAGAACAGTTCAGAGCTTATATGGCTCCATGAGCTTCAGGAGTTTCAACTCTTCTTATCCTGTTCCTCTGTGCATACTGCGAACTCACCCAAGCCAATTCAGTGGCACGCAGTTCTTAGGGTCTTTTTGGTAGATAACAGTAGGTTTGAAATGAAAGCATTAGCTACTTTCCTAAGCCTTGCTACCAAGCCATGTGGAGAGCAGGTCTCAGAACAAATTCTGTTGCAAAAGCAAAAATTACTAGGTAAACACTTGTTTATACCGAAAACCAAACCCAGTGCTGTCGAATCGATTCCGACTCATAGCGACCCCATAGGACAGAGTAGAACTGCCCCATAGAGTTTCCAAGGAGCACCTGGCGGATTCGAACTGCCAACCCTTTGGTTTGCAGCTAAGCAAGCTTAAAAACAATTCATATAATTTGTTCCCTAAATTAAATGAAATTCCAGCTGTCTCACCTTTTAAGTGCTCCAGTCATACCTGGCATGAAAAATTCAATTGAGTCAGGCATGGCAACATTCCAGAACCAGGAATTCTTTTCTGTATAGTCAGCATGGGGCAGTTAAACAAACACATGGAGACCAAAGGCTAGACATAGGCACTTAGGGAGTAAGCCTCAGGCACCATTACTAAAGGCCCAGGCTGCACGGCTCACTGGATGATTTTACTCCATTCAGACAAAGGTGAGGAGTGGAATCAACTAGATGGCAATGGGTTTTTTTTTGGGGGGGGGTAGTTACCTTCGGTTCCTCAGTTGGCACAAAGGGTTAAGCTAACTGAAAGTTTGGAACCCACTCAGAGATACAGCCTCGAAAACCCTATGGAGCGTTCCTATTCTGTGCAATCGGGGTCCCATTGACTCTGACAGCAACAGACAATAACCTTATCTTAAACCAAACACCTGTTGCCATGGAGTCGATTCCAACTCATAGGGACCCTATAGGACAGAGTAGAACTGCCCTGTAGGGTTTCCAAGGAGCGCCTGGTGGATTCGAACTGCCGACCTTTTGGTTAGCAGCCGAGCTCTTAACCACCGCGCCACCAGGGCTCCTACCTTATCTTAAATACTTGAAATTTAATCAACGTAAGCTCCTTTCTAGCATTCATTATGCTTGTTTGTGTGTTGATAATTTTACTCTTAACAACCTATTTCTGCAATTCACTGAGATCATTATCAAAGAATCTGGTGTTGATATACTTGTGGTTGACAGAAACAAGTCATTTCTAGAATATGGGCTTTCTGATGGGAATATTAGCTACTACCTCTGGAGCGAGGAGCCCTGATGACACAGTGGTTGAATGCGTGGCTGCTACCCAAAAGGTCAGTGGTTAGAACCCACCAGCTGCTCCACAGAAGAAAAGACCTGGAGATCTGCTCCCATAAGGATTATAGCCTAGGAAACCCTGTCGGGCAGTTCTGCTCTGTCCTGTGGGGTCACTCTGCACCGGGATTTACTTGACAGCACACAACAACAACAACCATCTCTGGAGTGTGCACTTTTAATTAAAATTTTAGCTTACTGCACCTGGGTTGTAGCTAACCCCACCCCTCCCCCCCCCCAAAAAAAATGTTGCCATGGAGTCGATTTCAATTCACAGTGACTCTATAGGACAAAGTAGAACTGCCCGTTATGGTTTCCAGGGAGTGGCTGGTGTATTCGAACCCTCGGCCTTTTGGTTAATAGCTGTGCTCTTAACCACTGCACCACCAGGGCTCTGGGTTGTAGCTAACTAGGATAAATAAAATACCTAACTAGGACAAATAAACTTAACCTAACTAGGAAAAATAAAATAATTTCACTTAATTCCCATTCATTGCTTGTACTTCATGGTGCAAGTAGCTACTTTGTGTCAGCTGTGGTATCTGTAGCCCAGTCAGTAGGAAAGAAGAAGTAAAGAAAGGCTGGTGTCCTCTTTATAAGACATTTTTAGATCCACACTACTTCTGCATGGATCCCATTGACTGGACTTTGGTAACATGGTCACATTCAACTGCAAGGGAGGTTGGTAAATGTAGCCTTTGTTTAGGAAGCCTTGTGTCCAGATAAGAATCCCCAGTATTACTACTTAGGGAGAAAAGATGAGCAGATACTTGAACTCAGACCGTGCAGAGGTGGCACTCACCACGGTTGCTCAACATTTTTACTTGTAAATAAGTTCTTGCACCACTCTCATCCTGTGGGAAACTTTCCAAGTATGAGAAGTAATTCCATGTCTTCCCAGAAATGTGTCAGGATTGTAGCAATGTCTTAATGGTAGATAGATACGTGGAGGAAAAAATTTCTTTCATCACTTCTCTTATAATCGAGGTTTTGTTAGGATCTTGCTACTCAAAATGTGTCCATGGACTAGCAGCTTCAGAATCACTTAAGAGCTTATGAGAAATTCAGACTCTGCTTTGTAACAAGATGGACAGATGATTTCTATGCACAGTTCTAGAAGCACTGTTTTTCAATGCCTCCTCCTTCCTCCCTTAACATGCATGTACCCAAACATGCTATGATTGGAGCCACAGCCCAGGGACTTTGACCTAAAGCTTGAAAGTAAGCCTGGGAGTGGAAATCATTCATGGACAAGTGGTACATTGTAATTTATATAATAATTATTCAGCATTTCATGCATATTAGCTTATTATCCCAGGCAAACGGCAATGAACATATATTTTGGCTTACGACAAAAAATAATTAGGAAAATATATTTGAAGTTGATTTGTTTGGCTGATGGATAATTTCTTTTTCCAACTTTGTCATGTTTTTCAAAAAAATTTTTACAAGCATAACTTATTTTCAAGTGGAAAAAATTGCAATTAAAATTGTTTGAAGATGACATTAAAACATATTTGCTTTAGCTTTAGCAATCAGTTACATAGCTGAATAAAAAATCAATCTTTAGCTGGTCTGGAAAAGAACAGCTCCAGCATGGGATCAGCATAAGTCCACCAGGACAAACTTCTGCGTTTGCCAAAATAAACTGTCTGTTCCCAGGAGCTGGGCTGTGCTTATTTTGGAACATTACTTTTAATCGATGACATTTACAACTCAAAAACTGTAACATCACTTCCTGACTTTGCTTTAAAAGTATTTTCAAATTGAAATTTAGCACAAAAGTTTGATAAAAGTTTCTTTTGGTAATTGAAATGATTCTACTCAACTATATTTATTGGACAGCTGAATGTTACATAGCCCTGAATCTTTTTTTTTTTTTTTCTTTTTTGGAGGGAAGATAGGAGAAGTTCTGCTAGAAATTAAAAGACATGACCCCTGCATTTGGGAGCCTACTTTGCAGGACTATTGTAAAATTATTTTATAACTCTCTTTCAAAATCTTATTAGGATTTGTTTTAGTGTGTTTATATAATATTATTCTGGTTGCATAGTTTTATAACTCTAAACATTCTTTTCAAAACTCATGATATATCTGATCCATTTGATATAAAAACAACAAAAGACTCTAGTATGGAAGTTCAAGATGCATCTAGAGAACAACATTGCAGTAAGACAATTTTATAGTCATAAATATGGAAACACACTGAAGGTATTGGGTCTTTCTTCTACTGCTCCTGGATAATGTTGAAGAAGCAAGACAAATGAAGGGACCAGAGGGAGCTTTATGTTTGCATAATCAGTTGTTAGCAGGAGCTTGTATGGGAGAGCTTGGAATGAAAATTAATGCCTGATTCTTGATCTGGTGGGATTGGATTAAATTGACTAGTAACAGTCAAGGATTAGTGAGGCAGATTCCACATTCTATCAGAGGATTATTTAAAAAAAAAAAAAAAAACCTTCTAATTCTCTGTCATTTTCATTTGTGTACTGATTGGTATAGAAGTTAATTTTTATGCAGAACTTTGTGATAAAGAGTTTTTCCTTAAAAAAAAAAAAAAAACAGGAAATTAAAAGATGAAGCTAAGGCTTCCTTTCTGGTTGCAAGAAAGAGACCTTCCTCAAACTAGCTAGTCTGGAAGCTTAGTTAGAAAGGAAACTTAGTTGGGAGGGAAGGTTTATTTCATTATTACAGATATTTCACAGAATTTTGTGCAATTGGGCCTTACACAGACTAGAAAGCTGTTCAGAACCAAGGTAAATTCTGTCTTTTCTCTCTTAATCTCAGCTTTTTTCCTAGACATCTATACCATTTTCCTCTCTCTGAGGACCACTTTTATTTGCTTACTCATCATCTTGCAAATGGCTACCTCGACCGCTGAGTTGATATGACTTTGCCATTCCAATGTCCATACCTAAGTACTAACAATTTCTGTAATTTATATTATGAATTAATAATAGAAGAACCTGATTGAGGCAAATCATCTGTTCTAGTCAAGCTTTATCAATCAAAGGTCTTTGAACAACCAATGCTTTGGCTGCCCATTTGGAGCAGATATCTGGTCCCATTAGCAGTAGCTGAGGAAAGGAGAGAAGGCACAACGTGAACTGGGCTGTTCTACTCTTCTAGGCATAACCTAACCTCAGACAACATATAAAGGAAGGAATTAACAGTGTCGTTGATGTTGGCCTTAGCAAACCCAAAACTAAAGGTGAAGCTATGGAAGAATTAAATAATGTAACTCAACTAAGTCATCAAATTAATAGCATGACAAAAAAAACTTCAAGAGGTCCAATATTATCATTTGTAATCTAGGAAAGGTATGAGGGTATGGAAAGTTGAAAATTGAAGGATTGTCATATATGCAAAAAAAAAATTTACACAAAGGACATGCTACTAATGGTTTATGCTTGACTACTAACCTAAAGGTTGACAGTTCAAACCCACTCAGAGACACCATAAAAGAAAGGCCTGGCTATCTGCTTCCATAAGGATATAAAAATTACGCCCGAGAAAATCCCTTGGAGCAGTGCTACTCTGTAACACATGGGCTCACCATGAGTCAGAATTGACTCAATGGCAACAGATATGGTACAGTACCATAAGTGATTAGCTACAGATTAAAATTAATATTAAATTGTATGAAGAATCCGCTTCAAGACGACTAAGTAAGCATATGCTCAGTAATAAATACATATAAAGAATAAAACCAAAAATAACACAACCAAAGGAATGGGAGGGTTCATTGATAGACAAGAGATTTCAACAAATGTCTAGAAGATACAAAATGAATGGATGAGCATTGATTGGTCAAGCAGAATAGAGGAAGTCATAGCCAAGCACATACCATGGAGCTGACCTGCCTGCCAGACCCCCAGAGAGCCTCTAGACCTTGACATAGCAGATACATGGGGGGATGGAACTGATAAATTGGACTGAAAGGACTGTAGAGAGCTGTTTATCCCATGCCAAAAATAATCTTACGTAACTGCCCAGAAAAAACCAGGGCAGCTCTCTAGAGAAAATACTCCCAAAGTAAAAACTTCCTTAATTCTGGCATTTAAGGGTGCCCAGATTTACAGTTGGTTTCATGCCTATATATACTCTATTAAAGCCTGCCATTAATCAGTCCTGAATATGTCCACACAACTCTCAGATAGTCTTTCTATTGCCATCTTTAAAAAAAAAAAAAAAACTTGTTATTTTGACATAATTTCAGATTTACAGAAAAGTTGGAAGAATAGTACAAAAAATTCTCATATATACTATACCTAGGTTTCTCAGATACTAATATTTTTATCTGAACCATTTGCAAGTCAGTTTTAGACATGATACTCCTTTATGCTTAGATAATCCAATGTGTATTTCTTTAAAACATGCTCTTATGTAATTACTGAAAAATTATAAAAATCATGAAATTAGCATTGATACAATATTATTATTTAGTTATAGGTCTTACTCAGGTTTTGCCAGTTATTCAAAAAAAGTCTTTCTAGTGAAAAAAAAAATCAAGATCATATTGCTTTCAGTTGTCATGCCTCTTTAATCTTTTTTTTTTTTTAATTTTACTGTGCTTTAGGTGAAAGCTTACAGTGCAAATTAGTTTCTCATTGAAAAGTTTATACACAAATTGTTTTGAGACGTGGGTTGCAATCCCTGCAATATATCAGCACTGTTTCCCTTTCCCTTTATACCCTGGGTTCACCGTGTCCATTCGTCCAGTTTTCCTGTCCCTTCCTGCCTTCTCGTCTTTGCTTTGGGGCAGGTGGTGTCCATTTGGTCTCATATACTTGATTGGACTAAGAAGCACATTTGTCTTATGTGTTATTGTTTTTTTTTTTGGCCTGTCTAATCTTTGGCAGAAAGGTGGACTTCGGGAGTGGCCACAGTTCTGAGTTGGCAGGGTGTCTGGGTGCCACAGTCTCAGGGGTTTCTCCAGTCTCTGTCAGACCAGTAAGTCTGGTCTTTTTTGTGTGCATTTGATTTTTGTTCTACATTTTTCTCCTGCTCTCTCCAGGACCCTCTACTGTGATCCCTGTCAGAGTGGCCTGTGGTGGTAGCCAGGCACCATCTGGTTCTTCTAGGCTCAGATTGGTGGAGGCTGTAGTTCATCTAGTCCATTAGTCCTTTGGACTAATATTTTCCTTGTGTCTTTGATTTTCTTCATTCTCCTTTGCTCTGGATGGGATGACAGCAATAGATGTATCTTAGATGGCCCCTGGCAAGTTTTTAAGACCCCAGGCACTACTCAGCAAAGTAGAATGTAGAGCATTTTCTGTATGAACTATGTTATGCCAATCGACCCAGATGTCCCCCGAAACCATGATCCCTAGCCCTCAGCCCTGGTAATTCAGCCCCTCAAGGTATTTGGATGTGTCTAGGAAGCTTCTATGACTTTGCCTTTGTTGAGTTATGCTGACTTTCCCTTTATTGCAGGTTGTTTTCCTTTCACAAAAGTTAACACTTGCCTACTATCTAGTTCCCCCACATGTCTGTCAGTTTGTCGTACTGTGGAGGCTTGCATGTTGCTGTGATGCTGAAAGCTATGCCACCGATATTCAGATACCAGCAGGGTCACCCATGGAGGACAGGTTTCAGCTGAGCTTCCAGACTAAGACAGACTAGGAAGAAGGACCTGGCGGCAGTCTACTTCTGAAAAGCATATTTATGCCTATTCCTAAGAAAGGTGATGGAACTGAAGGTGGAAATTGTAGAACAATATCATTAATATCACACGCAAGCAAAATTTTGCTGAACATCATTCAAAAACAGCTCCAGCAGCATATGGACAGGAAGCTGCCAGAAATTCAGGTCAGTTTCAGAAGAGGATGTGGAACCAGGGATATCATTGCTGATGTCAGATGGATTCTGGCTGAAAGCAGAGAATACCAGAAGGATGTTTACCTGTGTTTTATTGACTATGCAAAGGCATTCAACTGTGTGGATCATAACAAATTATGGATAACATTGCGAAGAATGGGAATTCCAGAACACTTAATTGTGCTTATGAAGAAACTTTACATAGATCAAGAGGCAGTCGTTCAGACAGAACAAGGGTATACTGATTGGTTTAAAATCAGGAAAGGTGTGCATCAGGGTTGTATTTTCTCACCATACCTATTTAATCTGTATGCTGAGCAAATAATACAAGAAGCTGGACTATATGAAGAAGAACAGGGCATCAGGATTGGAGGAAGACTCATTAGCAACCTGCATTATGCAGATGACACAACCTTGCTTGCTGAAAGTGAAGAGACTTGAAGCACTTACTAATGAAGATCAAAGACCACAGCCTGCAGTATGGATTGCACCTCAACATAAAGAAAACAAAAATCCTCACAACTGGACCAGTAAGCAACATTATGATAAATGGAGAAAAGATTGAAGTTGTTAAGGATTTCATTTTATTTGGATCCACAATCAACAGCCATGGAAGCAGCAGTCAAGAGATCAAAAGATGCATTGCATTGGGTGAATCTGCTGCAAAAGACCTCTTTAAAGTGTTGAAGAGCAAAGATGTCACCCTGAAGACTAAGGTGCACCTGACCCAAGCCATGATATTTTTAAGCTGGACAATGAATAAGGAAGACTATTCTGGTGAAGAATATTGAATATACCACGGACTGCCAAAAGAATGAACAAATCTGTCTTAGAAGTACAACCAGAATGCTCCTTAGAAGGAAGGATGGCGAGACTGCGTCGTACATACTTTGGACATGTTGTCAGGAAGGATCAGTCCCTGGTGAAGAACATCATGGTTGGCAAAGTACAGGGTCAGTGGAAAAGAGGAAGGCCCTCAACGAGGTGGATTGACACAGTGGCTGCAACAATAAGCTCAGGCATAACAACGATTGTAAGGATGGCTCAGGACTGGGCAGTGTTTCATTTTGTTGTGCATAGGGTTGCTATGAGTCGGAACCGACTCGACGGCACCTAACAACACAGCACCTAACAACAACTATCTAGTTAGTGACTTTCCTTTCCCACCCCTCCCCTCCCTTGTAACCACCAAATATGTTTTTTTCTATGTGTAAACCTTTTTTTTTTTTTTTGGTTTTTATAATAATGGTCTCATACAATAGTTTTCCTTCTGTGATTGACTGATTTCACTCAGCATAATGCCCTCCAGATTCATCCATGTTGTGAGATGTTTCTCAGATTCATCATTGTTCTTTATCTCTGTGTAGTATTCCATTGTCTGTATGTACCATAATTTGTTTATCCATTCACCTGTTGATGGGCACTTAGGTTGTTTCCATCTTTTTGGTATTGTGAAAAATGCTGCAGCAAACATGGGTGTGCATGTGTCTATTTGTGCGACGCTCTTATTTCTCTAGGATATATTCCTAGGAGTGGAATTGCTGGATCATATGGTATTTCTATTTCTAGCTTTTTAAGGAGGCACCATATCATTTTCCATAGTGGTTGTACCATTTTCCATTCCCACTAGCAGTGCAGAAGAGTTCCAATCTCTCTGCAACCTCTCCAACATTTATTTTTATTTTTTTTATTTGTGCCAGTAATATCAGGTGAGATGGTATCTCACTGTAGTTTTGATTTGTATTTCTCTAATGGCTAATGGTTGTGAGCATTTCCTCATGTGTCTGTTAGCTGCCTGAATGTCTTCTTTGATGAAGTGTCTGTTCATATCTCGTCTTTAATCTTTTTAAATGGGACCAATCCCTCTGCCTTTATGTTTCATAGTGTTGACATTTAAAATTACTGGTCAGTTACTTTGTAGAATGTTCCTCAGCTTCAGTTTGTTTTCTCATGGTTAAATTCAGGTTATGCATTTTGGGCCGGAATACCACAGAAGTCTGTGTTTTACTCAGTGCATTGTCTCAGGAGGCACATGATGTCAATTTGCCCCATTGTTTTCTCATTCTTAAGGGGAACATAAAATAAGTATCAGTAGATATCAGATCAAAGTCTCCCACATGAAAAGGAAAACCCAAGATAAACAAATAGGAAAAGAAAAAATGACACCAAAGAAAAGAAATAATTCAGGAAACAAAAGTATGCTTCAAAATAGGAAAAACCTTCTAATTTAGTAGCTACTGATATTTGAAAAGCTATTCTATACATAAAACAAGAAAATTTATACTATGAAAATGAATAATCAGAGAATAAGGAAGAGCTCTTGGCAAATAAAAATGTAATTGCTGAAGTTAAAAAAAAAAAAAAGGTTTTACCAAAGACACACAGGAAAGATTAGTCCAAAGGACTAACGAACCACAACTACCACAGCCTCCACCAGACTGAGTCCACCACAATTAAATGGTGTCCAGCTACCACCACCAACTGCTCTGACAGGGATAAGGATAGAGGGTCCCAGGCAGAGCTGGAGAAAAATATATACAAAATTCAAACTCACAAAAAAAGGACCAGGCTTACTGGTTTGACAGAGACTGGAGAAACCCCAAGAGTATGGCCCACAGACACCCTTTTAACTCAGTACTGAGGTCACACCTGAGGTTCACCCTTCAGCCAAAGATTAGATAGGCCCATAAAACAAACAATAATACTCATAGCTGAATCATGTATAGGAGACTAAATGGGCACACCAGCCCAGGGGCAAGGACGAGAAGGCAGGAGGGGACAGGAAAACTGGATGAATGGAAATGGGGAACCCAAGGTTGAGAAGGGGAGAGTGCTGGCACGTTGCTGGGTTGTCAACCAATGTCACAGAACAATGTATGTATTAATTGTTTAATGAGAAAATAATTTGCTCTGTAAACTTTCATCTAAAGCACAATTGAAAAAACAAAAGGCTTTGAAGATGAAATCAAGAAACTCTAGAAAATAGAACAAAAAGAAAAAGATAGGAAAGATAAAAGACAGGAGATCAATGCAGAAATTTTGTATTAGGATCAGATTTGACTGCATACAATATAAAATAAAAAAATAATTGAAGATTGGCAAGATAAGAGTTTCTCACACAAATAAAATAGGCAGTTCAGGAGCAGACTGATGATTTCAGTAAGTCACTAGGGACACTAGGCTCTTATCTTTCCAATCTACCATCTAGCAAGTGGTTTCCTTTCTCAATGCCACCTCATGGTCTAAGATGGTTGGTGGAACGTCACCATTATGTCTGAATCCAGATCAGAAAAAGGAACAAAGCCAGGACTAAAAAGAGGGCCTTCTAAGCGGAGTCACCTATCTTTAAGCAGCTTTACAATAATTCTGCTTACATTTCATTGGCCAAACTTAGCTGCAAGGAAGTCGGAAAATGTAGTCCTTTATTCTGGGCAATGATATGACCAGCTAAAGATCAGGGTTCTCTTACTAAGAAGGGGGCTATTGATATTGGATCTGTTTTGGATTGAATTGTGTCCCCAAAAATGTGTGTTGAAATCCTAACTCCTTTACCTGCAAATATGGCCTTGTTTGGAAAGAGGGGTTCTTTTGTTACACTAATGAAGTCATACCAATGTGTGCTGGGTCCTAAAGCTAATCATTTCTGAGTTATAAAAAAAAGCAAAATAGGCAGAGATACACACAGGAGGAAGACAGATGCCAATGATCGTCAAGGAGCTCCAATAGACACCAGAAACTAGGAGAGAATCTTGCAGAAGGAAGGGACAAGGCTGAGACCTTGATTTGGACTTTGAGCCTCAAAAACTGTGAGGAAATAAGTTTCTGTTCTTAAAGTCACCCACTTAAGGTATGTCTGTTATAGTAGCACTAAGACAGAGACTCTGCCACAGGCATTAATTTGGAACACAATTTCTAGATCAGAAGGGAGGATAAAAATTACTAAATTGAAAGTGTCTAACAAGTACCTAATACGATACAATTTTATAAAATATTCAAAGACATAATATATGAAAATTTAGATATCTAGAGATAAAAAAGATAGTACGATTCCAAACAAAACAAAAGGTGTTCAATAAATATATAAGAAGCTTAACCTTGTTAAAAATTAGAGAAATGCAAATGCATAAAAAATAAGATACCATTTTCAGTATCAACTTAGAAAAAACTAAAACCTTGACCATCTCTATCCCACGTTGGTGAAGGTGATATCCTGTGTGGGTGAGTTTTCTCCTGAACTATTGGTAGAAATATAAATATGTTCAGCCTTTTTGAAAGAAATTTTTGTAGCATTTATCAAAACATAAAATATATTTTCTATTGCTATTATAGCTAATTACCAGAAACTTATGGGATAAAACAATACACTAGAGAAAACACTCCAAATTTGTTATTTTACAGTTTTACAGGTCAGAAGTCTAGTACAGATACCACTGGATTAAAATCAGGGTGCATCAGGGCTGCATTCCTTTTTGGAGGCTCTAGGGGAAAATTCAAGTTGTTGGCAGAATTCAGCTCCTCGTGGTTGTAGGACCAAGGTCCTCATTTTCTTGCAGGCTATCAGTTGAGGGCAGTTCCCAGCTTTTAGAGGCTGTCCGGGTTTCATGGCTCATGGTCCCCTTTTTCCATCTTCAAAGGCAGCAAAGCCAAGTTGAGTCTCTTTCATGCTTCAAATCTCTCCTCTCCCTTTTTCCATCTCATCTCTTTGACCGAGCTGGGGAAAGTTCTTTGCTATAAAGGATACCTGTGATTAGATTGGACCCACCAGGATAATCCAAAATAATCTCCCCATTTCAAATCCAAAAACTAATCACATCTGCAAAGTCCCTTTTGTCTTGTGAGATAACAAATTCAGTGGTTCTGAGGATTAGGGCATGGACATCTTTGGGGAGACCATTATTACATCTACCACAGTAAAATATACACTCGCTTTTACCCAGCAATTATTCACATCAACACAATTCACATTCCCAAAAAACAGAAAGAGAGAGAAAGGACAGAAGACTTATAAACGACAATTTACCATTACACTGCATCAGACTGCTTGCTGGCATCACTTTGTTGTTGTTAGCTGCCATTGAGTCAGCCCTCAACTCAAGGAGACCCCATGCACAAAGGGATGGGATCGTTGTGGTCCGTAATGTTTTCATTACCTGATTTTTCGGAAGTAGAGATGCTAAGAAAAATATGGAGCAAGGTTTTCAAAGTTCTGGGGAAAAATAATTTTAAATCCAGATTGCTTTGCTCAATCTATCAACTGAGTTTGAGGGAAGAAAAGAAAAAAAAAATTATTTCAAATATTTAAGGATTAGAAATTTTATCTCCAAAACACTCTTTCTTTCTTTATAAGTTATTGAGGATGGATTTCAGCAAAATGAATAAATGTAGAAGGAGGAAGATGTGGGATAAAGCCAGGAGTCAATCCAGCCCAGAAGAGCAGTGGAGTGAAGTCCGAGGATGGTTGATAGAATAATCAGCCCAAATTGGAGCAAGAGGGCTGAGGAGTACAAGTGGGAATTGTTCGATGAGATTGGACTAGTTCATCATGGAGAATTTGGAAAAATTTGAAGGTAGAGTAAAAGTGTAGACTGTGTAGTCCAAAATTAAAGCTGCATGTTCTGGTTTAAGCAGTGGTTGCAGTGCTGAAAAGAAAAACATGTTTTGTTCTGAACTCTGAGCAGGGAGTAGTTCTTTTGTGCAACTCTGCAGCCATGACACTGACACTGCGGAGGAAGTAACAGTGCCCCCACGCATACTCCTCTAAGCCTGGTCACACCCTGGACGTCCTGTGTGTAATGGCTTTGCGTGGGAAACTGCTCAGAAGGATGTACACCATGTAGCTAACAGTGATTATAGTTAGAGATTTGAGCTGTTTTATTTATTTTTTGGTCCATTTGTATTTTTGAAGCTTTCTAAAGTCATCATAAATTCATTAGCTGTGTAATTTAGATTGTGTTAATGACTTCAAAAACAGTCTAAATAAAAATGTGACATTATTGTAGGGGTGAAAAAAAACATGGGCTTTGGAGGTAGAAGATGGCTTCAAGCCTAGCTTTAGCACTTATGAGATAACTGGGACAGTTGGTCAACCTATATGCCTTTAGGACCTAGCAGGGCCAGTTAGGAGGTTGAAGTCGTTAAAAAGACCTTCCAGGCATCCATTCAAATTTGCTGTGCCCTAATGTGCCAACAGGGAACATTGATGGTTCATTGGTTTCAGCAGAGCTTCCAAACTAAGATGGACTAGGAAGAAAGCCTGGCAATTTACTTCTGAAAATCACCCTATGGATCACAACAGTCAGATCCACAACCAATCATGGAAATGGCCCAGGACTGGGCAGCATTTCATTCTGTTGTGCATGAGTCGCCATGAGTTAGGGGCTGAGTCAGTGGCAACTAACAACAAGAATATGCCAAGCACTGTGCTAAGTATGGGAGACTGAGAGATGAACAAGGTACAGACTGCCCTGAAGATACTCCTGAAGAGTTTGAGTACACCAGAAAAGTGGCAGCCTCCCTCACTCTGGAGACAGTCCAGTGAGATTTCTCAGAGCAGGTGATATATGATGTGTTCTGAAGGACCAATAGGAATAAATCAGATGGAGGACATGGGAAAGAATGTTCCAGGCAGTGCTGTGGTATATACAGCAGGTTTGAAAGATCATGGCCATCCAGCAGCTGCTAGTGGTCTGAAGCAGTTGGAGCTGAAGCGCCGAAGAGGCTTAGAAGCCCCACTAAGGCATCTGGGCTTTTACAAAAATAACCCTGGTGGTTTCATAGGGGATGAACTAGAGGTGCATAAGACAGATTTTTTATGATGCTGAGAGTTCAGAAAAAAAAACAATGTGACCATCCTAGAAGTCTCTCTTGTCCTCCCTAACTAACCAGGCCCTCTCTGTATCCCCTTAGTCTCTCTCACTGCTCCTTGCTTGTTTCCTCCTCTGTACTTAATTTACAATCAAGAACTTATGTATTCATTTACTTGTTTATGGTCTTCCTGTCCTGTTGACTGTAAGTCTCAAAGGGCAGGGACTAAGTCTGTTTGTTCACTAATACAGTATCTACGCCCTGCACCTAAAGAGTAGCAGACACTAATGATTGTTAAATAAGCGAATGCTTAGGATAAGGTAGCAACTATGGCTATGGAATGGAGAAGGCAGATTTGAGCGCTGCTAAGATGCGGAATAGACAGCAGTCCGTGACTGATTTGAGTGAGAAAATTTTGCTGGGCTGAGGGTTGGAGATTAGGAGAGGAAAGATGAGTCTCCCAGAGGCCTGAGTTGGTAGCTAAGATAACACCTCACTAAGCTAGTGGTTGAAGGGTGAGCGTGGGTGGGGTGGGGTGAGTGAGTGTGGTGGTGTGAGGAGGGAAGAGGTGGGGTGCTAGAGAGAGGATGAGTTCTCATCAGGGAGATACTACAATCTCAACTCACTCCACAGGTGTAATTCGTCTGCCTTCTCCCTTTTTCAGGGGACCTCAAACCTTGCTACATGGTAGAAGCAACTGGAAAGCTTGGAAAAATCCCCACACCTGGGCCTCTCCCCATACCAATTAAATCTGGGGGTGGGGGCCAAGCAGCAGTATTTTTAAAATTTTAAATACTCATCTTCCAGCAAAGACCTTTGGCCTATGGGATTCCCTTCCATCCCCTTCGTTTGGGAACCCTGGGCCTCTTCATCAGCTCACTCTTCCAGCTCTCTGCTGCCCCACCCACTCCAAGAAGCACTAACTGGCTTCCATTCTTCCTCTTCACCAGGGCTGGGTGAAGCCTCCACTACAAATGTTTGTCCTTCTCATTAACCACTGACCTGTGTGTGTGCCACCTCGGCCAATATTTACTTTTGCAGAGGGTTGTACTTTAACAATACTTAATGATGCATATTGCTTAGATTATTTGAGTTTTCCTGTTTCCTTTTAAACCTTGGAAAACATCCAGGTAGTTTTCTTTTGCCCTTATAAATTTTCTTCATGCATTTAGCCAACTTGAGCCTGTAAAAATAAGTCAAATGGTGCAATATCCAATTTCTAATTTCTCGCCAAAAAACATGGAGACATCTTCAGGGGTGAATAATCCAATAAGCAAAATAAAGCTCTAAATTCTGCTCTGAGAGGTAATCAAAGAGTCAGATCTGTTTGTCACATAGATGTTTCACTATGAGTATCTAAAGGACCTAAATCTTCCTCCAAGGTCTAGAAGAGAGTCTGGAGAGTGGTAGGTGATGATGGAGAGAACAGACCCTAAGGACTAAAATACTGAGAATCATATTGGAGGAGAAGAGGGAGACTGAGAAAGACAAGATCCACTGGAGATTGTCTCTGAATGTTTGAGAGGTGACTTAACCGGAAAGTGACAAATAGTTTTGCCCATTTTCCGGAATCCATGGGTGATGATGACCATTCACGAGTAATGTTTCATGTCCAGAATTTACTTTTACTCTTTGAGATGTGACTAGCATAACTAAGAGGTTTCCAGTAAAAATCCTTGCACTGTGTGCTTCTCTTTGAAGCATCAAAGAGGACCAGGTGGGAGACTGGTGAGATCACATTTGTGCCTGCCTTGCTGAGGCAGGGTGAAGACCCTAAGTGAGGTGATGAAGCAGTTTCTCAGATGGGGAGAACATAGGCTGGCTTCTGGGGCTATTGGTAAAGAAGATGGAGAACCATTAGTGTTTCAGGTGTGCCCTGAGAAAGGGGAACACCCTTTCCAGACATGTGGAGACCATTTCCTCACATTTCATTGTAAAACTCCAGGTTCCTATTTCCCACCTGCCCCATTTTGTGACCGAGCATAAGTATCTGTAGATCTTTTATTCACCTAGGATAAAAACTTCTATTTCCTCACTGGTCGGCTTTTACTCCTTTTCCAGATATTTATATTCAGAGGGATTTTGATGATGGTATTTTAGTTAGTTCTCGCTCTTATTCTTTCAATCTTTGAAAATTCTCCTATTATGTGAGCTCCCTGAGGACAAGGGCTTTCTATCTTGTCCTTCTATCTTCTGCATGCATGTAGCAGGCATTCAAAAAAAAGTTAATGAATGAATAAACATTCTTCAATTTTCTTGCTATTTTACCATTTTCTCCTTAAATGTTGTATTAATGTTTTGTATATTTCATTGTCATTTGTATTGGGCACTCTGAGACCCTGAGTTTAAGAATGAAATAAAGATAAGACATAGATCTAGAAGTCTTTAAAAAATGACACATTGTACAATGCCATCGGGATTTTTGTCCCAAAGCAATAGTGCCACCTATTGGTAGAAAAAGAGAACTTTATCTCTGGGTTTGATCTGCGCTTAATGAGGATTGCCGAGAAAGTATCAGTTAACCACAGGCCAAAATAAAATTGAAGTTAATTCACCACTCTCATCCACTCTTCCACAACTGCCCCCCAAACATAGAGCTTATGGAATTCTTAAAAGTATGGCACTAAATCGAATAGATGATAAACCCGTATAGCTTATGGAATTCTTAAAAGTATGGCACTAAATCGAATAGATGATAAACCCGTATAGCTTATGGAATTCTTAAAAGTATGGCACTAAATCGAATAGATGATAAACCCGTTGCCATCACAGTGACCGTATAGGACAGAGTAGAACTGCCCCATAGGGTTTCCAAGGAGCGGCTGGTGGATTCGAACTGCCAGTCTTTTTGATTAGCAGCTGTAGGTTTTAGCCACTGAGCCATCAGGGCTCCAACAGGTGACAGGGTATTACAATTCCCTCCAGAATCCAGTACTCATTGCTTTCTTCTTTTGCTTGAGGGAGACTTCCACGTTCTTTGTCCATGGTGCTAACAAGATTTTAAGGCCTAGAAACTACTTTTCCCTTTCTGTGTGGTAGCAAATCCTCCCAATATATCTCACACTGAATTGAACAGATGTGTTCCTGCTGTTTTGCTAAATAAATATATTCATTTGGCTAATCTTACTTTCTTCATTCGCTTCTATTATTCAATTACATATTTTATAATTGCAGGACATAATAAAATTTTACTTAGCATGCAAGTAAATGCTTTTAATTATCGCAATCTAGGGAAGATAATATTTTTTTCTTATAAAATACTAAAATGTTAACAATAACACCAGTTACACACAAAAGAAATCATAAAATAAAAATAACACTAGTAAAAGCATTCTGTAGACATGGAAAATTTGACAATTTAATTGTTTTTAGTGCACCTTTCTCTTATTTATTTATTTATTAATTTACCAAGCATTTACTAGGGATTTACCATATGCTAGCACCATGCTTTCCGAGCATAGAAAGCATGGTGCTAGCATATGGTAAGGGGGCAGTTCTACTCTGTCCTATAGGGTCGCTATGAGTCAGAATCGACTCGACGGCACTGGGTTTTTTAGCACTATGGTAGAGCTGGGAATACAAAGACAGAGTCCCTGCCCACTGAGGGGTCACATCTACCAGGGAAGACAGACACAAAGACAGATATAATACATAATAGCCAGTTGCCATTAAATCTATTCTGACTCTTGGGGACCCCCATGTGTGTCAGAGTAGAATTGTGCTCCATAGGGTTTTCAATGGCTATTTTTTCAGAAGTAAATCACCAGACCTTTCTTCCAAGGTGCCTTTGGGTGGACTCGAATCTCCGAACTTTTTGGTTAGTAGCCAAATATGTTAACTGCACCACCCAGGGACTCCATAGAAAGCATACTTACCAACATATCAGAGGAATAGAAGAGAGGAGGGTGGCTTGGTTGGATGAAGAGGTCTTAAATTAGCATTAGGTGTTGGCTTGGCAAAAGCAGTGGTTGGGGAAAGTGGTGAGCTGGTGTGGATTATGAAGTGTCTGTGAGATTTCCAGGTGAAGCTGTCCAGCAGGAAGTTGGAAATAGGAATCTGAAGCAGGGGCATAGCTCAGAGAGTGAGATCTTGGACATCATCCAGAGAAACTGTGTAGCAATCCGGAGATGAACGCCTGCGTAGGCAGAAGGAGAATAGCTTACAAAGAACCTTTAGCAGCAAAAATCAGAGATTCCCAAAGGGAACCAGGAAAGTTCAGTCATAGAATCCAGGAGATGAGTTCAGGGATCACAGACTGCAAACAGGCCGCCTTTAGGCCAAATTGGCCAAAGGTTTCATTTTGTTTAGCTCATCAATGTTTGGAAACCCTGGTGGCATAGTTGTTAAGTGCTACTGCTGCTAACCAAAGGGTCGGCAGTTTGAGTCCGCTAGGCGGTCCTTGGAAATGAGGGAGCAGTTCTACTCTGTCCTATAGGGTCCCTATGAGTCAGAATCGACTTGACGTTACTGGGGTTGGGCATCAATGTTTTTAAATAGTTGCCAAAGCTTAAAAGTTGAGAGAGATGTCACATAAAATCTGAATTTCTAGCTTTCCTTGAAACATTGGGAAATCTGGCTCTATAGGGCCTGCAGTCCCTCACAGCAGCAGAGCGGCTGCCCTGTGCCTCTGGGGCACAAGCTCTCCAGCTGGGACTCAGCATGTTAAGATAGTGCTCCTATATAGTGTGGCCCTCTTCATTAATTTACATGTCCAGCCTGGCTGGCTCCTTGGGGATTTGGATTTGGGATTCTCCCTGACAGTTTCAAGCAAAGTGTGATCAACAAGTGTCATATGTGGCAGAGAGGTCTAACGTGGAATGAGAAAATTTCTCCTGCCTTTGGATTAGGAAATTATCAGTGGCCTGAGTGACCTTAGTAATGAAAGGCTAGAAGGATGATAAGGCATAGAGAATTGCAGTTGTCATGGATTGAGAAGTGGCTGGAGGGAAGGAAGAGGGTGGTGAGTATAGAGGGGTCAGTACTTTTTCTGTAAAGGGCCATATAGTAGATATCTTTGGCTTTGCAGCCCATAGGGTCTGTATCACAACTACTCAACTTTGCCCTTTTAGTTTACGATACATAAATAAATGAGCATGGCTGTGTTCCAATAAAAATTTATTGCAGGCCATAGTTTGCCAAACCCCAATGGGCTATAGAGTCAAAGACTAGAATGCTAGGTTGAGAGGCAGGTGAGTAGGTCTCTAGACGCTAGGAAAGAATCCAGTGGTGTGGGAGGGGATGAAGGTAAAGAAATCAAATCAAAGACCAATGAAGCCACTTTCTGAGGTTGCAGAGGAGATCAGGTAAGGGCCCCGGTGGTGGAGAGAGGGGGAGAAAAACCTTGCCCTCTGAAACTTGGGAAGAGAAGTGAGACAAGTCTGTATGGTAGGGCATTGGTTGCACCAATGGTATCAATTTTGTGGATTTTAAAGTTGCAGATGAGGTAGTTAACTAAAAGCCACTGAGAAGATGGGGTGAAGAAGCTGATCACAGACAAGTAGAAAGACTGATGAACAGTGCTCAGGGCTCAGCTGAGGTGAGAAACTACAGATTGATCATGTGGTTGGTTTGTGGCATTGTGTAATTTCACCAGCAAAAGTAGGGTTTAGAATCAGAGAAGGTAGATTATAGCATTGATCCTGGGTTTTGATTTTTCTGGTGAGAGAGTTATTTAGGAGAAAGGGGCCTGGGCTGGGAAGTGGAAGCAGAGATGCCAAGAGGGTCCTGTTAAACTGTAACAGGGAATTAGGGGTCTTTGAGAATAGATACAGTGAGTGTGTAGGTAGAGAGAGCATAAAGGATAGGAGGTGGTAATCTGAGAATAGATAATGGTGGTTTAAGGTTTCTGAGTTGGGGCATTTCCAGGATATTAGGATTCAGAATAGGCACCTTGGATTAGGGGTCTGAAATGAAATGCAGCAAAGGAAATTCAAGAATTTGGTAGCAAAAATTTTCACCACCTGCATAGAGTTTGAAATTTCTCAGGATTTGGAGTGAAGAAGATTATACCAAAAGATGGAAGAGTGACCTGAAGATAAGTAGATGACATCAATTAAGAAGAGGTATGTCTGGATGGCGTGAGAATTGACAAGAAAGGGCAAGAGCAATAGCACTAATTTCAGCTTGCTGATGTCTGCCTGTAGCCCTGTCGAGCAAGCATACCTCTGTTCCAAGGAGACTGGTTCATCACTATCTCTACATACACAGCATGCAAGGGCTTGCTGGTAAAGATAAGGGGGAGTCTGCTGTTTATAGCTAACCCTTCACTTAATCCGTGCAAGCCTCGCTGTGAGCTTTCTCTTGCTTTTCTGTGATATGGTCCAGCCTATAGAGAATACACTGGCCTTCTCTGCTGCTCATTGGCTGCCTGCTTCTTTTTGCCCATCTCTGATTCTGTTCAGGTTTTAGCTCCAGCCAATAATGGACTGCATTGTCCCCTCTCTCTTCCACCAGTAAGTGGAGAGTTGATCACAGTGCCTGTCCAGGTATGTCTATGGAGAAGAGCCAGGCATATGCTTAAATTAAAGTGCCATACCCTGAGGGACTATAAGAACTGGGCCACAGCAAGATACATTTGGAATTTAATGTTAAGGACTGTGCAAGTTGTGGACAGTTAATTACCACTCTTCTCCCAGCTCTGCCCTGAGAAAGGCCTCAGACCAGTACTATCCAAGTGGAGAACAGAGGAGTGCCCAAAGAGAACCATAATGGGTTTGATGAAAGAAAAAATATATATACTGTGTGCTGTTTATTTAAATTGCACATAGTATAGTTTGTATAGCATTGTTAATCATTCTGTTCAATTTAATAAACCCCTTTTTTACCCATAAATCTTTGCTTTTGGCTTCAAGTATGAGCTGAGCTTTATGGTTCAGAGAGAGGACCAATTAGCACACAGGAGTTAAGACTGAACACACCAAAACCCAGGCTTGCTATGGCTTTATTTCTTGAGCTTTAGAAGCAGAAGTTGAGTCAGCATTTATTCTTAAGCAATTGCATCTGGAAGGGTCACCTATTTAAAGAGGAACAGCTGAGGCAGGAACCCTGTACTTCCCAGGCTTCTCTGCATGTCTTAGGCTGAGCCGGACCCCAGGGCTGGCATTTGTCCCCTTGCTTAAGTGATAAGCCCTATCTCTCTCCAGACAGAAATCTCTGAAAATAGCCAATGCCTGGGAAAATGACCTGTAAGTAGAAGGGGACTGTCAAAGAATGCCAACCTTTCCAGATCCTGACCCACATCCTCAAGGACAGCCAGTGTTCAGCCTGCACTTAAGACAGGAAGTGGGAGGACGCTTCACCCCTGGTTCTCACTTTAGATTCAAGAATTGATCCTTATGGCATTAACACTTTGGCTTCTTTTGTATTAACAAGTCTCAAACCTATCCACCCAACATATCTCATTTTACTTTCAGAGTAATTTTTAGTATGTCATCTGAGGCAACCTATATTCATCTAGTAAAACTAATATAAATGTTATGGCCTACTCAGACAAAAGAATAGAAAACACAGCTAAAAAAATGTTCTATTTTCACTTAGTAACATGTATTCTCTGCAATATGGGGGAAAAAAATTGCACCTGTTTGGTTTTCAACCTACTGCAGTGATTTAAAAACTTGACTTCATAAGAATCACCTGGGAACTTTTAAAAGTACTGATGCTTAGGCCATGCCCAAGACCAATTCCATCAGAATCTGTGGGGGTGGGAACCAGGCACCAATGTTTTTAGATTTCCCCATGAACAGCCAAGGTGGAGACCCACTGAAGAGTGCCATTTACTCAAGTGATGACAGATGTCTCTATTAATGCAATTCATCCTGTCTTCTTTACCACCATCATTTAGCAATCCAAGGACTGATCTGACTATTGTGATGATATTTATGGACCCTAATAAAATTGGAAGGAGCCCTGCTGGTGCAAGTTAAGAACTTGGCTGTAGTGCTAACTGAAATGTTGATGGTTCGAACACACCCATCAGCTCCACATGAGGAAGTCCTGGAAATCTGCTTCCGTAAAGATTAGCCTAGAAAACCGTATGGGGCAGTTCTACTCTGTCCCATGGAATTGCTATGAGTTGAAATCAGCTCAGTGGCACCCAACAACCATAAAATTGGCATCATTTGGGGGCAAGCAGGGAGAAGAGCCAGGTGGGAAGCAGAGGTTTTAATGAACCAGAGGAGGAATTCTGTCAGTCCCTAAACCTGAAGGACCCCAAAGCATCAATCAGAGTCGGAGATAGTAAGCCCTGAGTCCAGAGAGCTGAGGAATGGTGTAAGTGGGAGCACACCAGGGAGATTTCCTGGAATAATTTTTTCTGCAGCTGGATCCTTAGGCCAGATGTGGTGGAATACTTGGGTAGGTCTGCTCTGTTTAAAGTGACAGGAACAGAGTGGACAGAACCCCAAATTATTTGAGTATGTAAGGCGATGATTATTAGAATGAATTATTTTTATAGTCGAGATTCCTTTGTTAATAAAACAACCACATTCATTCAATTCATGAATTTATTATGAATTTTAAATTCTTTTAAATATTGCATTAAAAAGGGATCAGAATTCCCTTATAATTATTAAATGGGGGAAGTCCTGTTAAATGCTTGATGTCACGCTCAGCATGTAGCAACCTAAAACATGAGCTATTGTGATGTATTCTATAAGGTATATCTAAGAGAAGCTAAATTACAAACAATTTTGAGGTGAGGGTGTGAATGGAAGCTGGACAGGGTGTCTAGAAACTATAGATGATGCAAAGAAAGACGTGAAGAGTTAGATGTCTTAGCAGGAGAGGCTAGGCAGTTTGGGGTGCTAAGCAGGAATTATACATTTATATCAAATAAAATTATTTTCTTTTTTCTTCTATATTTATTTATTTTGTGGTTGTTGAGAATATACACAGCAAAACATACACCAATTTAAGTTTCTAAGTATACAATTCAATGACATTGATTACATTCTTCAAGTTGTGCAGCCATTCACACCCTCCTTTTCTGAGTTATTCCTTCTTTGTTAATATAAACTCACTGCCCCCTAAGGTTCCTATCTTGTCTTTCAAGTTGCTGCTGTCAACTTGATCTTATATAGATAGCTCTTAAAAGAGTATAATGCACAAGGCAGACCTTTTTTACTAGTTAAGCTATGTTTTTTTTTTTATTGTTTGGTTTTAAGATGACTGGATGAAATTCTTTAAAGAAGTTAATATCAGCCGGATTTATACTGTGCAAAATTTCTTTCTTCAATTTTTTTTTTTTTTTTAAGGTTTCAGAGATGCTGCCTAAAATTTGAGTGAAAATATTTGTTTTTGTCTACATCTCTGGTCCTGGTAATTATTTTTAACCTTTGGTTTTGTCATACCTTCTTTTTTCTTGAATAATGACCTCTTACATTTTAAATAAGGAACGCTGGTGGTACAATGGTTAAGTGCTCAACTGTTAACCGAAAGCTTGGCAGTTCGAGCACACCAGCCATGGAGAGAGACCTGGCAATCTGCTTCAGCAAAGATTACAGCCTAGGAAATCCCATGGGGGCAGTTCTGCTGTTCTATAGAATCTCTATGAGTCGAAAACAACTCAAAGGCACACAACAACAACAATTTTATAAATACTTTTTGTCTCTTCCCTCAATAAATTTATTTTCCAGTCTCCATATGAATTCTTTGGCCTTTCCCTTTCTCTCATTTCTCTGTCACCTCCTTGTCTCTGACATAATTCTCTATTTCTCGGATCAGTGCACAGCTTCTTGGCAGGGCTTCCTTAGCCACTGATGGCAAGAATTCTGAGCTGAATTTAACAGTGCTTAAAAAAAAAAAAATTTTTTTATTAGAAGTGTACTTTATACAAGAAATTATAACTATACTACTTTTATCATCATCTAGCAAGACCAAAGCAAAGAGAAAAAAAAAAAAAAAAGAAAGAAAGAATTGCACCAGGCTGATGAGAAGGGAATGGTCTGGGTAGAAGCATGAAGCTGCTAAAAGATAAAAGGATATAGATGCTCAAAATCAGCATGACAGACAATATCGTCTGGTAGGTCAGTGATATTTACCGGGTTGATTTAAGGGTTAATGGAGTGGCAGACTGGATAAGCAGTTACATTGACAGGCCCAGGGAGCCAGAGGCCAGATTATCAAACATAAGACAGTGAGTAAGCTGAGCTGCTTTTGCACAGCATTTGTATTTGGAATAAATAAACTGCAATGGCTATTTCCCCCAGGTCTCCTAAGGGTGGAGTCAGGATGAAACTAATTATGACGCTTAATTCTTTTTGACTCAAAAAAGTAAAGGGCTGAAGCCTTGGTCCTGGTTCCTCCTTGGTGTCATGGATTGAATTGTGTCTCCCCAAAATGCCTGTCAGGTTGGCTAGGTCATGATCCCAGTATTGTAGGATTGTCTACCATTTTGTCATCTGTTGTGATTTCCCTATGTGTTGTAAATCTCATCACTATGATATAATGAGATGAATTACTGGCTGTTATATTGGTGAGATCTACAAGATTACATAGTGTCTTAAGCCAATGTCTTTTGAGATATAAAAGAGAGAAGTGAGTAGAGAGACAGGGGGACCTTATACCCCTAAGAAATCAGCACCAGGAGAAGAGCACATCCTTTGGACCTGGGGTCCCTGTGCCTGAGAAGTTCCTTGACCAAGAGAACATTGTTGAGGATCTTCCTCCAGAACTGACAGAGAGAGAAAACCTTCCCTTGGAGCTGATACCTTGAATTTGGACTTGTAGCCTACTGGACTGTGAAAGCCATCCCCTTGTGGTATTTCTATTACAGCAGCACTAGATAACTAAGACAGAATTTGGTGTCGAGAGTGGGATGCTTCTCTAACAGATACCTAAAATGTGGAAGCAGTTTTGAAACTGTGAATGGATAGAGGACTCAGAAGGAAATGAGGAGAGTGTTCTGTTGGAGATGACACATACAACAAGAAACAGCAGCAGAGGACTGGCAATGGCAAAGAACCAATAGTAGCAGAACCAGGAGACCAGCATGAGATGGCTTTGGAGCCAACCCACAGAGTGAGAGAGCTAAGTGTCTGTGCGCAGAAGGCTTCCTGGCAGAATGGGTGCCTCTGAGCACTTATCGGTGGAGCTGGGCCTGCCAATCCATGGATCAAGAGAGCTGAGTGCCTTCCAGCCGAGATTTACTGGCAGAGTGGGGTGCCTCCAGGAACTTAACAGTGGAGCTACAGAGCTTCGGAACACTTGCCCTACCAGGGATGATGTGGGCGTGAGGGCCGAGAAGCCAAGGAACCAGGAAGCAGAAGCTGAAGAGACAAGGAACACAGGAAGTCGAGCTGCCTCAGTCTCAAAAGGTATGGCCTCCCCCTCTGGCATTTCAAAGGGTGGAACCATGGCCTCTGACGTTTCTAAGGGTGGAGGCACCATTCAAATGGTCTAGGAGAACAGTTTTTTTTTTTTTTTTTTTAGGAGAACAGTGTGCCTAAAGCCGAGAGAGCAGAGTTGCTGTCCTAGTGGGCCTGGAAGGTGGAGTTGAAGTCCAGGGTCAGGGGCCTCCGCTCAGAATCTGAAGAGTATGACCAATACCTAGAATCTGGAGGACAGGGTCATTATGTAAATTCCCTCAGAGAATAGAGGATTATTTGCAAAGCCTTGAGGGCTAATGTAATACGTTCTGCTGGCTTGCTTTGTGCCTGTTATGCCTTCTTTCCCTCCAGTTTCTCCCATTTGTAATGGAAATGTCTAGCTTGTGCTCGTTCTGCCATTGTACTTTGGAAGCAGATAACTTGTACTCTAGATTTCACAGATGAAGAGGAATTTTTGGATTTTGGACTTGGAGTTGGTTTAAGACTTTTGCTATGATATGATGGGATGAATACGATGGGATGCATATGTTCTACATGTAGCAAGGACATGAATTTTGGGGGGCCAAAGGGTGGAATGTCATGGAATGAATTGTGTCCCCCCAAAATATCTGTCAACTTGGCTAGGTCATAATTCCCAGAATTGTATGATTGTCTACCATTTTGTTATCTGATGTGATTTCCCTGTGTGTTGTGAATCCTATCACTAATGAGATGAATTACTGGCAGTTATATTGATGAACTCTACAAGATGAAATAGTGTCTTAAGCCAATGTCTTTTGAGATATAAAAGAGAGAATCATGCAGAGAGACAGGGAGACTTCATACTACCAAGAAAGCAGCACCAGGAACAGAGCACATCCTTTGGACCCAGGGTCCCCGTGCCTGAGAAGCTTCTTGACCGGGGGAAGATTGATGAGAAGGACCTTTGTGAAGAGCTGAGAGAGAGAAAACCTTCCCTTGGAGCTCATGCCCTGAATTTGGACTTGTAGCCTACTAGTCTGTGAGAGAATAAATATCTCTTTGTTAAAGCCACCCACTTGTGGTATTTCTGTTACAGCAGCACTAGATGACTAAGACACTTGGTGATGTGTAATTCTCTCCCAGGCTGCTCTACCACTGATGGTTTCCCAGGGACATCTCTCCCATAACCGTCTAGGCAGGAGCTGAGAAAACAAACATGGCTTTTCAGTCAGAGGCAGGATCTCAGCTTTGATTAAAGAGAGGCAGACAACTTGCAAAATCTTTCTAATCTGGTGCAAGTTCCCTAGGACTGCTCAGTGAGGCAATACCTCACATTTCAGTGTCACTCCTGTCCCCTTTCCCTCCAACTTCCAGAAATTGCTTCAGGCCACAGCACACAATCCTTCCTGCAAACCCACCCCTGCCCTCTCTTGGTCCTCTTCCCCCATATCTAGGCTGGTATTTGTAGTGGACTGTGACACTCAGCAGATTCCACTCTGTAGCAAAGAAAGTAGAGGGAAGATCTGAAGATAGAGCCCTGAGTAGCTTCTTCTTGTAGAAAGGTCATTTGGGATCTGCACAATCCCAGGAGAAGCTTGTTTTCCCGAGACGCATCCTTATGCAGAATGCTACCTGGATGTGGGTTTGGATGTGCAGAGTGAAAGAAGGTAGAGAGGTCAGAAGGGACCAAGCCTCTGTGCTTCTATAGCTCCCCCCTTTCACTCCCCATTTGTTTGCTCCCATAGCTTCCTTCTAAGATAGGCATTATCAAGAGACAAAAATCAATAAGAACTTACATAAAATTTTAATATATGTGTGTGTTGTTAGTTGCTGCCTAGTAGACCATGGTGACTCATGGTGACCCCATGCGTAACAGAACAAAACGTTGCCTGGTCCTCTCCTGTGCCATCATCATGAAGAGTTATGGATCAGACTGTTGTGATTCATAGAGTTTGTAATTTTTTGTTTGTTTTATTTTTGATCATTGGCTGATTTTCAGAAGTAGATGGCTATCCTCTTCTTCCTAGTCCATCTTAGGCTGGAAGCTCCAGTGAAACCTGTTCAGTAACAAATCATAACAACACACAAGTCTCCACTGACAGACGGGTGTTGGCTACACATGAGGTGCGTTGGCTAGAATTGAACCCAGGTCTCCCGCATGGAAGGTGAGAATTCTAGCACTAAACTACCACCACCCCCGTGTCTGTGTATTTTTTTTAATTCCACGAAGTTCATGAAAACAAAGAAAAAAATTGCCCAGGCACCCACTACCATGAATCAACTGCTGTAAGTTCCCATTTGCCTTTCTGACCTTATTTATGTACAACTTGTAATGAGAGAATTTGTAATCAGAGAACAGATATAATCTGTAAAAATTCGTGACCTCAGGTAGATCCTCTCCATTGTCTACATCTCCCATCTATATTTTGCAGATTCACAAATCTATAAAATAATGAGCCAGAAACTTTGCTAATTGGTTTATGTGTATTATCGAATTTGATCTTTGCCCAAACTCTGTTAAGTAGCTATGACCAACCTACTTTTCAAATGAAGAAGCTAAGGCTCAGTAACATGCAAGACCTTGCCCCAGCTCAAAGAATTAAAAGTGGTAGAGTTTGGATTTAAAGTCAGGCCCAAGTTGTCACAACCACTGTATTTACTTTTGTCTGTAGCCTCATCTCAGATCTCCACATTTGTAGATCTTTGAGCTGCCTAGTGGACAACACTTGCATGTATAGCAGTTATTTGAAACTTAATGGGCATTAGACCAAACTTATTAATACCTACTCCTTTGGTTAAGGCGCTGGGTTGCTAACTGAAAGGGTGGGGGTTTGAATCTACCCAGGGTGACTCAGAAGAAAGACCTAGCAATCTACTTCCAAAAAATCAGCCATTGAAAACCCTATGTAGTACAGTTCTACTCTGACACACATGGGATCACCAGGAATTGAATCGACTCAACAGCGACTGTTTCTTTCTTTACCTTCTGTGAACCCCACAGAAAAACAAACAATAACAGAACCAAAGCACCCCCTCTCCCTGTATTCCTTATTTGGTTTTATGGTACAACAACCAACTCAGTCTTCAACGCTGGAAACATCCTTGTCTTTTACTTCTCTACCTTCCCACATTCAGTTGGTTTCTGAGTCCTGCAGTGTGTACCTCAGACATGTCGTTTACACAAAGGAACTTACACTCTTAGAGTTTAAGAGCTACTCCATCCTGCATCAGGATCACCTGGTTGTTGTTAGGTGCCATCGAGTCAGTTCTGACTCATAACGACCCTATGTACAACAGAAAAAACACTGCTCGGTCCTGCACCATCCTCACAATTGTTATGCATGAGCCCATTGTTGTAGCCACTGTGTCAATCCACCCCACAGAGGGTCTTCCTCTTTTTTGCTGACTGCCTACTTTACCAAGCACGAGGTCATTCTCCAAGGACTGGTCTTTCCCGATAACATGTCCAAAATATGTGAGACAAAGTCTTGCCACCCTCCCTTCTAAGGAGCATTCTGGCTGTACTCCTTCTAAGACAGATTTCTTCATTCTTCTGACAGGCCATGGATCACCTGGAGGCCTTGTTAAAACTCAGGTCGCTGGGCCCCGCCTCCAGAATTTCTGATTCAATAGGCCAGGGCCGAGGCCCGAGAATGTGCATGTCTAACACATGAATTGACACAGTGGCCACGACAATGGGCTTAAGCATAACAATTGTGGGGATGGTGCAGGACCAGGCAGGGTTTTGTTCTGTTGTGCATGGGGTTGTTATGACTCACAACCGACTCAATAGCACCTAACAACAACAACAACATATCCCGAGGTGAAGCTGCTGCTCCAGGGACCACAATTTGAGAACCAGTGGTCTAGAGTGAGTGAAGGATCTCAATACCACTAAGCATAGTACCGTTTAGTTGGGACGGCAGTTATACAGAAGTGCCAAGGGCAGCAGAAGCACAGAGGAAGGAAGGAGTGATCTTGCCTGGGGATAAAAAGGAAGGCTTCAGGAAATCTGCTATATATGTGATAACAGTGTTCTACTATCTGGCTCTTTCACTTTGCCTCACCATACATTAATTTAGTAAATTCAATTTGTGGAGTAATAATTTTAGACAATGTAGGATTTTGCATCTGAAAACAAGGCAAGGATGAAAATTAAGGGAGTGAGAGGAAAGAGGCAGAAGGGAATAATAATGGCAATATTGATATTTTCCCTAAAAGAGATATAAACAAATATGTAAGTCCCTTAATTTACGGTAGGAAAAAAAAAAAAAAACAGACAACCCCAAATGGAATGAGGGATCCTTGTCTCTCTGTCAAGAGGCCATATTAGCCAATACCTTCATTACCCAAAGTCACATTTCTTTCCTGGCTCACAAATACAGCATTAACACTTACTTTATCCTTCTCTCTTCTGTCTCCTTTCCCACCCCTCAAGCCCTAGCCTAAACTAGAATCTGCCCGGCAGCATCACAGTTTACACCCCTTTTCGTAGATGCTTGCAAAAAATGATGAAATGTCTAGTCTGCATTCAAATTGCCCAACAAACAGGGCGTGAGATGGCAGAGGGAAAGCTAAGGAGAGCAGCGTGCAGCTGGCAGCTTCCAATGTCTCTGTCTCTCCTGTTCTTCAGGACCTCACTCTGTCCCAGTAATTGCCAAAGCCTTGTAATCTATGGACCTTGCCCTCTTGGCAAGTGCTTATCACTATTGTCCTTGACACCTGGTCAGAGGAGGCTGCTTGACTGTGGGTTGCAACTAAGCATAATAGCACAAGGTGGAGGGAAGTCAGAGGGCATAATGGGGATCACGTTTTTTTTAATAGCTTGTGTCCCTCTCCCCCTAGTGGCCACACTCCTAGACCTACAAATGTTCTTTCCAGAAAATGGAAAAAAAAAGAGAGAGAGAGAGAGAATGAGAGCACAGAGAAGTGTAATTCACAGGATTTTAATAATTATATAAAGTGACGTTGTAGCAATACTAATGGCAATAATAGTCCATAATTCCACCATTTTATCAGATAACAGTGGCTGCAACAATGGGCTCAAACGTAGCAAAGATTGTGAGGATGGCGCAGGACTGGACAGTGCTTCGTTCTATTGTACATAGGGTTGCTATGAGTTGGAATCGACTTGACAGCACCTAACAATAACACATATTTGGAGAAATGAGGTTTCTAGTCCTTGTCCTTATATTTGCATAGTTTTTAGATACTTGTGATCAGTGTTCTGACTTACTAGTAAACATGGACAGCCAGGTCCTCCAAGATGTGGCTCAGGCATAGATACCTTATTTTTGTTAATTTTTTATTAAAGTAAACATTTATTAACTATAAAGCAAGACGACTTTTTACAAACTGAGCAAACTTGGGTAACCAGCACCCAGATGAAGAAACATTATCACCAGCACCACCATACCCCCTTTTAGTTACTACAATCCCCCAAAAGTTGCCAGCATCCTAACTTCTAACATCATGGATTAATTTTGCTTTCGTAATTGTTTTTTTTTTAATTTTTATTGTGCTTTAACTGAAAGTTTACAAATCAAGTCAGTCTCTCACACAAAAACCCATATACACCTTGCTACACACTCCCAATTACTCTCCCCATAATGAGACAGCCCACTCTCTCCCTCCACTCTCTCTTTTCGTGTCCTTTTCGCCAGCTTCTAACCCCCTCCACCCTCTCATCTCCCCTCCAGGCAGGAGATGCCAACATAGTCTCAAGTGTCCATCTGATCCAAGAAGCTCATGCCTCACCAGCATCACTCTCCAACCCATTGTCCAGTCCAATCCCTGTCTGAAGAGTTGGCTTTGGGAATGGTTTCTGTCCTGGGCCATCAGAAGGCCTGGGGGCCATGACCACCAGGGTCCTTCTAGTCTCAGTCAGACCATTAAGCCTGGTCTTTTTACGAGAACTTGGGGCCTGCATCCCACTGCTCTCCTGATCCCTCAGGGGTTCTCTGTTGTGTTCCCTGTCAGGGCAGTCATCGGTTGTAGCTGGGCACCATCTAGTTCTTCTGGTCTCAGGATGATGTAGTAGTCTCTGGTTCATGTGGCCCTGTCTGTCTCTTGGGGTCATAATCACCTTGCGTCCTTCGTGTTCTTCATTCTCCTTTGATCCAGGTGAGTTGAGACCAATTGATTTATCTTAGATGGCCACCTACTGGTGCTTAAGACCCCAGGTCCCACTCTCCAAAGTGGGATGCAGAATGTTTTCTTAGTAGATTTTATTATGCCAATTGACTTAGATGTCCCCTGAAACCATGGTCCCCAAACCCCCACCCCTGCTACACTGGCCTTCGAAGCATTCAGTTTATTCAGGAAACTCCTTTCCTTTTGGTTTACTCCAGTTGTGCTGACCTCACCTGTATTGTGTGTTGTCTTTCCCATCACCTAAAGTAGTTCTTATCTACTATATAATTAACGAGTACCCCTCTCACACCTTCTCTCCCTCCCCCCTCTAGTAACCATCAAAGAATATTTTCTTCTCTGTTTAAACTATTTCTTGAGTTCTTATAATAGCAGTCTTATACAATATTTGTCCTTTCGTAGCTGACTAATTTCACTCAGCATAATGCCTTCCAGATTCCTCCATGTTATGAAATGTTTCACAGATTCATCACTGTTCTTTGTCGATGCGTAGTATTCCATTGTGTGCATATACCATAATTTATTTATCCATTCATCCGTTGGTTGTCAGGAGGGATCAGTCCCTAGAGAAGGACATCATGCTTGGCAGAGTACAGGGTCAGCGGAAAAGAGGAAGACCCTCAACGAGGTGGATTGATGCAGTGGCTGCAACAATGAGCTCAAGCATAATAACGATTGTAAGGATGGCTCGGGACGGGGCAGTGTTTCGTTCTGTTGTGCATAGGGTCGCTATGAGTCAGAACCAACTCAACAGCACCTAACAACAACAACAATTTCTCCGTTGATGGGCACCTTGGTTGCTTCCATCTTTTTGCTGTTGTAAACATTGCTGCAGTGAGCATGGATGTGCATATATCTGTTCATGTAAAGGCTCTTATTTCTCTAGAATATATTCCAAGGAGTGGGATTTCTAGATTGTATGGTAGTTCTATTTCTAGCTTTTTAAGGAAGCACCAAATCAATTTCTAAAGTGGTTGTACCCTTTTACATTCCCACCAGCAGTGTATAAGTGTTCCAATCTCTCCACAGCCTCTCTGACATTTATTGTTTTGTGTTTTTTGGATTAATGCCAGCCTTGTTGGAATGAGATGAAATCTCATTGTAGTTTTGATTTGCATTTCTCTAATGGCTAATGATCGTGAGCATTTCCTCATGTGCCTGTTAGCTGCCCTGAATGTCTTCTTTACTGAAGTGTCTGTTCATATCTCTTGTTCATTTTTAATTGGGTTATTTGTCTTTTTGTAGTTGAGTTTTTGCAGTATCATGTAGATTTTAGAGATCAGGTGCTGATGGGAAGTGTCATAGCTAAAAACTTTTTCCCTGTTTGTAGGTAATCTTTTTATTCTTTTGATGAAGTCTTTGGATGAGCATAAGTGTTAGATTTTTAGGAGCTCATAGTTATCTAGTTTTTCTTCTGCGTTATTAGTAATGTTTTGTATACTGTTTATGCCATGTATTAGGGCTCCTAATGTTGTCCCTATTTTTTCTTCCATGATCTTTATCATTTTAGATTTTATATGTAGGTCTTTGATCCATTTTGAGCTCGTTTTTGTGCATGGAGTGAGGTCTGGATTTTGTTTCATTTTTTTGCAGATGGATATCCAGTTATGCCAGCGCCATTTGTTAAAGAGACTGTTTTTTCCCCATTTAACTGTTTCGGGGCCTTTGTCAAATATCAGCCGCTCATATGTAGATGGATTTATGTCTGGATTCTCAATTCTGTTCCATCGGTCTATGTATCTGTTGTTGTACCAGTACCAGGCTGTTTTGACTACTGTGGCGGTAAAATAGTTTCTAAAATCAGGTAGAGGGAGGCTTCCCGCATTGATGGTCTTTTTCAGTCATGCTGTACTTATCTGGGGCCTCTTCCCCTTCCATATGAAGTTGGTGATTTGTTTCTCCATCTCATTAAAAAATGTCATTGGAATTTGGATCAGAATTGCATTAAATCTATAGATTGCTTTTGGTAGAATAGACATTTTCATAATGTTAAGTCTTCCTATCCATGAGCAAGGTATGTTTTTCCACTTATGTAGGTCTCTTTTGGTTTCTTGCAGAAGTGTTTTGTAGTTTTCGTTCTATAAGTCTTTTATATCTCTGGTAAGATTTATTCCTAAGTATTTTATCTTCTTGGCGGCTACTGTAAATGGTATTGTTTTGATGATTTCCTCCTCGATGTTCTTTTTGTTGGTGTAGAGGAATCCAGCTGATTTTTGTATGTTTATCTTGTATCCCAATACTCTGCTGAGCGCTTCTATTAGTTTCAGTAGTTTTCTTGAGGATTCCTTAGGGTTTCTGTGTATAAGATCGTGTCACCTGCAAAAAGAGATAATTTTACTTCTTCCTTGCCAACCTGGATGCCCTTTATTTCTTTATCTAGCCCAATTGCTCTGGCTGGGGCCTCCAGCACAATGATGAATAAGAGCCGTGATAAAGGGCATCCTTTTCTGGTTCCTGATCTCAAGGGGAATGCTTTCAGGCTCTCTCCATTTAGGATGATGTTGGCTGTTGGCTTTGTATAAATGCCCTTTATTATTTTGAGGAATTTTCCTTCTATTCCTATTTTGCTGAGAGTTTTTATCATGAATGGGTGTTGGACTTTGTCAAATGCCTTTTCTGTATCAATTGATAAAATCAGTGATTCTTGTCTTCTGTTTTATTTATATGGTGGATTACATTAATTGTTTTTCTAATGTTGAACCATCCCTGCATACCTGGTATGAATCCCACTTGGTCATGGTAAATTATTTTTTTGCTATGTTGTTGAATTCTGTTGGCTATAGTTTTGTTGAGGATGTTTGCATCTAAGTTCATGAGGGATATAGGTCTGTAACTTTTCTTTTTTTGTGGTGTCTTTACCTGGTTTTGGTATCAGGGATATGGTGGCTTCATAGAAGGAGTTTGGGAGTATTCCGTCCTTTCCTATGCTCTAAAATACCTTTAGTAGTAGTGGTGTTAACTCTTCTCTGAAAGTTTGGTAGAACTCTGCAGTGAAGCCCTCAGGGCCAGGACTTTTCTTTTTGTTGGGAGTTTTAAAATTACCTTTTCAATCTCTTTTGTTATGGGTCTATTTAGTTGTTCTCCCTCTGTTTGTGTTAGTTTAGTTAAGTAGTGTATTTCTAGGAATTCATCCATTTCTTCTAGGTTTTCAAATTTGTTAGAGTACAATTTTTCATAGTAATCTGATATGATTCTTTTAATTTCAGTTGGGTCTGTTATAATATCGACCATCTCATTTCTTCTTTGGGTTACTTGCTTCCTCTCCTGTTTTTCTTTTGTCAGTTTGGCCAATGGTTTATCAACTTTGTTGATTGTTTCAAAGAACCAGCTTTTGGTCTTGTTAATTCTTTCAATTGTTTTTCTGTTTTCTATTTCATTTAGTTCTGCTCTAATTTTTATTATTTGTTTTCTTCTGGTGCCTGAGGGTTTGTTTTGTTGCTCTCTTTCTATAAGTTCAAGTTGTAGGGATAATTCTTTGATTTTGGCCCTTTCTTCTTTTTGTATGTGTGCATTTATTGATATAAACTGACCTCTGAGCACTGCTTTTGCTGTGTCCCAAAGGTTCTGATAGGAAGTGTTTTCATTCTCATTGGATTCTCTGAATTTCTTTATTCCATCCTTAATGTCTTCTATACTCCAGTCTTTTTTGAGCATGGTATTGTTCAGTTTCCAAGTGTTTGACTTCTTTTCCCTGCTTTTTCTGTTATTGATTTCCACTTTCATGGCCTTATGGTCAGAGAAGATGCTTTGTAATATTTCAGGGTTTTGGATTCTGCTAAGGCTTACTTTATGACCTAATATGTGATCTAGAGAATGTTCCCCGTGCACTAGAAAAGAAAGTATACTTGCCTGCCGTTGGGTGGAGTGTTCTGTATGTGACTATGAGGTCAAGTTGGTTGATTGTGACATTTAGATCTTCCATGTCTTTATTGAGCTTCTTTCTGGATGTCCTGTCCTTCACCGAAAGTGGTGTGTTGAAGTCTCCTGCTATTTATTGCAGAGCTGTCTATCTCACTTTTCAATGCTGATGAGTTTGTTTTATGTATCTTGCAGCCCTGTCATTGGGTGCATAAATATTTAATAGGGTTATATCTTCTTGGTAGGTATATTGTCCCTTTAATCATTATATAGTGTCCTTCCTTATCCTTTATGATGGATTTAACTTTACAGTCTATTTTGTCAGAAATTAATATTGCTGCTCCTGCTCTTTTTTGGTTGTTGTTTGCTTGATATATTTTTTTCTATCCTTAGAGTTTTAGTTTGTGTCTTTCAGTCTAAGGTGTGTCTCTTGTAGGCAGCATATAGACAGATCGTGTTTTTTAATCCATTCTGCCACTCTCTGTCTCTTTATTGGTGCATTTAGTCCATTTACATTCAGCATAATTATGGACAGGTATGAATTTAGTGCTATCGTTTTGATGTCTTTTTTTGCATGTTGTTGACAGTTTCTTTTTCCCACTTAATTTTATGTGCTGAGTAGATTATATATGGTCCTTTCCTCATATCCGTTGTTGTTGATTTTGTTTCTGCTGAGTCTCTATTTTTTTCTTGTATTTTATTTTGATATGTAGGGTAGTTTATCTCCTTTGTGGTTACCTTATTATTTACCCCTATTTTTCTCATTTTAAACCTAACTTTGTTTTCTTTGTATCGCCATGTCTTCCTCTCCATATGGGAGGTCTATGACTACATTTCTTAGTCCCTTTTTACTGTTTTAATGTTGTCTTCTTTTACACAATAACATCGTTGTTACCCTGTTTTGAGCGGTTTTTTTAATCTTGAGTTATTTTTTTGATTTCCCTGTCTGGGCTGGCTTCTGATCACTCTGCTCTGTGTTCTAGTCTTGGATTGATTACTGATATTGTTGATTTTCTAACCAAAGAACTCCCTTTAGTATTTCCTGTAGTTTTGGTTTGGTTTTTACAAATTCCCTAAATTTCTGTTTATCTGGAAATGTCCTAATTTCACCTTCATATTTGAGAGACAGTTTTGGTAGATACATGATTCTTGGCTGGCAATTTTTTCCCTGAATTTTTTATGTAAGTCATCCCATTGCCTTCTTGCCTGCATGGTTTCTGCCAAGTAGTCTGAGCTTATTTTTATTGGCTCTCCTTTGTAGGTGACTTCTCGTTTATCCCTAGCTGCTCTTAAAATTCTCTCTTTATCTTTGGTTTTGGCAAGTTTGATTATAATATGTCTTAGTGACTTTCTTTTAACATCTACCTTATGTGGAGTTCGATGAGTGTCTTGGATAGATATCGTCTCATCTTTCACAAGATCAGGGAAGTTTTCTGCCAACAAGTCTTCAACAATTCTCTCTGTATTTTCTGTTATTCCTCCCTGTTCTGGTACTCCGATTACTCGTAGGTTATTTCTGTTAATAGAGTCCCACACGATTCTTAAGGTTTCTTCATTTTTTTAAATTCTTTTATCTGATTTTTCTTCAAATATATTACTGCCAAGTGCTTTATCTTCAAGTTAAGAAATTCTGCCTTCCACTTGCTCAAATCTGCTTCTCTGACTTTTCATTTAGTTGTCTACTTCTGTAATTTTATTGTTAATCTTCTGAATTTTTGATTGCTGTCTATGGATTTTTTGAGCTTATTAAATTTTTCATTATATTCCTGAATAATCTTTTTTAATTTCTTCAGTTGCTTTATCTGTGTGTTCCTTGGCTTGTTCTGTGTATTGCCTCATTTCCTTCCTGATGTCTTGAAGGGTTCTGTATATTATCTTTTGTGTTCTGCCTCTGGTAATTCCAGGGAGGCACTTTCATCTAGAAGATCCCTGGATTCTTTGTTTTGAGAGCTTGTTGAGGTGATCATGGTCTGTTTCTTTATGTGACTTGTTATTGGCTGTTGTCTCCAAGCCATCTGTAAGTATTAGTTTATTTTATGTTTGCTTACTGTGTCATAGCTTCTTGCTTTGTTTTGTTTTGATATGCCCAAATGGGTTGCTTGAATGAGCTAGCCTGATAATTTTCACCTTTAGAGCTCTGACATCCTGTCCCCAGATGGATAGAGCTGTTATCAGGTATATCATCTAGGAGGCCATCCCTTTTTCTTGTATGAATTCAGCTCAGGCATCCAGGTAGCTGATCATCAAGTGTGTTGTACAGGCTCTGTCCTACAGTCTCAGGGGGGCAGAAGTGATTGGTGTAGGTACCAGTATCTGGTTGCAGCTGGGGGTCACGCTCTGAACAAGGCAGAGGGCTGAGAATCATCCCCCAAGTGTCTTTGAGGAAAGCGTGTCCCTGTTCCCTAGAGTGTACAGGTGGGTGGGTTCTGCAGATGGACCATGGGCATCCAGTGTTTTTCGTTATAAGGACTGGGAGGTACCAGTTATCCTGGGACCCCTGTTGCGGTTGGGGCTGGGTGACCTGAGTGGAGCCACCAGTCCTTAGGCACCTGATGTGGGTAGGTGAGGACCCTATTTAATAGGCAAAGCAATGTCAAACATCAAACACCCACCTCTCCGCCACACAACTGAAACAGTTGGAGTCTGCCAACAAGGGCCTATTCTCCTGAAATAGGCCCACACAGGTCCATGCAGAGGGGAAAGGTACTCAAAGTCCATGGACCATTCATGCCTGGACAGGAGCCACTCTGAGGGAAGGTCCTTGTCTCTTCAGCTTGTTTCCTGGTTCCTTCGAGATCTCCGTGTGGCTTGGCATCAATCTTCCCCCATCTCTCACTTGCTTATTGACATGGATTGAATTATTTTGCAAAAAAACTGTGTTTATCAATTTTGGCTAGGCCATGATTTCCAGTATTGTGTGGTTGTCCTCCATTTTGTGCTTGTAATTTTATGTTAAAGAGGATTAGGGTAGGATGTAACACTCTCACTCAGGTCATATCCCTGATCCAATGTAAAGGGAGTTTCCCTGGGGTGTGGTCTGTACCACCTTTTATCTCTCAAGAGATAAAAAGGAAAGGGATGCAAGCAGAGAGTGGGGAACCTCATACCACCAAGAAAGCAGCACTAGGAGCAGAGCACATCCTTTGGACCAGGGTCCCTGAACCTGAGAAGCTCCTTGACCAGGGGAAGGTTGATGACAAGGAATCTTCCTCCAGAGCCAACAGAGAGAGAAACCTTCCCCTGGATCTGAGGCCCTGAATTTGGACTTGTAGCCTAATAGACAGTGAGAAATTAAATTTCTCTTTGTTAAAGCTATACACTTGTGGTATTTCTGTTATAGCAGCACTAGATGACTAAGACACTTGTTTAATCTCTTTTGTATCTCAAAAGAGATTGATTCAAAACACTCCCTACACAATCCTGTCTCATTAACATGACAAAGAGAATGCATTCCCAAATAGGCATAGACGTTAGGATTGACAACACATATTTGGGGGTGGGGGGACACAATTCAATCCATAACAGGATCTAATCTCAACTGAGGAGTTAAGCTGTGGAGAGCACCCACCAAGTCATAGCCAGTTACTACCATTTATTGAACACCTGCCCTGTGCCCAACACAGTAATTTATGCTTTACAGGCCCTTAACCTCACCTCTATACCAGGAAACAATTTTTCAGTGTGACTATTTTAATTCTGTTTAACAGTTAAGACACCTAGGGGAAGAGAGGTAAAGATCTTGCTTAAGCTCTCCCACAACTTGTAAGTGACAGAGGGTGGGTTTTCACTTGGTTTGTGTGATTCCAAAGACACAAGACTACATGGCCTGGTAAGGTCAGGCTGGCAGAAGCATGTCCAGGCATGTGGCCAACACACCAGGCTTGAGATCTAAGGGGTTGGAATGAGTGGATAGAAGATCTAGAACATTAATTCTCAGTGGCGGTGATATCATCTTCAAGGGAGTAAAAATTAGTTCTTGGGGAGAGAGCAAAAAAGAAACCTTAAATAATACACTGGTTTGTGACCCAACAAAGTGCCAGATATACCTTAGTTTAATACAGAAGTATTAAAATTCCATGAGGAGGCAATTAGGAAAAAAAAACGTCTAAAAAGATTCCTTGTGGTTGTTGTCATTAGCTGCCGTCGAGTCGGCTCATCGCTCACGGCAATCCTGTGTGCAACAGAATGATATGCTGTGCCATCCCCATGATCAGTTACAGATAGACCATTGTGATTCATAGGGTTTTCATTGGCTGATTTTTGGAAATAGATCACCAGGGCTTTTTTCCTAGCCTGTCTTAGTATGATAGCAACATACAAGCCTCCACTCACAAATGGATAGCAACTGTGCTTAAGGTGCATTGGCGGTGAATCGAACCAGGATCTTCCATATGGAAGGTGAGAATTCTACCACTCAACCACCAATGAATCCATAAAGGTTTCTTAATGAAAAAAAAAAAAAAACCAAACCAGTTGCCATCAAGTCAATTTTGACTCATAGCAACCCTATAGGACAGGGTAGAACTGCCCCCATAGAGTTTCCAAGAAGCCCCTGGTTGATTCGAACTGCTGACCTTATGGTTAGCAGCTGTAGCACTTAACCACTTCGCCACTAGAGTTTCCAAAAAGGTTCCTTAGGGGGTAATAATAATTAAAAGATTGAGAAACACTGCTGTGCAAGCATATCAGAGAGGGGAGGGTACTGTGGTTAGATCTTAACCAATTCCCTGAAGACCGAGTGGGGAATGGCAGGGTAAGTTGTGCTTAATTTTACGTGAAAGAAAGCCTTACTGTCCACCAGAAATACAGTGTTCCTTGCTCAGATATTCTGGGCCAGCCCCTAGTGGGCATCATCTTTATATCATTCTTTTGTCTGGGAAAGTGTGTCCACAGGTCCTGTTGGGCAGTCCTGAGCTGACTGCAGCGTTATTAGTGGGTCCAGGAGGATGGGAAACTGGAGGACTGAAGGAGGGTAGAAGGTGAAATTGCAAGTAATTATGAACAAGGCTGGTTTGGGTAGAGGAGAACAACGATATACTTTTCTAGTCTTCTGCCACTCAGAGTGTAGTCCTGAGAAGGCAGCATCAATACCACCTGGAAGTTTGTTAGAAATGTAGCACCTCCGGCCTAACCCCAGGCCTACCAAGTCAGAAAGTATATTTTAATAAGACCCACAGGTGATTCGTATGCACATTTTGAGAAGCTCTGCACTAGGTCAGTGGTTCTCAGCCTTGGTTATACATTAGATTCACATGAAAATATTAAAAATTATAAGCTGTCAGGTCCTACTCAGAACAACTTAGATCAGGGACTGGCTCAAGTAGGCCAGCAAGTGTGGATTTTATACTGATTTGTGGTTTTAATAGATCACTCTAGCTGCTGTGAGGTATAATCTGCCAGTGTGTGTGGAAGCGGGGATGTGAGCCTTGAGTGGAAGCAGGGAGACCAGGGGGAACTTCCATATATGTTTTATCAAGAAGAACAAAACTGGAACCATGTTTTCTGTATTCATACTTCTGGGCTTTCCTTCGTGGTACAGAAGAAATCCCAATTTCACCCCACACGCTTATGGTCCCCATCCTTACCTGGACTCTGTGATGCCTGGAGTGTTGTGAATAATCTGTATTCTAAGAAGACAACTGGGCAGCAGTGTAAGGAAAATAGATTTTCCAGGAACAAGGGAGAAAGTAAAGAGGCTATTAGGCAGCTGGTAGTCCGGGACAGATGATGTTGGCTTCAGCTAAGGGGATAGCCAAAGAGAGTAGAAGAAAAAAGAGGGGTTGGATTTGAATTGATTTAGGATAGCAATTGTTGATGGATGGGGCTGATAGGTGAAAGAAAGAGGATTATTTGAGATTTTTAGTTTAAACACATTTCTACTTTAGTTTGTTAATTTGGCTAATTATATTTTTGTGGTGTTCTAATCCTGATTATGTTTTCTCTTCCAATTATTTGATGATTATGATAACTAAACTTCCAGAGCTCTAGGGGTGCCTGAATAGTGCCCCAGTTTATTGTTGTTGTCTTCACATCACTCTTCAGTCTGGGTTTTGACTTTCTTAATGCCAAATCCAAGTTTAATGTTTAGTTTCCATCCTCTCGAATCACTACAACTTATGTTGCTGGCCCACTTTCTGCTTGTTGTATTGAGGAAGAAAGGGTTTCACAACTTCAGTACCATTGACGTTTTGGGAAAAGTTAATTATTTTTCATAGAATTAACTACAGCAGCTAGACTGATCTATTAAAATCATAAATCAGGTCACTCGGTATAATATCCTCACCCACGGGACCTTCTTTCATTAGCCAGTGCCTGATCTAAGTATTCCTGAGTCGGGCCTGACAGTTAATAATTTTTAATCTCTGCAGGTGAATCTACTGTGTAGCCAATGGCTGTCCTGTGCATTGGGCAGCATCCCTGGCCAGTAGCACAACCAAAAAATGTGTGACAACCAAAAATATCTTCAGACATTGTCAAATGTCCCCAAGGAAGCAGAATCACCCTCATTTGAGAACTGCTTAAATAGGATTGGGAAGAAGAGCGGCAGTATAAATTTTTGATTGTCTAATAGGACCCTTCTTTAAGGAGGCCCTGTCTGCCCTTCTTTCAAGGGCTTTGGGTCATGAACTGGCTTAAGCCTGGGGATTCTTTGAGGGGCCACAATTCTCTATCATCCTGATTCAGGCATGACTTCTGTTCACCAGACCACTTATACCAATCAAGTAAGACATTAAAAGGGTGCTGATCTATTTCAATCCTAGGGACACCATTATCAACTATTGACTATTAAAGTTCTCAGTGAGTCAACCTGTTCTGATTACTATTTCTGTTCTGCTGCCCATTATGGTAACCATTCCTATTTTGTCTTTTATGATTAAATGCCACTATTCAGCGCCTGTCACCTTGAGATTACATCGTTCCCTTTGAATTCAGAGACCCCAGTTTATGGCAGCATTTTCTCCTCTTATTTCTAGCCTTTAGAGAACAGACACCACAGAGTTCATATATGCTTGGATTCCCTCTCCCCAGTGTATTTCTCAAAGCCTTGATGAAAAGTGTAACCATTCTGGGGGACATTGAAGATAGCTGAGCAGGTCTTACATAATAAACCCACTTAAGCATTCCAATCTCCCTAAACCTTTAAATTCCTTCCTTAGTATACCAAGAAGGTTCTGGAGCTTCAACTTCATTTTGTATAAACTATCTTTAAGTCCAGGTTTCAGTAACCAACCAACCAATCAAACTGTTAGGACCATTCCTAGTGCCTTGAGCTAACACACTAATTGCAGATTCTTTGCTTAAGTGTACCTAAATTAATACTAGTAGAAACAGCATTTTGTTTTTTCTTCCCTGATCTAACACATCTTAGGATCCATCTGCATAGATATTACTCAGGTTTCTATCAATATAAATTGACAAAATCTTCTAATTTTTTTGGTGTGTACTGACCTCCTTATGAGTCACACTTTACCTCCTGGGGCCCGCGAGGACTTAAACTTGGTTATGGATGTAGAAGCAATGAAAGGCGTAGGAGTAGATCCTGAGCAAGATAGCTGTCCCTTACAAAACAACTATCTCAGGGGAAGACATTACAAGTTCTTCAGGTTGGGGGAGACTAACCTCCTCAGATTGGGGTTGAAAGGCTACTTTTGCTGGCAAAGAAGGCTCAGTAGAATTTAGGGGATCAAGGTCCCCAGCTTCATTAGAATATACTCACATGTCCTGTTCTGATTTTCTTTCCCAATGTATGTCCTAATGTTAACATAAGAAAAAACTGGAAATTCAATTTGCATTGTAAACCAGCCACTCACGGGATTAAACCACATGTTAGATTTTCAGAAATCTTGGCCCTGTGGTACAGGAGATCTTTATCTTTTAAGGCAAGCCTAAATCATAACTTAACATCACAATTTTCTTTCCTCAAGTTCTGCAGTGCACTTAGGAGCAACCCCATAAAACCAAAACCATTGCCATCAAGTTGATTCTGACTCATAGTGACCCTATAGGACAGAGTAGAATTGTGCCATAGGGTTTCCAAGGAGTGGCTGGTAGATTCGAACTGCCAGCCTTCTGATTAGCAGCCGACGCTTAACCAGCGTGCCACCAGGGCTCCATCCAACCCCCTACTACCTCCTTATTTTCACTAAAATGACACTTGGTAGGAGTTAGTTTACCCAAATCCTTGCCTTTCTACAGACACTTGATTACAGGTGTCTACAGGTGATAAGTAACTCCTTTGCCTGCCATGAACTACCAGTGTCCTCTTTACTACTTGTTCTGTAACTATATCAGAGAACCAATTCCAGATAACCCAGAGCTAATGTAGAGAATCATTCTTCACATTCTGTTTCTGGTATCAATGTCTGTTATCAGTCAGGGTTCAATCAAGGAAAGAGCTACCACGAGTGATATAAGGGACTGATTACAGAGTTTATACCTTACTAACTGAGGGAGGCAATGAAGAAGTCTATGGAAACATGCTGCTCTGTGCCTGGTGTTAGGCCTAAAGTTGCTACAGTCTTACAGATGTCTAAAAGTTGCAAAGAAAAACTGAATGTGAAGTAGCTGGGAGTGGGGACAAACTGGAGTCAATGTCTGTCTGTCTCTCAATGCCTCCAACCTTGATGATGCATGTGACCTTCCCTCCAGAACTATACAGCCCCTGGCCCAAGACATGCAGAGGCTGAGAGCAACCTGGTGGAAGCTGTAGGTGTTTTGGGCCCAGCTGCCACCCTACTCCATGAAGGTGATCTGGCAGAGCAGGCAGCTGCGTAGGGCCTGGAATCCTTAATGGCTGCTGCTTTCACTTCCATGTTTGAAATCTTACCCAAATTTCTCTGAAGGCCAACTGTAATCCATAACCACACAGAGAAGAGGATTCTGAGAAACGTTGTTCCATTTTAGCTAAATTACCACAATACAAAACCACCATAGAAGCGACTGGGTTTGGGGCTGATTCTGGCAGTAGAGTCAGCAGCAGTTGTTGATGGATTGAATTTAGTAGGTAGGGAAAAGAGGATTACTTGTACCTTTTTAGTTTTAATCATTTTTTTTCTTTTACCCATGTCAATATTGTTAATTATAAACCCCTTATACACCTTATTTTTAATCGAGATTACTTCTTCTCTTGAGATTATGTAATCCTTTTGATAATTAAACTTTTGGAGTTCTAGGAATGTATAAATACTGCTGCTCTATATTGTCATTATCTTTACATCACTCTTCAGGGTGTTGTTACTCCCTTATTGCCAAATTAATAATTCAAAACTTAATGTGTAGACTCCTTCCTCAGGAACCATTTCAATCTTTGATAATGTTGACCCACCTCCTATCATTGAAACACTTTCCACTGGTGACTACCAGGTCACTATATTCTCCTGATTCCCTTCCTGCCATCTCAGACCCTTTTCCTGCCACTCCTCTCATTGCTTCTCTAGTATTGGCATCCCCAATGCCCCACTTTTTCTTTTTCTCTCCAAGGATGCTAAATTTCACCATCTTGGGGGATGGTGCCAATACTCTGGTAGTTTGCAATCTATATAGTGATAGCACCTGCTAGTTGTTAAGCAACTACCATGTGCCAATGTATATAATATATATTATAACATACATATATATAATTTTTAACTTAAAAAATATCCCCCTACATTAGCCATTAGAGAAATGCAAATTAAAACTACGATGAGATTCCATCTCACTCCAACAAGGCTGGCATTAATCCAAAAAACACAAAATAATAAATGTTGGAGAGGCTGCGAAGAGATTGGAACTCTTATACACTGCTGGTGGGAATGTAAAACGGTGCAACCACTTTGGAAATCTATCTGGCGTTTTCTTAAAAACTTAGAAATAGAACTACCATACAACCCAGAAATCCCACTCCTCAGAATATACCCTAGAGAAATAAGAGCCTTCACACAAACAGATATATGCACACCCATGTTTATTGCAGCTCTGTTTACAATAGCAAAAAGCTGGAAGCAACCAAGGTGTCCATCAACGGATGAATGGTTAAATAAATTGTGGTATATTCACACAGTGGAATACTATGGATCGATAAAGAACAGTGACGAATCTGTGAAACATTTCATAACATGGAGGAACCTGGAAGGCATTATGCTGAGCGAAATTAGTCAGAGGCAAAAGGACAAATATTGTATAAGACCACTATTATAAGATCTTGAGAAATAGTATAAACTGAGAAGAACACATACTTTTGTGGTTACGAGGTAGGGGAGGGAGGGAGGGTGGGAGAGGGTTTTTTACTGATTAGTTAGTAGATAAGAACTACTTTAGGTGAAGGGAAGGACAATACTCAATACATGGAAGGTCAGCTCAACTGGACTGGACCAAAAGCAAAGATGTTTCCAGGATAAACTGAATGCTTCAAAGGTCAGCGGAACAAGGGCGGGGGTTTGGGGACCTTGGTTTAAGGGGACTTCTAAGTCAATTGGCAAAATATTCTATTATGAAAACATTCTGCATCCCACTTTGAAATGTGGTGTCTGGGGTCTTAAATGCTAACAAGCGGCCATCTAAGATGCACCAATTGGTCTCAACCCACCTGGATCAAAGGAGAATGAAGAACACCAAGGTCACACAATAACGATGAGCCCAAGAGACAGAAAGGGCCACATGAACCAGAGACTTACATCATCCTGAGACCAGAAGAACTAGTTGGTGCCTGGCCACAACCGATGACTGCCCTGACAGGGAGCACAACAGAGAACCCCTGAGGGAGCAGGAGATCAGTGGGATGCAGACCCCAAATTCTCACAAAAAGACCATACTTAATGGTCTGACTGAGACTAGAGGAATCCCAGCGGTCATGGTCCTCAAACCTTCTGTTGGCCCAGGACAGGAACCATTCCCGAAGACAACTCATCAGACCTGGAAGGGACTGGACAATGGGTAGGAGAGAGATGCTGATGAAGAGTGAGCTATTTGTATCAGGTGGACACTTGAGACTGAGTTGGCATCTCCTGTCTGGAGGGGGGATGGGAGGGTAGAGAGGGTTGGAAGCTGGCAAAATTGTCACGAAAGGAGAGACTGGAAGGGCTGACTCATTAGGGGGAGAGCAAGTGGGAGTATGGAGTAAATGTATATAAACTTATATGTGACAGATTGACTTGATTTGTAAATGTTCACTTGAAGCTCAATCAAAATTAAAGAAAAAAAAATCCCTCTAATCTTTTGTGAGAGAAAAATCCTCTGTAAACTGAATTTTGCTCAAGCCAGTTAGTAAGTGGATTTGAACCCAGGCCTGTCTGACTTCTAAGCTGTTGTCGTATGACTATGGTTTACTGCTAACTAAAGAGCCATCTTAGATCTCCAGTTATCAGACCTGAATGCCCAATGACATGCCTAAGGGACATCACCTGGATATACCCCTGTCATTTAAAAAGTAGATATAAATCCATACTCAGTATTATCAGTCTCACCAACTATTCCACCATTCCAACCTCCAACCCTAACCAAAATAAACAACCCTACAAAATAAGGTATACCTTATTTTTTTCAAGATACCATTCTCCAACAGTTTCCAAATCTAGAAACATCTTTGGGTACTGTACCTCCTTTGCCCATTTTTTGATTGTGATATTTGTCTTTTTGTCGAAGTTTTATATGTATATTGGTTATTAGATTCTTATCAACTATATGGTAGTGAAATGGTTAAGTGCTCAGCTGCTAACCAAAATCTTGGTGGTTTGAACCCACCAGTGACTCTTTGGAGAAAAAACCTGGCAATGTGCTTCCATAAAGATTACAGCCTAGGAAACCCTATGGGGCAATTCTACTCTATTATGTAGGGTTGCCATGAATCAAAATGAACTCAGTGGCACACAACAACAACATTTGATGTATGGTTTCCAAGATAGTCTCCCAAGTGACAGTGTGTCTTCTCAGTTGTTTGGTAAAATCTTTTTTTTTTTTTTAAATAATTTTTATTGTGCTTTAAGTGAAAGTTTATAAATCAAGTCAGTCTGTCACATGTAAGCTTATATACACCTTACTACATACTCCCATTTACTCTCCCCCTAATGAGTCAGCCCGCTCCCTTCTTCCAGTCTCTCCTTTCGTGACCCTTTTGCCAGTTTCTAACCCTCTCTACTCTCCCATCTCCCCTCCAGACCGGAGATGCCAATACAGTCTCAAGTGTCCACCTGATACAAGTAGCTCACTCTTCATCAGCATCTCTCTCCAACCCATTGTCCAGTCCCTTCCATGTCTGATGAGTAGTCTTGGGGAATGGTTCCTGTCCTGGGCCAACAGAAGGTTTGGGACCATGACCACTGGGATTCTTCTAGTCTCAGTCAGACCATTAAGTCTGGTCTTTTTATGAGAATTTGGGGTCTGCAACCCACTGTTCTCCTGCTCCCTCAGGAGTTCTCTGTTGTGTTCCCTGTCAGGGCAGTCATCAGTTGTGGCCAGGCACCATCTAGTTCTTCTGGTCTCAGGATGATGTTAAGTCTCTAGATCATGTGGCCCTTTCTGTCTCAGGCTCGTAGTTATCGTGTGACCTTGGTGTTCTTCATTCTCTTTTGATCCAGATGGGTTGAGACCAATTGATGCATCTTAGATGGCCACTTGTTAACATTTAAGACCCCAGACGCCACACTTCTAAGTGGGATGCAGAATGTTATCATAATAGAGTTTATTATGCCAATTGACTTAGAAGTCCCCTTAAGCCATAGTCCCCAAACCCCCACCCTTGCTCCACTTACCTTCAAAGCATTCAGTTTATCCCGGAAACTTCTTTGCTTTTGGTACAGTCCAGTTGAGCTGACCTTCCCTGTATTGAGTATTGTCCTTCCCTTCACCTAAAGTAGTTCTTATCTACTAACTAAGAAGTAAATAACCCTCTCCCACCCTCCCTTGGTAAAATCTTTTGATAAAGAAAAATATTTGGTTTTTACGAGGTCCCATTTATATATTTTCTTTTTTGTTGCTCATGCTTTTGTTAGTCCATTTTGATAATCCATTGTTGAAAGCTAGGCCTTGCCCTTGCATTTTCTTCTAAGAATTTTATGATTTTAATTTTCACATTTAAGACTTTAATCCATGGGTGCTCCATCTCCTGCACTGCCCATAACTGGTTGTTCACAGATTTCTTCAGTTTTGAGGTCAGAGGTACCTTTGCATCACCACGGCTCTTGGCATCATATCCTCCCCCCTTTTTGACCTCCTGCCACTGTTCTTTCTACACCCCATTTGACTCTCTACACTGCTGCCAAAATTATATTAAAAATAAAAATCAATCTGATCCTCATCTTTGTTTTCAAACCTTTCTTAACTCCATTTTGGAGCCCTGGTGGCATAGTAGTTAAGAGCTCAGCTGCCAATCAGAAGTCGGCAGTTCAAAATCACCAGCTGCTCCTCAGACACTCTATGGAGCAGTTCTACTCCATCATATGGAGTCACTTTGAGTCAGAATCGACTTGACGGCACCTGACAACAACAAGAACAACTCCATTTTGCCAACAGAGCAAATTTCAGTCTTCTTGGTATGCCACCCAAGGCCCTTGGCAACTGGCCCAGCCTGACTTGCAGTTAACTATTTCTTATACATATACAAGTGATTATTTTTAACACAGATATAGATGCTATTGAGATGCAGAAAATACAAACTCATTTCAATATTTGACTGAATTCATTTTTTGAATACTTTTAATCATATATTTTCTCAATCAATGGATACTAAAAAAGAACAACTATTATCATGTGGAGTTGCAATTTTATGTTGGTAGGAAAGAGATTCTCATAATTTAAACATTGGGAGCCAAGTATATCAGTGTCTTAGTTATCTAGTGGTACTGTAACAGGATTACCACAAGTGAATGGCTTTATAACAAAGAGAAATTTATACTGTCACAGTCTAATAGGCTAGAAGTCTGAATTTCAGGGTACCAGCTCCAAGGGAAGGCTTTCTCTGTCTGCTGCCTCTATGGGAAGGTCTTTGTCATCAATCTTCTCCTCGTCTAGGAGCTTCTCAGTGCAGGGACCCCAGGTCCAAAGGACACATTCTGCCTCTGGCTCTGTGTTCTTGGTGGTGGGAGGTCCCCTGTCTCTCTGCTTCCTTCTCTCAAGAGATTAACTCAAGATGCAACTAAATCTTATAGATTGAGCCCTGCCTCATTAACATAACTACCTCTAATCCTGCCTCACTAACATCATAAAAAAAAAAAAAAAAACCAAACCGGCTGCCTTTGAGTCGATGCCAACCCATAGCCACCCTATGGGACAGAGTAGAACTACCCCATAGAGTTTCCAAGGAGTGCCTGGTAGATTCAAACTGCCAGCCTTTTGGTTAGCAGTGGTAGCTCTTAACCACTATGCCACCAGGGTTTCCATTAACATCACAGAGATGGGATTTACAACACATAGGAAAATCATATCAGATGACAAAATGGTGGACAATCACTCAATACTGGGAATCATGGGCTAGCCAAGTTGACACACATTTTGGGGGACACAATTCAATCCATTACAAAGTTTCACGAAATATTTCTTCCAATTTTCAGAGTTTAATTATTTTCAATAAATTAGCCAAAGTTATTTCAGGTATATGGAGTCCAAGTTCAAGGGTCCACGAGGACTGATAAAAATGGTTTTGTATGTCTGTTTCAGGGAGGGGGCTGTATAGTAGGGTGGTGAGGGATACTAGCTGCAGAGCCTGTGTAAAATAGGGAAGGATTTTATTCCTCATTCTCAGTAATTCAAATAAAATAATTTTTATATCCCTCTGGCTCTTGTAATAGGCTCCAATAAGGGAAGTGAGGCAGAATCAGGAAAAAGACATTATTTAATAGTAGTGTCATACTATGCAACTTTGTCTTAGGACTTGTGATAAAATGGAAAATAAAAACTGTTTTCCATCCTAGTGAGGCTACTTTTATAAGCAGCCTCACTAGGACACCATCTTGAATTGGAGAGTCTCCCACTGGGGAAGTAGCACATGAAAGTGAGAGAGAATGGGCTGTGTCTTCAAACATATTTGGATTCAAATTCTGGGCAGACTCTCAGTAACTACCCATGGTTAAACAAATCAAAGTTCTGAGACTGTGTTTTTGTCCTTCAAAAGGGACTAAACTATACATTCAAAGTTATGGTGAGGTGTAGATGGAGTAAGGTTGATCTAGAGGGCATTTACACAGGTTTGTTTGTTTATCTCTAGTGCCATGTTCCCAAATATCTTGTATATGTTTAGGCATCAATCTGTCTGACTAGAAGCATCCTCAGAACTGATGCAGTTCACTTAGTTTACAGATATGGAAACACAAAAACATATGGTGGGTTATCTGCAGTTATATCATAAAGGTGTTGTATGACTGGAACCTTACCTTATGGTTTTTCCTTTCTATCACTGATTTCATTCCTAGTGATAAGGAGAGCAGACATCAGTCAAGTAATATTGAGATATAAAACTGGGTTGAAGTCTCCTCAATGCCAATGCTGTGCCGGGAGCTGGTAGATAAAACAAGCCCCTTTAGGGAGGTCAGCACAACTGGACTAAACCAAAAGCAAAGAAGTTTCCTGAATAAACTGAATGCTTCGAAGGCCAGCGTAGCAGGGGCAGGGGTTTGGGGACCATGGTTTCAGGGGACATCTAAGTCAATTGGCATAATAAAATCTATTAAGAAAACATTCTGCATCCCACTTTGAAGAGTGGGGTCTGGGGACTTAAACACTAGCAACCGGCCATCTAAGATGCATCAAGTGGTCTCAACCCACCTGGATCAAAGGAGAATGAAGAACACCAAGGACACAAGGTGATTACAAGCCCAAGTGACAGAAAGGGCCACATGAACCAGAGACTACTACGTCATTCTGAGACCAGAAGAACTAGATGGTGCCCAGCTACAACCGATGTCTGCCCTGACAGGGAACACAACAGAGAACCCCAGAGGGATCAGGAGAGCAGTGGGATGCAGGCCCCAAATTCTCATAAAAAGATCAGACTTAATGGTCTGACTGAGACTAGAAGGACCCTGGTGGTCATGGTCCCCAGACCTTTTGTTGGCCCAGGACAGAAACCATTCCCAAAGCCAACTCTTCAGACAGGGATTGGACTGGACAATGGGTTGGAGAGTGATGCTGGTGAGGCGTGAGCTTCTTGGATCAGATGGACACTTGAGACTATGTTGGCATCTCCTGCCTGGAGGGGAGATGAGAGGGTAGAGGGGCGAACTGGACATGAAACGAGAGAGTGGAGGGAGGGAGTGGGTTGTCTCATTAGGGAGAGAGTAATTGGGAGTATGTAGCAAGGTGTATATAAGTTTTTGCTTGAGAGACTGACTTGATTTGTAAACTTTCACTTAAAGCACAATAAAAATTATATATAAAGCCCCTTTAGGACATCTAGGTCAATTGGCATAACAAAATGTATTAATAAAATGTTCTGCATCCCACTTTTGGTGAGAGGCGACTGGGGTCTTTAATACTAGCAAGCAGCTATCTAAGATGCATCAATGGGTCTCAACCCACCTGGACAAAGGAGAATGAAGAACACCAAAGACATAAGGTAAAGATGAGCCCAAGAGACAGAAAAGAAAAAAAAAAAAACTCAGTGCCATCGAGTCAGAAAGGACCACATAAACCAGAGACTCCATCACCCTGAGACTGGAAGAGCTAGACGGTACCCAGCTACCACTGATCACTGCTCTGACAGGGAACACAACAGAAAATCTCTAATGGAGCAGGAGAACATTGGGATGCAGATCTCAAATTCTTGTAAAAAGACCAGGCTTAATGATCTGACTGAGACTACAGGGACCCTGGAGGTCATGGTCCCCAGACCCTTTGTTAGCCCAAGATTGGAACCATTCCCAAAACCAACTCTCCAGGCAGGGATTGGACTGGACTATAAGATAGACAATGATGCTGGTGAGGAGTGAGCTTCTTGGCTCAAGTAGACACACATGAGACTATGTGGGTAACTCCTATCTGGAGGCGAGGTGAGAAGAAAGAAGGGGACAGGAACTGATTGAATAGACACGGGGAGTACAGGGTGGAGAGGAGGAATGTGCTGTCTCATTAGGAGGAGAGCAAAGTGTGTATAACTCTTTGTATGACAGACTGACTTGATTTGTAAACTTTCACTTAAAGCACACATTTCTTTGTTGACAGCCAGGTACAAAGAAACAGCTTTAGTCCTTGTTCTCTCCCTGCTCCCCTGCTCATTCCTCCACTCTACACACAATCCCTACTATCCATTCCCCCCTTTTTCCTCTTGGCTTCTAGTCTGAGTATGCCAGCAGCAGCAGAGGCTCCACCCCTTGCAAGACCCACTGCTGTTGTGTGCCATCAAGTAACTTTTGACTCGTAGTAACCCTATGTGACAGAGTAGAACTGTCCCATAGGGTTTTCTAGGCTGAAATCTTTACAGGAGCAGATTGCCAGGTCTTTTCTTCCTTGGAGCGCTCTGGGTGGTTCGAACCGCTAAGCTTTTGGTTAGCTGCCCAGCAGTTAACCATTGTACCACCAGGGCTCCTTGAAGCCCTGGTAGGGCCTTGAATAAATGAGGTAAAATCCAGTCTCCATTAACATACATAGACAAGTGGAACATAGATGGGGCAGGAAGAGAGAAGGTTGAGAACCTCTGAGGGCTGCTTTGGGGCAAGCCTATATTTATTTCCATATCATATGCTCTGGACAGTTTTGAGTTGTTTGTAATTATTGAGTAGGTCAGTGGTGCTCAACCTTGGCCATCAGAATCCTCAAGGGGGCTTTTTGAAGATGTAATTGTCCAGGACCCACAGGAGTAGAACTATTTGGTTGGAGAGCAGGTCTGAGGACATTTTATAAAGCTGCACAGGCTTTTCTTTCAGTGTGTGGGCAGAGCTGAGAATCACAGGAGTTAATTCAATTGGGTTGGGAGTTCCCATTGAAAATTTAATTTTGTGAGCTACTGTTACAGAAAGCTGACAAGCCAGCTCCTTGCGCATATGGGAGAGTTAAGCTAAGAGAATTGCAATTTCAGAATACAAAATAATTTCTTATGGTTTTTAAAAATATATTTCCCCTATCAAATTTGTGGAAAACTTTTGCGGGTAATTGGGAAGTGTTCTACTCAGTGTCTCAAGTCTAGAGGGTTAAGCAGAGTATCCTGGCCCAGGTGCAAGATCTCTTTTTTGTAACTGCGGTGGTATGTGAATGTCAAATGTTAACTTATGCCCAATAATGATAATAATAGTGGCTGATATTTTTAAAGCACCTACTTTTTTTTTTACTGTGTTTCAGGTGCTCTGCTAGATCTCACGGATCCTCTGATTATCTCTAAATCTCACAAGAACCCTGGAAAGTTGTTATATTGCTTCCATTTAATAGATGAAGGAATTGTGATCTGGAAGGGTAACTTGCTTAAGCTCATCCAGCTTGTAAGTGAAAAATCTAGAATTCCAAAATGGATCTGATTCTGAAGCCCAGATTCTCAATATGAGCGTCTGCAAAGGTGTGAAGTTGGTTGGTGAGCACTGGCCAAACACAGGGTAAGAGCCAGGATACTTGAGTGTATGAACCCAGGGTATCCCACTCAGGAGGCTGGTACAGGGCAGCAGGAGGTAGAGAGGATGATTGATGAGATAAGACATAGCTGTAATGGGCCTTTTACCTGCTCATATTTAAGACCTTCATAGTTCAGGAGGGCAATAGTTGTTCAGTGGTAGAATTCTCATCTTACATGACGAGCCATGGGTTGGATTCCCAGCCAATGCACCTCATGCATAACCAACAACCACCCATCTGTCAGCAAGGACTGACGTGTTGCTATGATGCTGAACAGGTTTCGGTGGAGCTCCCAGACTAAGACGGACTGGGAAGAAATGCCTAGTGATCTATTTCCAAAAATCAGCCAGTGAAAACGCTATGGATCAAAATGATTTGAAACACAACCAATCAGTGGGATGGTGCAGGACTGGGCAGCATTTCATTCCATTGTGCATGAGGTCGCCATGAGTCAGAGGCCAACTCAGTGGCAGCTAACAACAACAACAACCCTTTGGCAGGGACAGTTTGCCTGGGGATGAGCCATACCTGTGCCCTAGAACATACACTGGGTGGTGACTCAGTTACAGTATTCCACCAAGGGGCCAATGAACTACCACTGTGGGTGGAGGGTAATACATTTTCTAATATTTTTGACCTACCAGAGGATTTCTGAAGTCCTCTTGATGGTTCTGAGATTGCTGACTGATCACCTTTCCTTCATCATATTTTTCTAGGAAATTTGTTAAGCATTGGGTTGTGCCAGTGGGTTCAGGAGGAATGGGGACCTGGGAGATGGTAGAGAGGGAAACTGTAATTTTGGGGGTAGAGAGTGTTCTTTGTAGACGCAAGCAGCAACTGGCTCTAGGCATATTCCATGGGGCTGTACAGGAAGCTGAGCCATGCTGTCAGATGCCTGTCTAATGAGGGTATGTCAAAGGAGCACCTGGCTGCCATTGGGCACTGGGTAGACAGATAATAGTGAAGACATTAGGGGGCTGGGTAGTCCATGAAGTTGGAAGATCTTTCAAAATCACAGTGGCATAGCTGGTACCAATGAGGGGCTAAGGAGCCCTGGTGGCTCAGCGGTTAAGCACTTGGCTGCTAACTGAATGGTCAGTAGTTTGAATCCACCAGCTGCTCCATGGGAGAAAGATGTGGCAGTATGCTTCCATAAAGATGTACAGCCTTGGAAACCCTATGGGGTAGCTCTACTCAGTCCTGTATAGCTGCTATGAGTCAGAATCAATTCAATGGCAATGGGTTTTAATGAAGGGCTAGTGTTGGGGATAAATTAGGTTGATTGTGACACAGGATTTGGCTAAATTGAAGGCCATGGTCAGGTTTTCCAGTGGCGTTTAGGACTGGGAGTGGTGGAACATACCACTAGGCTGCCTAGAGGCAGGGGCCAAGGGGTGCTGTTGAGGTAAGATGCATTATGAATATGGTGTCACCAAATATCCCTGAAAGCTGGATTTGGAGGCACACATGGACAGTAGTCATCTTTTCACGTAGTGGACTAGTGACCTGCTTGCTTACCAGCTATGTACAACTTTCCCTAGAAAAGCCTTCTAGGCCCTTCCCGTCTCCAAGGCAGTCCCTAAAAAGAAAAAAAAAACTTGTTGCTGTCGAGTCCATTCCGACTCATGGCGACCCTATAGGACAGAGTAGAACTGCCCCATAGAATTTCCAAGGAGGGCCTGGTGGATTCCAACCACTGACCTTTTTGGTTAGCAGTCATAGCACTTAACTACTACACCACCAGGGTTTCCTAGATGTCTGAAATCTATGCCAGCACTATGAAGAGAAAGCATTCATTCTTCTGCTGCCTGACCTGGACCATGCTGGTACCAATGTTCAGACTGGAGGATTTCTTGGGCTGGGAAATTTCTAGATAGGATTTCTGCTAGGCCAGCTCAAATGCTAGAAATAAAGAAAATGGTGAAATTAAGCTGCCTGAAGGAGGTGGCCCCCAAATGGTCCAAATCAGTGCTGAACTTTAGGATTACCTGGGGAGCTTTTAAACGTGTATGCCTTGTTTGGCCCCACTGCCTGAGATTCTGATTTAATTAGTCTGAGGTGGGGTCTAGTATCATACTTTTTAAAAAGTCTCCCGGTTGACTCAAGTATATAAGCAGCACTGAGAATCACTAGCTATCTAAGGTCAGGTTCTCCTAGAAGCAGACTCCAGGCCAAACGTTTGCAGGTTTTTTAGGACACATTCCCAGGATAAACTAGTAAGTGAGGGGAGGAGGAGGAGTACACAGAAGGAGAAGAAGCCATGCAAAGGTGCCATTTCAGGGGAAGTCCCAGCCTCGGCCTGATTCTGCAGGAAGCTCTGGAGCATAAATTATACCTCAGAATTTTTGGTTTTTTGGTTTGAGGAAAAAAATCAGGGCTCTCCTATTCTCACTTCAGTCAGTCACTGGGTACACGCCTCCGCTAGGGTGGAAAGCCGCTTCCATCTTCCTTTTTTAGTCCAGAACACAATGAAAGCCTAAAGTGTGGTGTAAACTGTACTATATTATAATTGACGTGACTTTCCACAGTTCCTTAATTGAAGCTACCAAAGAAGTCAGAGTTATTTTAATCAAACAATTGGAAATGTTCCTGCCTTGGGTACACAGGCTCTGACTAAATATCCTTTCCGCCACTGCCCTCACCCAAACCACATACATGCACGCTTACTACACTCAGCATGAAATCACACTTATTTTTCAGCCCAGGTTTGCCCTGACTCTCAAAGTCCGCATCATTTGAATGACCCTGCCTTAAAAAGCTACTTAGCATAATTAAGTGCTGAAAGTTGGAAGAGAACTTTTTTCAAAAGAATATAAGTCTAGTTGGTTTCCAATTTTAAAATGTGAGGATCCTTTTAACATCTTAAAATTGCAACTCCACATAATACTGTACTTTTTTGTATTCCATTGATTGAAAAATACATGAATAAGAGCAGTATGAATTCAGTAAAGCTTTGATATGAGTTTATGTTTTCTTCATCTCAACAGCATCTGTATCTAGCTGAAAAATAATCACTCACGTATGTGTGAGAAATAGCTGACTAGAAGGGAGGCTGAACCAATCGTCAAGGTCCTTGGGTGACTTACCAAGAAGACTGAAATTTATTCTGTAGGCAAAACAGAGTTGAGAGATGTTTTCAAGCGAAGTGGCAGAATTTGATTGTTTTTTCTAAAAGGTAATTTTGGCAGCAGTGTGGATAGCCAAATGGCATATGGAAATACCAGTAGCAGAAGGTCAGTTACCAGATAGAAGCTGATGGCAGGAGCCATAGTGATGCAGAGATACCTCTGACCCCAGTACCAGAGGACTTGGTGATCAGCTGAATGTGGGGCATGCCAGAGAAGGTATGGCCAAGTTTAGTTCTAAATTTGGTAACTGTGTTGGAGGATAGTACCATGAGAGGAGATAGATAATACTGAGTTAGATTATATAGATATAGAGCCCTGGTGGCACAGTGGTTAAGAGCCATGGTGAGCTATGGCTGCTAACCAAAATGTTGGCAGTTCTAATCCACCAGCAACTCCTTGGAAACCCTATGGAGCAGTTCTATGCTCTCCTTTAGAGGTTGCTATGAGTCGGAGTCAACTCTATGGCAATGGGTTATATAGGTATAGATATGTAAAGATTGAAGTGTGGGCTACCACCAGATGATGTCAATTAGGTAGCTGTATATATTAGTCTTAAACTTAGGCAATATGAGCTAGATCTTCAGATAGCAGTAAATCATCTTTCCCCTGGTGACACAGGTTGAGGCCTAGGGAAAGCTTGATTTTATTCCTATTGCAAAGGTGTATTCTTGACTCCTCTTTAAGAGATTGTTGTTGTTATCTGCCATCAAGTGGACTCCGACTCATGGCAACCTTATGTACAACAAGATGAAATGCTGCCTAGTACTGCATCATCCTCCTGATCGCCAGCATGTTCAAGTCCCTTGTTGCAGCTACTGTACCAAACCATCTCATTGAGGGGCTCCCTCACCCTTGCTGGCCCCCTACTTCACCAAACATGATGTCCTTCTCTAGCAATTGGACCCTCCTGATGAAATGTCCAAAGCAAGTGAGTAGGGCAATTTTCTGTTGTTATCCATTGGCTAAGTTTTGGAAGTAGATTCCCAGGCCTTTCCTCCTAGACTGTCTTAGCCTGGAAGCTCTGCTGAAACCTGTCCACCATGGGTGATCCTGCTTATATTTGAATGCTGGTGCCACAGATTCTGAGCCCTGGGACTGTGGTGGTTAAAGTCCTTGGCTGCTAACCAGAAGGCCAGCGGTTCAAACTCACTAGCCTTTCCATGGGAGAAAGATGTGGCAGTCTGCTTCTGAAAAGATTTATAGCCTTGGAAACCCTATGGGGCAGTTCTACTCTGTATATAGAATCAATGTAAGTTGAGGTGGACTTGCTGGCAGTAGGTTTTTTTTTGTTTGGTTTGGCACAGCTTCCAGAATCATAGCAACATACAACCAACCATAGTACAACAAACTGACAAATGGGTGGTGGTGTCCTCTTGTGAGGAAAACAGATTAATTCTAGTATGTTCCCTTCTTGACCCTTGTTGAAAGAGTTGAAACTTCTGGGGCTTTTGTTTGTTATTCCAAGCACATCTTCACCTCAGATGATGAGAATAAAAGGTCTAGAAGAGATTTGATTTTTGTTCCGGTGTTTTAGTTTGGATTCTCCTAGAAGCAGAAGACTGAGACAAGGAGTCTAGTATAAGCAGCTTATTTGGGAAGTTCAGGAAATGCTTGTGTGAATTGGAGAATTGAAATAGGGGAGGAAACGCTGTCAATAAAACGTGTAACATTAAGTCAGCTAAGATAGTGGAAGACTCATGAGGATGTTATGCGAAATGATGCAAAACACATGCCTAGTGGGTAAGGCAACTAGGGTATTTACATGCCCACCCTCAAGGGTTATTGGTCGAGGGGTACTCTAGGAATATTAATTACCCTGGACTTTTTGCCTGCCAAGAGCTTAAGTAGAGAGAGGCCTATTATGTTTCCGGGGAAAAGATTCTCAGGCACCAAGAGGCAGATCCTGGCAGTTGGAAGTCATCTGGAGCACCCCAAAAGGTCTGAAGCTCATGAGATGGGCACGGGTTGCTACACCAAGTCCTGAGGGAGAATGGTGTACACACAGGCAGCAAGAAGACACCTCTAGACCTTGGAAGATATACAGATATCAATTTCTCTGCTTAAGAATATCAGGTTTTAATAGCTCACATCTGCTTGGCGCTAGAATTGTAGGGCTAAAAGGAACCTGTGGTGCAATGAATTGCTTAGTATGCCTCTTCTTGCCATAGTCTTTGTGACTCACACACAATGATTTAGTGGGACTGTGCACATAAGGTATATGGAACCCTAATGAAAGGATTGATCAGTTTTGTTATCCTGCTAGGCTTAAAATGAGCCATCCCAAAGGCGGGAGGAGAGGATCTGACCACCACCAAGGATGAAGAGCCAGGAGTGGAGTGCGTATTTTGGACCTGGGATCACTACATTGAGAAACTCTTGGAACCAGAAGACTGAGACAGTGAGACAGTGACTGAAGACAGCAGAAGACTGAAGACAGTGAGAAGTGGAGGCAGCAAAATGGCAGCAGCAGAGGCAGAAGACAGTATGGTGGGCTTCCCAGCACACAATGTGAGAAAGCTGACTGCCTTCAGGTTGAGTCTTACTGGTGGAATGGGCTATCTCTGGGCACTTACCGGCAGAGCTAAAAGAGCTTCATAATGCTTGTCCAAGCAGGGCAGAGGCCGAGGGGCCAGGGAGAGGTTTGCCTGAGAGGAGGCTGCTCTGATGGAAGAACTGTATCCTGAGCATTCCTGAGCCTGAAGTGTAACCTGTTACTTCCCTAATAAATCCCATAACTGTGAGTATTGTCTGTGAGATCTGTGTGGCCATTGCAATGAATTATTGAACCCAGCAGAGTAGTAGAGAATGCCGTGGGAGGGAGAGATGGTGTCAGAATTGGTAAAGATGGCTGAGAGAGGAGGTGTGTCTGACCTCTGCCTCATAGCAATCAGTTTTGGGCTGTTGACTTACGAGTTAAAATTGGAAGCATTTTTCCCTGTTCTTGAGTATAAAGAATGTGACCCAGATGGAGTAACGAGAACTCATGAGGACAAATCAACTGGACCCTGAAATATAATAGCAATAGCTAGGACAATCTTGGAAAACATCTTTTAGGAAAACTTTCACATAAATACTTAGAGCACAAAAGACCAACATATTTTCCATTCTTATATTTTTCTGTTAGCATTTAGTAAATTGTAAAATTTGTTGGACCAATGAAGACCCTCTGACTGACTGTCTTTACTGAAACTTGTACCAATGATTATTAGGAAAGACAATTCAAAATGTAAAGTCATGGTGATTTAGCAGTTTCTAGCTAATCTGTGAAAAGGTGAAGCTTTTAATAATCTTACCCATTTGTAGTGTCTGTGTATACTGATGATTCTGTAACATTACTCAGACTCAGATAGACATAGCTCCTGCTGCATGCTTGTCCATTTCCCACTTTTGCCTCTTGGAACATATGTTGAATAAAATTTTTCTTCTTGCTTTGCTATAGCTTTGTGGTGGTTTTACCCTAAGACACCTTACTCCTCGTGAAGTTAGAGGAGATTAGACGTCACCCACATGCCATTTTTACAGAATCTTAGAGCATTCTTAAAACCCTTTGCCATCAAATTGATTCCAACTCATAGCGACCCTATAGGACAGAAAGGAACTGTCCCATAGGGTTTCCAAGGAGCAGCTGGTGGGCTTGAACTGCTGACCTTTTGGTTAACAGCCAATCTCTTTCTTATCCACTGTGCCACTAGAGCTCCAAGGGTTTCATTTTACTTGGATCCACAATCAAAGTCCTTGGAAGCAGCGGTCAAGAAATCGAATGACATATTGCATTGGGCAAATCTGCTGCAAAGGAACTCTTTAATGTGTTAAAAAGCAAAGATGTCACTCTAGGGACTAAGGTATGCCTGACCCAAGCCATGGTAAATTCAATTGCCTTATATGCATACAAAAGCTGGACAATGAATAAGGAAGACAAAAGAAGACTTGATGCCTTTGAATTATGGCATCGGAGAAGAATATTGAATATACCATGGACTGCCAGAAGAACAAACAAATCTGTCTTGGAAGAAGTATAGCCAGAATGCTCCTTAGAGGCTAGGGTGAAGAGACTTCGTATCACGTACTTTGGACATGTTGTCAGGAAGGACCAGTGCCTGGAGAAGGACAACATGCTTGGTAAAGTAGAGGGTCAGCAAAAAAGAGGAAGTCCCTCAATGGGATGGACTGATGTTACTGCCAAGGGCACGGAGGCCCTCCGGACTCAATGGGACTTTGTCTTTCTCTTGTAAGAAGACACAGAGGAGACAATTTTGGGCTCAGCTCTAACAGGTTTATTTTACTTGTGTCAAGTAAAAGGAGTCAGTAGGGGAAAAGGGAAGCAAGGCTAGGGCTTACATGGGTTCGTTGGAGACAATGGCATAATGAGTAATGAATATTTAGTGAGTTTCTTTTAAGGGGCTTATATTTCTCAGAATGGCAGTGCATATTAATTAGATCGCGCATTGTGTGCGCATCTGGGACCCAAGATGGAGCTTGCTGATATTCAAGATGGAGTCCTCTTGACCACCCTTGGCATCGCTTATTATGGGATATAGCACAGGCACGGTGATCTTTGGCACTACATTGCCATCTTTGCAGGCTAAGGAAGGTTAAACAGCAGTCGCACATTGTTCTCCACAAGTGGAGCCTGTAAAGGGGGGAAAAAAAAGGGGGAAGGGACAAGAAAAACACTTAGAAAAAAAAAAAAAAAAGGAGATAGTAATTCACAGGTTGTTTTAACCTTATCTCCTGCTGACAGGATGTAGTTCCTGTTTTCCCAACTTCTAGATGGTAATCTTTTAACAGCTCTTTTGTTCCACCAGTACAGCCAGCACAGTTAACTGTCTGTCTCACTGACACAGTGGCTGCAACAATGGGCTGAAGCACAATAGTTGTGAGGATGGTGCAGGACTGGGCAGTGTTTCTGTACTGTTTTACATAGGGTCGCCATGAGCCGGACCCGACTTGAAGGCACCTAACAACAACAACGTCAGGGCATTCTTGATCCAAATCATCTAAACTGGCAGGTGTGGAAACCCTAGGAGGTCATTCAAGTTACTTATGGTCACATCATAAGTCAGATGTATGACTAGGACTTGAGCTCTGGAGTCGTACCTAGCTGTAGTTTATGGATAGGGAGATTGGCTAGTAATTAAATACTGATGAAAAATGGACATTAAATCAAACTAAGCAAATATTTGAGAGTCTTCTTAATGCTGGTGAATGCAGTAGTACTTAAGCTAGTTTATTTATCAAAAGATGCTAACAATCTAGTCATGACAAAGATCCCAACTCAACCAGACGTGCTTCAATTCAACTAGAATAACAACTGAATTAGAAGATTGAGCATGCAGAGGGAGTGAGGAATAAATTTTGCCTGTAGACAAAAGGGAAAGCTTTACTAAATCTGTTATAGGCAAATGAAAGCAGCTTACTATTCTAGCCATTCCTTAGGTCTCACCATTCATCAGTTATGTTTTCCATTTGATCAGAGGAAAAGAAGGCAAATAATGTGACAGTTTACCAAACCATTTGGGGAGCAGTGAGATAAGGTGAATAATTACCACCATAGGTGATAATTTCCTCATTAGCATGTCACTTCCAGGAGGGCTGGGATTTTTGTCTGTTTTGTTCTTTGCTGTATCTCTAGGGCTGAGAACAGTTCACAACACACAGTAAGGGCTCAGTAAATATTTGCTGAATGAACGCATCTCTTCAAAAGAGACGTAAAAAACAACCATAAAATATATGGGTATTTGCATAGCGGTAAACCTGGTAATCACCAAATAATAGAAAAAGGCACTCCCTCCTTATTCTCCATGCATGCGAGAGACCAGCAGCCAATGCTTCTTCCATGACTCAGAGTTATAATTATTTCCTGACAGCCTGGCTCACAGAACTAGCTCTAATACTCATACTTCCACCACTCCTTGCTCTCAGTCTCTAGTTTAAGGTGGAATTTGCCTGGCAGCAACAGACTTCCAGATGGTTTTTCAGCCCTGGTAGAGACTTGCAGGAGTCCCGAGTGATGCAAACAGTTAATATACTCAGGTTCTCAAAGGTTGGTGGTTCAAGTCTACCCAGAGGCACCTCAGAAAAAAAGGCCTAGTGATCTATTTCTGAAAAATCAGCCATTGAAAACCTTATGGAGCACAGTTCTTACTCTGATACACATGGGGTCACTGTAAGTTGGAATTTACTCCACAGCAGCTGGGTTTTTGTTTTGTTTTGCTTTTTTGGTTTAGGACCTTGAAGAAATGATGTAATCACCATACTGCGTTAACATTTCCAGACACAGAAAGGTTGAGAAGTGCTGAGGACAGCCTGCAGCCTCTGTGGCCTGCCAGCAAGTATATATCCATAACATTAGCTGACAGCCAGACAAAGGAGATGCTTGCCCATGGTGTGCAGCTGGGTCAAGTGGGATAAGATGGAGGGAATCTAGAGAGCACCAGTGACTAATTTTTTTTTTTCTCGCCTTCTTATTTAAAACCCTCTCTTACACTCCCCCTTGCCTTATTCACAGGTTTCTAATTGTATGTTTCTTTCTAGAAGCAAATGACTCAGAACCCACAGATAAATGCAATTGACATTATTTTCTTTATTTTACAAATAATATTATAACAGCAATAATGGAAATGCTAAAGGAGATGTTTTCCTTCGGAATCCACCATCTTAACAAATTAACCACATCATTTTCCGCGTGCTATCGTCCCCACAAGTGTGTTTGCACAATTTTGAGTATTTGTATTTAGAGAGGAAGTTAAGGTTTTCCACCCTGGCTGATATTTGGAATCATCGGGGGAGCTTTAAAGATGTGGCCCCACATCAGACCCACAGCACCATCTTTTCTGAGTGCAGGCGCTGGCATCTGTATATAAAAAAACCAAATACACTGCTGTCTAATCAATTCCGACTCATAGCAACCCTATAGGACAGAGTAGAACTGCCTCACAGAGTTTCCAAGGAGTGGCTGGCGGATGCGAACTCCTGACCTTTTGGTTAGCAGCCGTAGCTCTTAACCACTGCACATCTGTATAGTATTTGTAAAAAGCTCCACAGGAGATTCTGATATGCAGGCAAGGTTGAGAACCCCTGGAATAGAGTACGTTTTGTGCAGCATTTAGATTTAGAAGAACATTTTCTGTGCTGACAGTATCTACATAGTTGGATTTCACAGTTATGTAGAATAATGCTGAAATAATGGAAATGGGTAAGAAAAAAAAAATTTCCAAAAGACTAAGAATTTTTTCTTATTTTACACACAGCACTCAGTTAGAATTGCAGAAAACTGTAGGTGGTAGGTGGGAAGAGTGTGATGCCTCGCCACAGGTCTGGAGGGGTGAATTAAGCATCTGAGGGTCCAGCAGGACCAGGAGCAAGGCCTCTAATCTGCAACTGTGGTGTGAACTGAAGGGCAAGAACTGATCAGGTCTCACATTGGTAATAATAGATGCCATTTTCTCAGCACCCTTTTGTGCAAGGCACTATGTTAAGTATCTAGTCCTCTCTCTCTAATTTTCACAACTGGCACTGGAAATTGTTTTTCTACTTCCAGTTGACAGGAGCAAGAACCCAAGCTCAATAAAGTAAAGCAACTTGCTCAATATCACACAGCTTGCAAGTGGCTTACCCAGGATTCTAACACTCAGCTGTTATCTGATTCTGAGGACAAATTCTGCCCCCAATTCATACATTCCGGGTTACCCAAGATGTTGTTGATGCTGTTTAGTTGGCTTCAACTCATGGAGATGCCATGAACAACAGAACGAAACACTGCTCCATCTTACGCCATCCTCATAATCATTGTTATGCTTGAGCCCGTTGTTGCAGCCACTGCGTCAATCCATCTCATTGAGGTTCTTCCTCAAGATACGAAAAAAAGAAAAACCAAAAAACCAAACCACTGCTGTCAATTCAATTCTGACTCATAACAACTCTACATAAAACCTGGTTTATTCCTCCAGTTTTGTGATTTTTAATAGTAATTGCTTTCCCTCTCAGAAGCCTTGGATTGGGTGATAAGTTATAGATCACCCAACCCATATTTCAACAAGAGTGCTACAAAACCCAGGCTTCAAGCCAAGTGCAGGGGTATCAATGGATCCAGGAAGAGTGGAGGAGATGCTGAGAGGGATGTGATCCAGAGGTGGCTGGATGATAAGGCATTTGTGGACTTAGGAAGAATAGAGACCTGTGAGTTGGTAGAAGAGGACCTGTAACCTGGAGGGAAGAAATTGTTTTGTGTGGGGAGGGCAGTGCTGAGCTATAGACAGATTTCATTTGGGGGTAAGTCAGGTACAGAAGCACAGTATTTGTAGCAGGTAAAGCAAAAGATCATCTGGTTGATTCTCCCACTTTGGTTATTGCTAGTGTTAAAAGATAAACCTCAAAAGAAGGTAAAATCATGGTTCTCATACAAGTATCCAAATGAACACATTTATTTAACTCAATAGAGAGCCAGACAGATGTTATAGCCTGTTCAAATGAAAGGTCAAAAAAGCACAAATGTACATAGAGTAAAGGAATGTTGAAACAAAAGTGCCAACAGCAGCAAAAAGGTTTTTTTTTCACAGGCTGAGAGGGAAGACAATTGAACTTCTACCAGATGGGACAAAATCTGCGTGTCTATCAGTTACTTACAATTTATAGAGCTCAAAGACAATGAACAGGGCTGGAATCCAATAACTTGGAGGAATGTCTTCTACACAATGAATAGTTTTCCATTGAAACATAAGATTGTTTCTGCTTTGGACACTGGTTGGGAGGATGATAACATAGAGGCTGTCTTAGACTGGGTTCTCTAGTGGAGCAAAACCAGTGAAGTGAAGAGAGACATTTACTTCAAGAAAATGGCTCACGAAATTGTGAGAAAATGGCGCACACATTTGTGGGAGCTGGCAAGTCCCAAATCCATGGGTGAGACGACGGCTTGATGACCTCTGTTGGCCCATGTAGTTGCAGGGGTTGATGAACCCAAAATTTGCATGTCAGGTAGTAGGCTGGAGGCCTCTGCAGGCTTATGTCCCAAGAACCCAAAGTCAGATGGCGAGAATATTGCAGGGGAGAGAAAGAGAGAGAGAGATGTTTGCCAGAACACCTGTTCATATACTGGATATAGGCCACAATCCCAAGGAAACTCCTCTTCCAACTGATGTACTACTCATATCAGATCACATAATGGAAGGTAGGGTTTAATAAAACCCAGTTGAAGTCAAGTCAGTTCCCACTCTTGGAAACCCCATGTGTGACAGAGTAGGATTGTGCTCTATGGGGCTTTCAATGGCTGCTTTTTTGGAAATAGATTTCCAGACCTTTCTTCCAAAGCACCTCTGCGGGAACTCGAACCTCCAACGTTTTGATTAGCAGCCAAGTGCATTAATTGTTTGCACCACCCAGGGTTCAATAAATCGTACATACTCTTTTGATATTTGGATCTTAGTTGCCTAAGTTGCTCTAAGCTGTTGTTAGGTGCCATCGAGTTGGTTCCAACTCATAGTGACCCTATATACAACAGAATGAAACACTGCCTGGTCCTGCACCATCCTCACAATCATTGTTATGCTTGAGCCTGTTGTTGCAGCCACTGTGTAAATCAATCCTTGAGGGTCTTCCTCTTTTTTGCTCACCTTCTACTTTACCAAGCATGATCTTATCAGGAACTGGTCCCTCCTGATAACATATCCAAAGTACGTGAGCCAAAGTATTGCCACCTTTGCTTCTAAGGAGCATTCTGGCTGTACTTCTAAGACAGATTTGTTCTTCTTCTGGCAGTCCATGGTATGTTCAATATTCTTTGCCGACACCATAATTCAAAGGAGTTAATTCTTCTTCAGTCTTCCTGTTTCATTGTCTAACATTCGCATGCATATGAGGTGATGAAAATGACATGGTTTGGGTCAAGTGCACTTTAGTTCTCAAAGTGAGTTCTTTGCTTTTGGACACTTTAAAGAGGTCTTTTGCAGCAGATTTGCCCAATGCAATACGTCATTTCATTTCTTGACTGCTGCTTCCATGGGCACTGATTGTAGATCCAAATAAAATGAAATCCTTAACAACCTTAATCTTTTCTCCCTTTATCAAGATGTTGCTTATTGGTCCAGTTGTGAGGATTTTTGTTTTCTTTATATCGAGGTGTAATCCACACTGAAGGCTGTAGTCTTTGATCTTCATCAATAAGTGCTTCAAGTCCTGTTCACTTTCAGCAAGTGGAGGTTGTGTCATTTGCATAACACAGGTTGTTAATGAGCCTTCCTCCAATCCTCATGCCCCATTCTTCTTCACGTAGTCCAGCTTCTCAGATTATTTGCTCAGCATACATTTGCTCACTTTACAGATTGAATAATCATGGTGAAAGGACACAACCCTGACACACACCTTTCCTGACTTTAAACCACCCAGTATTCCCTTGTTCTGTTCAAACTGCCTCTTGGTTTATGTGCAGGTTCTGCACGAGCAGAATTAAACGTTCTGGGATTCCCATTCTTCACAATGTTTTCCATAATTTGTTATAATCCACACAGTTGGATGCCTTTGCATAGTCAATAAAACACAGGTAAACATCTTTCTGTTTTTCTCTGCTCTCAGCCAAGATCCATCCGACATCAGCAATGATATCCCTCATTCTACATCCTCTTCTGAATCTGGCTTGAATATATGGCAGTTCCCTGTCTATAATGCTGCAACCACTTTTTTTTTTTTTATTAACTTTTATTAAGCTTCAAGTGAACGTTTACAAATCCAATCAGTCTGTCACGTATAAGTTTACATACGTCTTACTCCGTACTCCCACTTGCTCTCCCCCTAATGAGTCAACCCTTTCAGTCTCTCCTTTCGTGACGATTTTGCCACCTTCCCTCTCTCTCTATCCTCCCATCCCCCCTCCAGACAAGAGATGCCAACACAGTCTCAAGTGTCCTCCTGATATAATTAGCTCACTCTTCATCAGCATCTCTCTCCCACCCACTGACCAGTCCCTTTCATGTCTGATGAGTTGTCTTCAGGGATGGTTCCTGTCCTGTGCCAACGGAAGGTCTGGGGACCATGGCCGCCGGGATTCCTCTAGTCTCAGTCAGACCATTAAGGATGGTCTTTTTATGAGAATTTGGGGTCTGCATCCCACTGATCTCCCGCTCCCTCAGGAGTTCCCCGTTGCACTCCCTGTCAGGGCAGTCATCGATTGTTGCCGGGCACCAACTAGTTCTTCTGGTCTCAGGATGATGTAGGTCTCTGGTTCATGTGGCTCTTTCTGTCTCTTGGGCTCTTAGTTGTCATGTGACCTTGGTGTTCTTCATTTTCCTTTGCTCCAGGTGGGTTGAGACCAATTGATGCATCTTAGATGGCCGCTTGTTAGCATTTAAGACCCCAGACGCCACACTTCAAAGTGGGATGCAGAATGTTTTCATAATAGAATTATTTTGCCAATTGACTTAGAAGTCCCCTCAAACCATGGTCCCCAGACCCCCGCCCTTGCTCCGCTGACCTTTGAAGCATTCATTTTATCCCGGAAACTTCTTTGCTTTTGGTCCAGTCCAATTGAGCTGACCTTCCAAGTATTGAGTGTTGTCCTTCCCTTCACCTAAAGCAGTTCTTATCTACTAATTAATCAATAAAAAACCCTCTCCCTCCCTCTCTCCCTCCCTCCCCCCCTCGTAACCACAAAAGTATGTGTTCTTCTCAGTTTTTACTATTTCTCAAGATCTTATAATAGTGGTCTTATACAATATTTGTCCTTTTGCCTCTGACTAATTTCGCTCAGCATAATGCCTTCCAGGTTCCTCCATGTTATGAAATGTTTCACAGATTCGTCACTGTTCTTTATCGATCCATAGTATTCCATTGTGTGAATATACCACAGTTTATTTACCCATTCATCCGTTGATGGACACCTTGGTTGCTTCCAGCTTTTTGCTATTGTAAACAGATCTGCAATAAACACGGGTGTGCATATATCTGTTTGTGTGAAGGCTCTTGTTTCTCTAGGGTATATTCCGAGGAGTGGGATTTCTGGGTGCAACCACTTTTGAATGATCTTCAGCAAAATTTTACTTGTGTGTGATACTAATAATATTGTTCAATAATTTCTGCATTCTGCTGAATCACCTTTCTTTCTCTAGGATGAGGTATTCTAAAAACCACCTACTCTCATACTCGGCTTTGATTCTGAGAATCATAACAACACCATCAAGAGTACATTAACAATACTTTGCTATTCTACTGTCTTCATTAGCATGATTTTACTTTTCTAGGAGTCTCAGGCAAATAGTTTGATTGCTCATTACAGGAGTGAAAATGGTGTGGGGGAGGTGTCATCTAACCTCCACATAGTTCACAAAGAGGAAGAAGAATCAAGATCAACAGTCCAAGGCTGATTTCTATGAGGCGGGGTCAGACATGTCTCTTCTGTGTGCCATCTTTACCAATTCTGACTCCAACCGTCACTCCCATAGCATTCTGTACTTCTCTGCTGAGTTCGATAATTCATTGCAATGGCCACACAGAACTCACAGATAACACTCAAGATTATGAGGTTTTTTAGGTAAGTAACAGGTAACAATTCAGGTGCAGGAATGCTCAGGATGAAGTTCTTTGGTTGCTTCTTTGGAGAGTCTCTTCTCAGTAGTCACGCCTCTCTCTGGCACCTCAGCCTCTGCCCTGCTCAGGCATGAGTTACAAAGTACTTTTAGCTCTGCGATAAGTGCCCAAGGCACCTCACTCCACAAGTAAGCCTCAGCTCTTGGGTCAGCAAATCTAGCTCCACCAAGTGCCCGGAGGCAACCTGCTCTGCCAGCAAGCCTTCTGCTCGAAGGTGCTCAGCTTTCTCACTCCGTTTGCTGGGGCATCTCCTGCTGGTCTCCGTGTTCTCCTGCTGCCATTTTTCTGCCGCTGCTTCTCACTGCCTTTGATGCTACAGCTCTCTCTCTTTCTCTCTCTCTCTCAGTTTCCCGGTCCCAGGAGCTACTCAGCTCAGGGATCCCAGGTCCAAAAGATGTGATCCACTCCTGGCTCTTCTTTCTTGGTGGTGGTGAGATCCTCTTTTCCCACCTCCTAGATGATTCAGTTTAAGCAAAACTGACCAATCTCTTAATTAGGGTTCCATATTTGGAAACTCTGGTGGCGTAGTGGTTAAGTGCTATGGCTGCTAACCAAAAGGTCGGCAGTTCGAATCCGCCAGGCACTCCTTGGAAACTCTATGGGGCAGTTCTACTCTGTCCTGTAGGGTCACTATGAGTCGGAATTGACTCGACGGCAGTAGGTTTGATTTGGTTTTTGGATACCTTATTTACATAGTCCCACTGAATCAGTATATGTGAGTCACAAAGACTACAACTAGGAAGGCCATATTAAGTAGTTCATTGCACCACGAGGAGATTCCTGAAACGCCCTGTGGTAGACAAAATAATGGTCCCCCAGAGATCTCCACATGCTAATCCCTGGAGCCTGTGAATATGTTACCTTACATGTCAATGTGAATAAACATGTAAGTGTTAATAAGTAAAGGATTTTGAGATGGAGAGATTATCCTGATTTATCTGGGTGGTCATATTAAAGTAGAGAAAACATATTTTCTTTAGTGTTTTAGTATTGAAGTAGAGAGAATATATTTTCTAATGTTTTAGTGTAACTGTATAAGCTAGTCTTTGAAACGTAATCACTTGCTCTGGAATCTGTCCCATGATTGTTCCTTTAAAGAAAAATAAGGTAATCAATTTTTTGTTGTTGATTAAACTACGTTCCTCTCCCAGGGGGCCAAAACACACAAGACTGAGGTAACTGAACAAAACACAGATCCATCCTGTGACCAAAACAAGGATGGTCTGAGGAGACTTGCAAGACTCCAAAATGGCCTGAAGAGATTTGCAAAACTTCAATAATAGGTCACTTCATCATTATGTCCATGTCAAAGAAGAATCAACAATCCTGGAAATATCTAAACCCTGAACTTCTCCCTATAAAACCCTCCAGTTAGCCCATTAGAGTTAGACAGAATTTGGGACACCGGTGTTCAATAAAGCCCTCTTCCTGCTTACTTCCTCCTGTCTCAGTATTGGCTTTATGGCAGGTGGCTCGAATCGACAATTTGCAGTAACAATATGTAATCGTAAGAGTCTTTATAAAAAGGAGGCAGGAGGGTCAAAGAGAAAAAGATGTGGTGGCCAAAGCATAGATTAGAGTGGTGTGAGGAAGGGACCAAAGCCAAGAAATGCAGGAGGCCTCTAAAAGCTGGACAAGTCAAGGAAACGGATTCTTCCCTAGAGCCTTCAGAAGGAACACAGTCTTGTCAATACCTTGATTTTAGGACTTCTGACCAACAGAATGGTATAATAAGTGTTGTTTTAAGCTACTAAGTTTGCTGTAATTTGTTAAAGCAGCAATGGGAAACTAATACAGATTTATTAACTTTTCATCAACAGATTTATTATACCCTTTGAATCTCTTGCCTCAAAATCCTTACCCTGCTGTTTCCACCAATCCTGGACTGTTGTATTGTGATCCTTAAACAGTTGCCATTGGGTCAATTCTAACTCATGGTGACCCCATGTGTGTCAGAGTAGAACTGTGATCCATAGAGTTTTCACTGGTCCTAAAATTCTGTCTATAACCTTGAGTTTAACATGTACAAAACAGAATTAATATTATTCTCTCCAAACTTCCTCCTCTCCTTCTATTTTTCAGATTTATTCATATCGCCATTGTGACAAATTTAAAAACTGGAAGTATTAGTCTGAGTCCAATCAGGAGAAAGAAAGCACACAGAAAGGGGAAAGTTTGACACAACTATAAAAAGAAATTGGGGTAACAAAAAATTGGCTAGGAAGAAGTGAAGAGAATTCTACAGACTATAGGAATAGCAGATACAAGGAAGAGCCACTACCCTCGGGATGAGATAGAAAGCACAAGGAAAACCCCACCTGTCCCAGGGCTGAGATCCAGAACTTGTTGGAGAGGGCACAACTGGCTTACTGGGTGACAGAGAAGTTGATCTGTTGCCAGGTTGGCAGAACTTGCTAGAAATCTGGCCTCTGAAACTTGACAGAAATCAGCCTTCTGGGGTGCCAAGAAGGAACCCTGGTGGCACATTTATTAAGTGCTCGGTTGCTAACCAAAAGATTGGCAGTTCGAACCCACCCAGCAGCTCTGCAGGAAAAAGATCTGGAACTCTGCTCCCGTAAAGATTACAGCCCCCAAAATCCTGTGAGGTAGTTCTACTCTGTCACATGGGGTTGCTATGAGTCAAAATCAACTGATGGCACCTAACAAGGAAAACTGTTCACAGGGTGGTGTCTCACTGGAGGCGGCTACAAAACCCTCTGAGGTGGGAAATAGGGAACCTCCTGGCTACCAGGACTACAGGAGCTGGGCTGGCACTGGGGAAGCTGTGAGTCAGGTGCTGGAGAAAAGACAGGCACACTTGTGCATGCCAGAACCTGGAAACAGAACTGTTTCCTGCAACATCTCTCCTGTACCCTCTACTGAGGAAGCTTAACATTGTGCCAGCCACCAAAGGAAAAATATTAGTGAACGCTTTGGGTAGACCTGGAGCCCTGGTGGTGCAGTGGCTAAGAGCTCAGCTGCTAACCAAAAAGTCGGCAGTTTGGATCCACCAGCCACTCCTTGGAAACTTTATGGGGCAATTTTACTCTGTCCTGTAGGACCGCTATGAGTCAGAATTGACTTAAAGGCAATGGGTTTATGGGTTTTTATAGGGTTGCTAAGAGTCAGAATTGGCAACAATGGGTTAGTTGGGTAAATTTGGAGCTGAGAGGCTATAACTTGCTAACTGGCATAACAGAGTCATTCCAGTCTGCCCCCCCATCCCTCACCCTCTGATCCAGTGGGCACCAATTCTGCAGTTTGCACTGGAAATACCTGGATATCCCCATGGCTATCCCGTCCTCTCTCTCTCCATCATCTCTTGCCTCCTCACTGGTCTCCTGCCTCTCCTTTCCAGTGCTTCCAGAGACATTTTTCTTGAGGTCAAAATGCATCTGTTAGTGGACTATGTTCACAAGTCCTCTATAAATTTACACAAACAAGACCACAAGGTACAGTACTAACTGGACTAAAATGATGCAGCAAACGACCATGGCAATATATTACTATATCTGGAAATTAGGAATTCTCTTATTGAATCTTCTATTTTGTAATTGTAATTAAATTTTTAAAAATCTTTTAAAAATTTTATTGTTGTAAAATATATATAACAAAAAAATTTTGCCACTTTAACCATTTTTAAGTATACAATTCAGTAACTTTAATTATATTTACAATGTTGTATAACCATCACCACTATTTATTTCTGAATTGTTTAATTGCCCCAAGCAGAAACCCAGTGCCCCTTAAGTAATAGCTTCCCATTTCCCTTTACCCCCCAGCCTCTGGTAACCACTAGTTTGATTTTGTTTTTATGCACTTGCCTATTCTAGATATTTCATATAAGTGGATCATACAATTTGTTCTTTTGTGTGGCTCACTGGATGGCAAAGCTTAACGATCACTCAGCTTAATGCTTTCAAAGTTAATCCATTTCACAGCATGTATCAAAACTTCATTTGTCTTTATGGTTGAACATTATTCCATTGTATGGATATACCATATTTTGTTTATTCATCTGTTGATGAATCCTTGAGTTGTTTCCACCTTTAGCTATGTGAATAATGCTGCAATAAAAAAAAAAAAATTTCTGTTTGAGTTCCTGCTTTTGATTTTTTTCAGTATATCCCCAGGAGCGGAATTGTTGGGCCATGTGGTAATTCTATGTTTATCTTTTTGAGAAAACATCAAACTGTTTTCCATAGCGACTGTACCATTTAGATACCCACCAGCAATGGATAAGGATTCCGGTTTCTCCATATCATTGCCAACATTTGTTACTTTCCATTTTGTGGAGTGATATCTCACTGTGGTTTTGACTTACATTTCTCTGATGACTGATGATGTTGAGCATCTTTTCCTGTGCTCATTCTCCATCTGCATATCTTCTTTGGAGAAATGTCTGTTCAGACCCTTTGTCTATTCTTTATTTGGGTTGTTTGTCTTTTTGTTGTTGAATTGTAGGAGTTCTTTACATATTCCGAATAGTAAGCCCCTATAAGATTCTAAAGAAAAGTGATTCAACAGAATGTGGAAATTATCGAACAATGTCATCAGTATCACACCCAAGTAAAATTATGCTGAAAATCATTCAGAAGTGGTTGTAGCAGTATATTGACAGAGAACTGCCAGACATTCAAGCTGAATTCGAAAGAGGACATAGACCAAGGAATATCATTGCTCATGTCAGATGGATCATGGCTGGAAAGATGTTTACCTGTGTTTTATTGACTATGCAAAGGCAGTCAACTACGTGGATCATAACAAATTATGATTAACATTGTGAAGAATGGGAATCCCAGAACATTTAACTGTGCTCATGCAGAACCTGAACATAAACTAAGAGGCAGTTGTTTGAACATAACAAGGGGCTACTGGGTGGTTTAAAGTCAGGAAAGGTGTGTGTCAAGGTTGTACCCTTTCAAATAATCCGAGAAACTGAACTATAGGAAGAAGAATGTAGCATCAGGATTAGAGGAAGGTTCATTTACAGCCTGAGTTGTGCAGAGGACACAACCTTTCTTGCTGAAAGTGAAGAGGACTTGAAACACTTACCAAGGAAGATCAAAGCCTTCAGTGGGGATTGCACCTCAACATAAAGAAAACAAAAATCCTTACAACTGGACCAATAAGCAACATCATAAAAAAAAAAAATGGAGAAAATATTGAAGTTGTCAGGGACTTCATTCTACTTGGATCCACAACCAATGCCCATGGAAGCAGCAGTCAAGAAATCAAATGACACATCACATTGGGCAAATTTGCTGCAAAAGACCTCTCTAAAGTGTTAAAAAGCAAAGATGTCACTTTGAGGACCAAGGTGTACCTGACCCAAGCCATGGTATTTTCATCACTTCACATGCATGTGAAAGCTGTACAATGAATAAGGAAGACAGAAGAATTGACACATTTGAATTATGGTGTTGGCAAAGAATACTGAATATACTGTGGACTGCCAAAAGAATGAACAAATCTGTCTTAGAAAAAGTACAGCTGGAATGCTCCTTGGAAGCAAGGATTGTGAGACTGCATCTCACACGCTCTGGACATGTTATCAGGAGGGACCGGTCCCAGGAGAAGGACATCATGCTTGGTAAGGTAGAGGGTCAGCGAAAAAGGGGAAGACCCTCAGTAAGATGGAATAACATGATGGCTGCAACAATGGACTCATGACTGTGAGGATAGTGCAGGACTGGGCAGCGTTTCCTTCTGTTGTACTTAGGGTCGCTATGAGTGGGAACTGACTTGATGGCACCTAACAACAACAACATAAGATAAATGATTTTGAAATATTTTCTCCCATTCTGTCGGTTGCTTTTTCTCCATCCTGTTTTTTAACCTGTTGGATTATGGTTTAGAAATAGGCAGTACACTAAGTGAATCACGACAGACAACTGACAGGGCAGAGAATTAAAGATTAGAAATTCTGCTTTTTCCAATCTGCATTTCAAATACTGGAGGAAAAAAGTCTTTTAAAACCCTGGATTGAAGACATGAGAAAAGAGATGATCAAAGAGGAGGAAGAGCAACTGCAAATGGCCTACGACAGGAATGAGTTTACTTTGCAAGAGGAACGGAAATGTTCCTCTTTGGTAGCCTGAGGGGAGTGTAGAACAAGCTGAGGTCAGAGAGGTAGTCAGGGGTCTGCTCATTTGGGCCTCAGAGCCCAGAGTAAGGAGTGTCAATTGTGTTTTAAGTGCAACGGGAAGTAACTGAAGGTTTGAAGCAGGAGAATATGATCTTATTCACACTTTTAAAAGATTACTCGAATAATTCTACAAAGAATTGATTCTCAGGAGAAGTGAGATGAAATCACTGAGGAGGAGTGAGAATTGGTTCTCAGGAGGTCACCAATTAAGTGACTGTTGTTGTTACGCGCCATCAAGTTGACCCTATAGGACAAAGTAGAACTGCCCAGTAAGGTTTCCAAGGAGTGGCTGCTGGATTTGAACTGTCAACCTTTTGATCAGCAGCCAATATCCTAACTACTGCACAACCAGGGCTCCAATTAAGTGACAGATAGTCCAGAAGAGAGATGATGGTAATTTGAACCAGTGGTAGCAGTGGAGACAGATGAGAAAGGTGGATGGACTTGATATTTATTTTGCTGGGATAGCTGAAATTATTTATAAATATTTTATTATTTGTTTATTTTATTTTGTTTTTGTTGAGAATATACACAGCAGAACATACACCAGCAATTTCTGCATGTACAAATTCAGTGACATTGATTACATTCTTTCAGTTATACAACCATTCTCACCTGCCTTTCCTGAATTGTTCTTCCCCCATTACCAAACTCCCTGCCCCGTAAATTTCCTATTACTCTTTTGAGTTGCTGTTGTCAGTTTGATCCCATATAGGTAGTTCTTTAAAAGAGCATAATGCTCAAGGCAGACTTTCTTTACTAATTAAAATAATTTATTGATGGAGTAGATTTTGACAGGGACAGAAAGAAAAGGCTGTGGAATAACCCTCCCACACCCTTACCTTTTTCTTAATGCAGGTTATTTCTTGCTTTGAATTTGGTTCTTCCTGTTTTTAATCTAGATTATAACCTCTCTCTTAGCTCAAAAATAAGTGTAAAGGTACTCCTTACGTATTGTGCTACTCTCATCACTGTCTTCACACTGATGTTGTTCAGGATATTGATGACTAACTCACTGTCGGATCCAATGATTGATTTTTGGTCCCTGTCCCCAATACTGGAGCCCTGATTGTGCAGTGGCTAAGTGCTTGGGTACTAACAGAAAGGTCGGCAGTTTAAACCCACCAGCTGCTCCACTGGAGAAAGATATGGCAGTCTGCTTCCATAAAGATTTACAGCCTTGGAAACCCTATGGGGGCAGTTCTACTCTGTCCTATAGGGTCACTATGAGTCAGAATTGACTCAATAGCAATGGGTTTGGTTTTGGTTTTTGGGTCCCCAGTACTCAGGGAAATTGGTTATGATAGTGAGCCCTTCCCTTACAACTCTTACCTCATTGGCTTCAAGTCATCAGCCTCTCCTGGTTCTCTTGCCTTTTCCCTCTCACCCAGCTACCAGGTCTCGGCATCCATAATGTTCGCATTCATAGAGTCCTGCTTTGGTACTCCTCCTTTTGTCTCTCAGGTGAAAAATTACTTCTCAATTTCATTTACCTGGCTTCATCTCCTGGCCATTTCTCATGGTTTGAAAATCTATATTGTAATAATTGCACTTAACACTTATTGTGCAATTACTTTGTGCTAGCCACAGCTCTAACTCCTGTGTACATATTATATCATGTTATCCATGCTGTGATGTAGTATCACTATTCCTATTTTCAAATAAGGGAACAGACTCAATAAGGGTAAAAATTTTGCCCAAGCTCAAGCAGTTAGTAAGTGGCAGAGCCTGGGTTTGAACCCATGTCCATGTGAGTCCTGAACTGTCATCATAACAACAGTCATCTACTGCCTTCCAAAATTCTTTCTCACCAATTCCCTTCCTCCCAAAAGAAACAATAAGCAAAAACACCTCCTCTTTTTGTATTCTTTATTTTGTTTCACGATTCTATGTTCCATCTAGCTTCTATATCTAGAAACATCTTTGCTTCCTTCTTCTTCATCGTCCTTGTCAATTGGTCTCCAAGTCCGGAAGCGTTTAGGTCATAGATGTCACGGCAAGCCCAAGTTGCTGACATCATCTGCTGCCTCCTAATTGATCTCCGTAACTGTTCTCACCACAAGTCTTTAGTCCTGCACACTGCTGCCAGATGCTTTTTCATCAATCTGATCCTCCCAGTTTGCTTAAAAATGTCTCTTGGCTACTTGAGTCCTGTTGCCTACTAATCTCCATAGCATTCATCCAAGGCCATTCACTCACAGTTGGCCTAAAATACATTTCCTGTTTAGATTTGTCTCACACATATATGATTAGTTTTCAGATATATGTGAATACTGTTATTATAAATAAAATACAGATTAATTTCAAAGTATTTTTAAGTTTAGAGTAGTTTCTCATCGTAAATTTCTCAATCAATGGGATATTAAAAGTATAACTACTTTCATATGGGGTGCTTCAATTTTTTTGATATTACAGAGGATTTCTCACAGGTAAAAAGGTTGAAAACCACTGACTTAGGTAATCATCATTTCCTAAAAGTTGTCTCTGGGATTTTAGAGTTTAATCATTTTAATAAATGTGACTAACCATTGTTGTTCCAAGGTTGTGGACCCTGTAGCCAAGGTCATACCTGGATTGATTAATAAAACAGGGTTTTGGGTGTGCACCTGGGTGCGTATTGGGGTTACTAGCCCAAAAACTTTTACAAAGCTGAGAATAATTTAATTTTTATTCTTAGTAGCTCATTAAACTTTTAAAGGTATCCATTCCTTATGTTAGGTTTCATTATGGAAATGGGGCCGAAGTCAAAGAAATACAATAATATCTAGTTATAATGCTGAATTGATATTCAGCTTGGTTTTCAGTTGTGTCCTAGTTTAGCCACATATTCTTCAGCCAAACATCCTCCTATATTTAGGTGTGGGAGACAGTGAAAACATGATTCCAGGAAGAACTGATGTCTCCCATTTACTAAATTACTGTGAAATGTATAGGGAGTTCCTGAGTGGTACAAAACAGTTAAAGCACTCAACTGTTAACAAAAGGTTGAAGGTTCAAGTCCACCCAGAGGTACCTCAGCAGATAGGCCTGGCAATCTACTTCCAAAAAATCAGTCATTGAAAACCCTATAGACCATAGTTCTACTGTGACATACATGGAATAGCCCTAAGTCGGCAACTGGTTTGGTGACATGTAGGGGTGAGGTAGAAAGAGGGGCTGCAGCTGCTCTCAGCTATTCTCAGACTGCCATGTGTCCCTCCCATGTATTGCTTGTCTTGATATTTCATTGCTATTGGGAATACTGCCACGTTTTTGCGAGGACAGGCCATGTTTCCAAATGGGGTAGGGTCTCTGCTGTAGCTGCCAGGCCAACTTTACTGTAAACTAGAGGCTGAGAAGAAAAGTAGGCTGGCAGAGGAGGCAAAAGCTGGAAGGAAAGATAAGGGGAGGAATGAGAAGCCTTTAAGCTGTATCTTTGAGCCCAGCTGTCAGAGCACAGAGTAACTCAGAATAATGGAGAAGTTGGCTGACCAGGAGCATTTTTGCAAAGATCTGTCTAGTCGGAATCGACTTGATGGCACTGGGTTTTTTTGTTTTGGTTCTGTCTCTCCTGCTCCTTGGAGGTTGCCTGGTTTGCTGCCATATAAAGTAGAGGAGTTTCTGCATGTGTCTATATTTCTTTTGGGGCAATTATCAATTCTTCTTATTTAACTCCAAGTCTTATTTCCCCATCTCTTAATTTTGAACTGTTTGACTCGTTTCTCTTCTTTTTCTCAGATGATGTCAAACACAATCCTGAAACAGATATTTTGCTCCACAGGTATTTTCTGAATTAATGATGGGTAAGGTAGGTTGGTTGGAAGGAGCACCAGTGGTGCAGTGGTTAAGTGCTCAGCTGCTAACCAAAAGGTCAGCAGTTCAAACCCATCAGTTGCTCTGCAGGAGAAAGATGTGGCAGTCTGCTTCTGTAAAGGTTACAGCTTTGGAAACCCTATAGGACGGTCCTACTATAGGATCACTATGAGTTGTAAGCGACTTGACCGCAATCAGTTTGGTTTTTGGTTTGAAGTAGGTTGGAATCACCCTTCAGCAGGTTTCCTAAAGCCTTCTTTTTGACCCCCAGGCAATCCTTCCTTCCTCTGTGCTCCCAAGCACTTCTCACTTCCATTACATCTATCATCACATCCTAAATAATATTTGTTTGGTTGTGCTGATATCTAATGCCTGGATTGCACTCCAGACCAATAAAATTCGAAACTCTGGATGAAGTCCAGGCATGGAGGATTTTTTAAAGATTTTCCCAGATGATTCTAACATGTGGCCAGAGTTAAGAATTTCTAGGAGCAATTTCAGATAAAGGAAGTGTTTTTCATTCACCGTTGTACACAGCAGCAACACCCCAGTATCCAGAGCTAAGATTCTCATTTGTTTGCTCCATCCAATCCATTCAATACCTCATTAGCATTTTATTACAGACCAATTTTCCAACATTAGGGATGGGCAATGCTAGGATGGAAGACTCCTCAACCTATTCCCAGTTATAAAAGAATTTTATGATGTGACCATATGGACCATATTTTGACACTGCGTAATATATATATATAGAGAGAGAGAGATTTATCTCAAAGAAATGGCTCACGTGATTGTAGAGGCTGGCAAGTCCTAAGTCCGTGGATCAGGCACGTCAGGCTGGTGGCTTCTCCTGACTCACGTAGCTTCAGGAGCTGAAGAACCCAAGATCCACAGGTCAGATGGCTTATGGGCTGTGGAGGCTGAAGAATTCTGAGATCAGCAGGCAATGAGGTAGGCAGCTGGCTCGTGTCCCAAAAACCGGAGGTCGGATGATGATGAGCCAGATGTAGGATCCAGAGCAAGGAAACAAGATTTGCGAGACATCCATGTATATTGGAGGCAGGTCACACCCCTGAGGGAACTCCCCTTACAACTGATTGGCTGATCACATCAGATCACATCATGGAGGATGACTACATCTTTACAAAACTACCAAATTACATCATCACACAACTGCCATACTACATCATTACATAATTGCCAAACCTCTGAGAATCATCCTGCCGAATTGACACACAACCTTAATCATCACAAGGCTCTTTCTAGCCTTAGAATTTTAAGCAGCAAACAGAAGTGAGCTATTTAGGCACATGGCACCACAGAAAGAGAAATTGACATTCATTAATCTCAAGACCAACTCTATCTTATTTAAACCTCCCAATAAACTTGAAAAATAGTTATTCTTATATTGAGGATGAGGAAACTGAGGTGTAATGTTTGGTGACTGTGTATTCAGGTTTGATCCCAAACGTATGCAAATGCAGAGGCCAATCTCCTCTGTCATTGCACAGGGCCTTTATGGGGAAAATGGCCTATATAAATCAGTTGCCCTGGTAATGCTGCCTGGTTAGCTTTCCAATGGACAGTAGCTGTGGCAGATTCAATTATTAGCCTCAATTCTTCACCCCTTTCTGCCTTCTTATCCTTACTCTTGTGTGAGAATTTCAAAATTGAGGTGCCTGACCCATATCAGAATGATGGGCCAAGGTCTGAGTCCCGACTCCATCTTAGTTTTTGCTTATTTCCCCTGCAACCATAGAACTCTTAGATAGACTTAAGTGCATAACAAAGGAAACATTCTTCTCTGTGGTTAAACTAAAGCTATGCAAAAAATGTTCCTAAGAGAGGGTCTTGACACAAGACTCTGATGAGGAATCCCTCAGCAGCCCTCAGGAAATGTTTTAAGATAATTACCTTGTGTCTACCCTGTAAAACTCCCCTTAGTCATGTATTTAAACTAACGAATTCAAATAACCCACGTTTGTGTTTCCAACCAATCACTATAAAGAGCCCACACTCATGTTTCCAACCAATCACTGGAAAGCCCCCCTCCTTTGAGCTCTCCTGCCTCCTGCTTACCTAGTCTTGCAACTTCCAATCAGAATGTTGCATTTTACCTCATAAAAATGCCTCTGTAATACCACTATATTCAAGTGTTTGGTTTCACTTTGTGAGATCAGACGTGTCCCTGGTTCAAACTGTCTTAAACCTTCAATAAATCTATTTGCTTTTACTTTTAACAGGGTACACATTCTTACTCACTGGTACTCTTTCTGTCATTTTTATTCAGAATCATTTCTTTCTTACTATCTGGCTCATAGATGTAGTTTTCATACCTCCCTTCCATTACCTTTCCTCCCTGATATCTGCTCCCCCTCCTCTAAGGTGGGTGATTCCTGTCAGTGGCAAGCCCTTTCAGAAATGAGGCCATGTCCAGTCTGCATTCACATGCCAGCCAAGCAGACTTGAGGTGGCATGGGTGTGAGAGGAAGCTGAGACAGCTGAGCACTGCCCACAGCATCCTTGCTGCCCCTCTGTACCCTTCTCTCTTCCAGATATCACATCACTCTGGTAAACTGGAGGGCCACAGAATCTTAGTTTCCTAGTGCTACCATAGCAGAAATACCAAAAGTGGGTGGCTTTACATAATAGAGATTTATTGTCTCATAGTTTAGAAGGCTAGAAATTCGAATTCAGGGCACCGACTCTAGGGGAAAGCTTTCTGTCTCTGTCAGGTCTCTTTTACCTTCTGTAGCCCCAGCTTTCTCAGCTCTTTGGTGATCTTCACATGACATCTGTCTTCCGTGCCTTCTTCCCCACCCCCCCCCCTTTGAGTTTGCTTTTCTGTGTCTATGCTGCTGCTCAGAACCCAGAAGTGATTAGGTTTAGGACATATCTTATACCAGTATGGCCTCATTAACATAACAAAAAATTCTATTCCCAAACAGGATTACATCCATAGTTATGCTGTTGTTTGTCATGTGCTGTCCAGTCAATTTTGACTCATAGCTACCCTCTGTGACAGGCTGTAATCTTTATGAGAGCAGATTGGTAGGTCTGTTCTTCTGTGGAGTGACTAGTGGGTTAGAACTACTGACCTTTTGGTTAGAAGCTGAACACTTAACCATTGAGCCACCAGGGCTCCTTTCCACAGGTATAGGGGTTAGGATTCCAACACATATTTTGAGGGACACAATTCAATATATAACATACAGTCATCCCAGAAAGTTCATGTCCCCACTGCTCACCTTCCCCCATCAGTATACAGCTGGATGCTGGGCTGGGCCTTGGGACCCTGCTGAGTGGAACTGGGTGAAGGAAGGCCAGCAAAGTGCCACGGAGACTATAATTTTCCTTATTCCCCTCATGGCTTCCAAATTTGCTCCTACCCCTTGCTTGTTCTCAGGCCTCTAAACAGATGTTTCTTCCTAAAAGCAAAATGAATGAAAGCCCACAGAAGAATGTGATGCACGTGGTTAAATCTATTGCACAAAATTTATTGTAACCGAAATAATATAAATGATAAAGAGAAGAGAATGACCCTGATCCTGCCATCTTAACCAAGTAACAGCTGTCTTTTTTTTTAACATATAATTTCTACTCTGGTTATATCCTTTGTTCAGTTTTGAGACATTTTAATCATAAATCAGTAATTCTCAACTCTGGCTTATCTGAATCACTAAGGGAGTTTTTATGAGATGCAGACAACCATGTCCCACCTTGACCTACAGAATGAGAATCTCTGGAAGGAGAGCACAGTAATCTAGGATTTTAAAATGACCTCCAGATGAGTCTGATCTTGAAGACTACAGCGGTTGCATTTGAATTACCCTTGCTGATATTATATAAAAGGAGAAAGTTACATTTGAAACAGATAAAATTAAAAGCTTAGAAAATAATTTTTTTCAAACTAGTATTTTTTTAGTGTCCTTTGTTATTTCCACCCCTGGTTCAGTAAGGAAGAATTGTAGAAACATTTGGGAGTAGTTGGGGATGTCCTATTCATCTCTACAGGTCTGAAAGGGCAAGCAAGACTGCCCAGGGTTGGGCAAGACTTCCTTTCTACAGCATCCGAAGGCCAGATTAGCAAGGTAAGGCCCATAGTAACAATGGCTGACATATTTTGAATTTTACTGTATGTCAGCTACTCTGCTAATTCTCTAATCCTCCCAAGTAGCCTGCAAAGTTCTTATTTCATTTGGCAGGTGTTAGAACTAGGCTCAGAAGGGACTTGCTCAAGGTCACATGGCTTGAAGGTGATGTTGCCAGGATTCTATATTTGATCTGTATGATTCCATAGCCTAGATTCTCTCTCCAAAAGCATAGCATGTGAGATTGTGAGAGTAATAGTAGGCGAAGAAACTGACCAAACATTAAGTAAAAGCCAAACATTAAGTAAAAGCCTAAACCTCAGGTATGGAACCTGGAAATCCAAGATGGGGGAACAGGAGACAGGATGATAGTCAGAAAGTATCATCCATGCTTGAATTTTTGCTTGTTCACCTCATAGACACCTCTCCCCTTGTCAGGAAGGGCTTGCTGGAACGAAGCTCTAATGTCTAGGGTGTCCACTCAGAGGAGGCCAAAACCAGCTTCTACTCTGTGACCATGTGTCTGCTGCCAGTGAGAAAGCCATTAGAAAACCTCTTGACATAGGAGGTAGAAGTTCTGGTGGCACAGTGGTTAAGCACTCAGCTGCTAACTAAAAGGTCAGCAGTTCGAATCCACTAGCTGCTCCATGGAAGAAAGATGTAAAGATTACAGTCTTGGAAACTCTATGGGGCATGTCATAGATTGAATTTTGTCCCCCAAAAATATGTGTATCAATTTGGCTAAGCCATGATTCCCACTATTGTGTGATTGTCCACCATTTTGTCATCTGGTGTGATTTTCCTATGTGTTGTAAATCCTACCTCTATGATATTAACGAGACAGGATTAGAGGCAGTTATGTTAATGAGGCCTGACTCAATCTACAAGATTAGATTGTATTTTGAGCCAATCTCTTTTGAGATATAAAAGAGAGAAGCGAGCAGAGAGACAGGGAGACCTCATACCACCAAGAAAGCAGCTCTGGGAGCAAAGCATGTCCTTTGGTTCTGGGGTTCCTGTGCAGAGAAACTCCTAGTCTAGGGGAAGATTGATGACAAGGGTGTTCCTCCAGAGCCGACAGACACAGAAAACCATTCCCTGGAGCTGGGACCCTGAATTTGGACTTGTAGCCTACTAAACTGTGAGAGAATAAATTTCTCTTTGTCAAAGCCATCCACTTGTGGTATTTCTGTTACAGCAGCACTAGATAACTAAGACAGGGAAGTTCTACTCTATCCTATAGGGTCACTATGAGTTGGGACCATCTGGATGGCAACACACCAGAGGGTTTCTAGAACGACCTTTTTGGTGTTCCTAAGCTCGCTGGGTCCCAGTTGTTCAGTCAGCAAGTGTTTATTGAATGCCATATGTTATTGGCTCTGGACTGTGTTAGTTAACCCAGGAGAAGTGGAATCTGAGAATTGGTAGGGGGAGGAATGATAATTTTTAGAGAAATGGCTATTTGGCAGGAGAAGACAACAATTTGCTATAGGAAATTTCTGTGGAAGCTGAGTGTTTGTAGGGAGTATAGCAAAAGAGTATCTGCTGATTTACCTTGTTTGTTTTTGGGCACTGGGAAAGAGGATAATTCTATGGACAGTTTTGAATGGTGCCTTGGAAAGTGAGGACATGCACTGGAATGGAAAATAGCAGGCTAATTGGGTGCATAGTCCATGAAGACGGAGAATCTCTCTGATGATCAGGGCAGTGGTACTTCACTCCAACTTGGGCAGTCTAGGGGTGGGAGGAGGTGTGGGGAGACACCTTTGGTTGAATGTGGCAGGGAGCACATCTGAACCAGAGGCCATGATAATCTGCAGAGGCATTTGGGTGGTACTCCCTTGGCTTCTCCTTGTCTTGGTGGTAGGCAGCAAGGATAGGGTCAAGCTAAAGAGAGTCACTAATTGTATTAGTTTCCCAGGGCTGCCACAACAATTTACCCTAAACCACAGTCCAACATCAAGGTACCGGCAGGACCGCGCTCCCTCAGAAGGCTCTGGGGGAGAATCCTTCGACTGCAAAGGTGCTGCTGAAACTCACTAGGGGTGAGTACCACCAGGTTTCCTGCAGGAGTAAGAAGAGGAATGCACACCATAATGAGGAAGAGAAGTCCCTTCGTCCTACAGTGCCTCTCCAGTGCCCTGAACTGACAATAACATTGTGCTACTGACAAAGGAGAAATGCTTAGAGTCTAGCTCCAGTATCACTAAGCAGGGCAAAGAAAAATATCATTCGCGCTTTCATTGTTGCTGTTAAGTCGATTCTGATTCATAGCAACCCTATAGGACAGAGTAGAACTGCCCCATAGGGTTTCCAATGCTGTGATCTTTACAGAAGCAGACTGCTACATCTTTCTCCCCAGAGTGGCTGGTGGGTTCAAACTGCCAACCTTTTGATTAGCAGCTAAGCACATAAACACTGTGCCATCAGGGGCAATAAATTGACCATGGCACAGGCTTTATCTCAGCAACCCTTCTTTTTGGCAGTGTTTTGCCAAATCTCTTGATCTGCCGTATTTAACAAAATACCTGACAAGGTTACCCTGTCCGGCTGTCAGTGGGCTTTAGACAGAGGCTATTAACCTTTCAAACTGAAGACAAACACTAGCAGGAGTTTGGAATATGCATAGCTGAGTAGTCTATGAGGGCAAAAAAAAAAAAAAAAATCCATGATGACTGGATAGTGGAGCCTGGTGCTGGTGAGCGAATAGTACAGGAGACATTTGAGGATGAACTGAAGGTAAAAGTAGGGCTAATTGAGAAGGTCACTGTGGTGTCTGGGAGTTTGAATTATTCCAGCATCCCCTCAGGTTGATGTAGCCTGTCCATGGCTAGATGTGGGTTCCATAGGATTTATATTCTCAAAGAGCTCATATTGCATGCAGGAGCTTGTGTTCTGTCACAAATGGACATCAGCACTCTGTGCAGGGCAGATCAGAGGTGGAGAGGAGTGGGAAATAAAATTAAACTCCTTGAAAAATGTGGCTTAACCCAATGTCTTATATAAAACAGGCTCTAAATAAAATCCATCAGTTTTTTGGGGGGGTCAATCTTAGTGATTTTAGAGTGTGATTGCAGAACTCTACCATATGTTAGGCTCCCGTATGTCAGGATCTCCACATCGGCCTTCATTACTAATAACCTTTACTAGGACAATGATGTAATGAAGGTGTGGGTGAAGGTCTCTGATACTTGGATTCTTCTAGAGTGAACTGTTCTCTCTCCTCTGGTGTTAGGGCACTGGTTTTGAGAGGCGAAGGTGAGCCGCATTAGGATAGGCCAGAATTGAGACCTGGAATGTTCCTTCCTCTCCAAACTCCTTATGATCATTATTCCAATATCACCTTCCCAGTGAGGCCTTCTTCAGTCCACTCTATTTGAAATCCTACCTCCCTCCACCAACATTTCTTTTCTCCCCCTTTTGCTGTTTTTCTCCATAGCACCTATATATCATCATCTATATATTTAATTGGAGCCCTGGTCGAGTAGTGGTTAAGATCTTGGCTGCTAAGCAAAAGGTTGGCAGTTCGAATCCACCAGCTGCTCCTTGGAAACCCTATGGGGCAGTTCTACTCTGTCTTACAGGGTCGCCTTGAATCAGAATCTACTCAACGCCAATGGGTTTGGCTGTTTTTTTTTTTTTTTTTTAAATATATTTAATTAACGACAATATATTTAACTTAGGTATCTTATTTATGTTTCCTCTGCACCATGAATGTAGGCTCCGTGTCCTAGCACATGGCAGATAATCAATATGTATTATTAGTTTAATGAGGAAATTAAACCTTGATTTTTCTACGCTGTCAGCCCCAATCATGACTTCCACAAAAAGAAAAGGGGCTTAGTCTGGTCTCTAGCCCAAACGCAGCTTTCAGCAGCTAAAAACCTCATTCACCTCTGCCTGGTAGTTTTTCCTCTCCAAATGCATTGCGTTCTGTCCATTTCCTATGGCTGCCCTCTCAACCCTGCTCCATTTATTCTTCTAGCTCTCCTAAAAAGGGAATTTCTTCCTCTTTATTGGCTTTTCCTGCTTGGCCTATGTACTTGCTGCAGTTGTGCTCAAGGACATACTGGGACCTTTCATGTCTCCCTGCCATTTCTTGGAAGGGCTGTCTCTACCTGGTCTGCCTGCTGAGCAACTTCTGGGGGAGATATGGGAGCTCATTGTGCTAGGTTTGGAGCCTTGGCTCAGTCACATACTGGCTTTGGTGCTGGCAATATTTATTCACCTTCTTGAACCACTATTTCCTTAACTGTCAAAAGGGAATAATAATTATTACTTTCGATGGTTGGCACCAGGAGTAGAAATAACAAACAAATGGCATGGGAGTTAGGAGGTACTCAGGAAACAGCAGCTAATATATTATGCTAAATACCATGTCTTTAATTATGGTGTTGGTGAAGAATATTGAATATACCATGGACTGCCAAAAGAACAAACAAATCTGTCTTGGAAGAAGCACTGCCAGAATGCTCCTTAGAAGCGAGGATGGCAAAACTAAGCCTCACCTATTTTGGACATGTTATCAGGAGGGACCTGTCCCTGGAGAACGACATCATGCTTGCTAAAGTTGAGGGTCACCGAAAGAGAGGAAGACACTCAACAAGATGGATTGACACAGTGGCTACAACGATGGGCTCAAGCATAGCAAAAGTGATTGTGAGGATGGCACAGGACCAGGCTGTGTTTTGTTCTGTTGTACACAGGGTTGCTACTAGTCGGAAATGACTCGATGGCACCTAATAATAATTCAGATATCATTTGCTCTGTCAGGTCTACTCTGAATCCTTCTTAGTTGTTCTGTGTGTTCATTGTGTTTTATTCTTATCTCCATTAAAGCAACAATTATTCTGATTATTGGTTTTTCCCCCCAAAATTTTAATCTTTTAGAACAAAGACTCTAAATATCTTTTTCAGCTTCACTGATTTTCTTTCTTTCTTTTTTTTTTAATCTACAGGCTAATTTGCTGGTCTTTTGATACTAGGGACTAAATGTATGTTTTGTTGGAAGAGTAAGTTGTTCCCAGTTCTATGAAATCTGTGGCTCTACAAAATGACTCCATGTTAACACAATCCATGTGAACATTTTCCTTTTTGTCTTAGCAAGGTTAAGTAACAGATCCCAGGATGACAAAGGAAGTAGCATCATGATCAATTTTTAATATTTCTTGAATTTGGAACTTTTGAATTTTCCATACTGTTGTTTAACCTGCTGATTTAAATGTAGACATCAGGGAGAATTTTTATGAAATTGGAAGAGAGGTAGGGGGGTATAGAAGATCAGAAGTTCTATTTCAAGCTGCATTTCAATAACTAATAAAAAAGGATCATAAATACTAGATCGAATAGTGGAGAAACAGAGCTAATGGTCAAAGGCTGCTGAGAAGGCCTGCATCTAACATTTGCAGAATGGGGCAAGAGTTCAAATGGAGACACCAGCTGCTTTCTTCCCACTCTGGCTCTATCTTGCACCTTGAGGGCCCGCCTATGCAGGCAGCATCCTGAAATCCTCACTGAATGGGCACATTCATGGCTAGAGGAAGGTGTAAAGTTTAGCGCTCAGGGTAAGGGCTCTGGGATCCAAAGCTGGCACTGCTGCTGATAAACCACCTACTGTTTAGGAACGTGTTGACCACGAACCCTACTCTAGAAGCATTTTCTATTTTGGGTGGGGGAAAGGGTGGGCTTGTAAACTAGTTGGTACTCTAATTCAGCATTATCTAGCATGTGGGTCACAGGCTCCTGGGTAGCTTTGGAGTTATTGCAAGAGTTTGCAAATCTGAATGCCCTTACAGCATTTCTATATGTCTTTATGTCTTACTCATCAATAAATACTAATCTCACACATGTATATTGAGTTGAATAAAATACAAATTTTAAGGTGTTTTTAAATCAATGAAGCTTTTTATTATTATGTATATAATTTTGACAATGAATAACAAAGGATAACTACCACAATGTAGTTGTCTGTTTAATTACTTTTAATTTTGGAAAATGGATCCACCTATTAAAAAAAAAAACTATTGAGAAGAGCTAATATAGTTGGTATGTTTAAAAAAAACTTTAAAGGCTTTATTTTAATTAAGAAATGGTTACTCTATGGTTATATGACCATAGATAAGTGCTATAATTTCTCCTGGAAATTCACCTGGAGAAATTATAGCACTTATCTATGGTCAGATAACTAGTTAGTGGTATAACTCGGACTGCCACTCAAGTCTTTCCTGAAAATGAAATTTATCAACAACCAAGTGTAATGCAGAATCAAACTGAATGGACTACCTTGTGATATTCCATTAGCTAAGCCTGGAACTCAAAAAGTGAGGAGGTCAACACAGTTAACGCTCTCAGGTCTGAACTAATACAAGTGCAATCGTGTGTTGTTGATTACATTTTTGGAATGGAGGACTAGCTTAAAGGATTTATTTGATGGAGGAGGATTTATTCTGATTCCTCAGAGAGTCAGGCCAAAGAATTTTAAATGCTCCTGGGGTGATTTTAGGGTGAAGTTTCAATATAAAGGTTGGATGAAATTTGGGAAAATAGATCCACATAAATTAGTTTCGTTTGTGTCTAATAATTAAGAGAGGAAATGAATTACTTTCCATTCTCGTTAAATCCACCGAATCCTCAATTATATCTTAAACCAACGTATCAGGTAGGTTCTGACAGAATACAGATGGCATACTCTAATTGGCAGCAATTATAAAATGTGGGAAGAGTTTAAGATAAGTACCAGGGGCTGAGGATCCCTGATGCTGCAGTGGTTAAGCACTAGGTTGCTAACCAAAAGGTCAGCAGTTCAAACCCACTAGCCACTCTGCGGGAGAAAGATGTGGAAGTCTGCTTCTGTAAAGATTTACAGCCTTGGAAACGCTATGGGGCAGTTCTGCTCTGTCCTTTAGGGTCACTATGAGTCGGAATAGGCTTCACAACAATGAGGTTTCATTTGGGTTTAACAGGAGCTGATTCAGTACTCTATGGCTAGGCCTGAAGGGCAGGAGGAAGGACAGGAACCTGGAGAGAAGGATGTGTGGAGAGGGTCAGCTGATAGGAGCTATGGCCTTCAGGAGAGGAACTTAATAGGAAGGGGTTAGGGGAATCAATATTTACTCAGAGACTAATCCCTCCCATCCCCTGGATATCCTGGAATTCTCTCCCATTTGGACACTTTCACTGGAAGAGGAGGGCAAGGGAGCCAGGGCACAAAGGTGGAGAAAGAGAAGAGTGGCTCTGGAGGGTGGACAAATGGAAGATATTCAGCATAACCAACTACATTAAATAAAATATCAAGGATCAGTCTTCTACTACATAGGCAGGACGGTAAGGGAAATGGGTTTTATACAGATTATAATTCAATTTTTTAATGTTATAAAGCTGCATGTGTTTGAGTAAATCCCTCAACTTCTGAGTCTTATTTTTTCATTTGTAAAGTGTGGCTAGAAGACCTACTTTCCAGGTTGCTCTGAAGTTAAATGACATTCTTTCAATGTTGTGAAGATTAGAAAGAATATACAGTAAAACCTGTGAAAGCCAGAACCTGTGTAAAGCCAAAACCTGTCAAGGAAGGAGAACTCACTGGGTGTTGACAGGATAGGATTCTTAACAGAGAGCAACAGAAAAGTGGTAAGCATCCTGTCAAAGGCGGAAAACTTGTGAGACCCCAAAAATCGAGGCAGTCCCATCAAGTTTCAGCTCTCACAGGTTTTACTATATAAAAGTCTGTTTGATGCTGAAAACTTTAGGACAAGAAGGAACCTCAGAACTGTCATCTTTGCTCGTACCTGTTAACTACTAAGTGTCCACTACATACTCTGTTCTTAATATTCTTGGTATATTTTATATTCTCAGAAATTTCTGAACTAGTTGGGAATCTCTTGTACTAGGATATCAACCCTGTGTGTTCTCCAAGCACCGACTATAGTCTGAGCTTAGCATGTCTTGCACATATTATTTTATTATTTCTCTGCTTATGTTGGTGCTGGTGTCCTTAATAAAGCACAAATTTATTTAAGAGTGTTATGAAGTCATGGTATCTTTTTTTTTTTTTAATTACCGTGGTATATTTTCTATATCAAAGGGATACTAAAAAACGCTGTCAATTTGTGGATCCAGCAAATGAACTCTTTTGAGATTCTAAAAGTAGTCTTTGTACTTCAAAGGTTTAGGGGCTTTTGATCCCTTTTGTCTTCACGTATCAACTTGCTTTAGATTGTATAAAGAAAGATCAGGCCTTAAACATCTGTTTCTGAAGATAAGACTTTCCCTGAACTACATAATAAATTTGAGGGCAGTGCTGGTAGTTCAACAGCCTCCCACCCCTTTCAAATTCTCGGTGGCTGAATGGAGATAAGAGGGAAAAAAATATTTTAGGATAATGCTCCAATATGGGGATGGGGACGAAATTTGGGAAATAAAATATATTTAACCCTAAATGGAAACTACTCAGGTTTAGTAAAAATATTTTTACTCAAGGCCTTGCTCTTCCAGTGTCTCCAGGTCAACCCAGCTCTTACTGTCAGTCCCCTCCACAGGTAGAAGATTGTGATGAAAAGAGAATGTCTTCCAGATTCAGGCAAATCTGGTTTTCCAGCTTGGATCCACAAATATCAGGTGTATGAATATGGATAATTCACTTCTGAGCTTAATGCAAAAATATCCATATCACAAGGTTATTGTGAGTCACAAAGAGATAAATTGATATTGTAGAGAAGGGGGGGGTGGGGGGACAGGGAATAATAATTCTCCTCCCTGACTGCCCGGGTCCTAAAGAAATCCTGTCACTTTGGTACTTAGAATTTCAGGGCTGGAAGGACTCCATCTAGATAGAAACCCGGAGAAATTATAGCACTTGTCTATGGTCATATAACTAGTTAGTGGTAAAATTCGGACTGCAACTCAGGTCTTCTCTGAAAATGAAATTTGTCAACAACCAAGTGTAAGGCAGAATCAAACTGAATGGACTACCTAGTGATATTCTATTAGCTAAGCCTGGAATTTAAAGAGTGAGGAAGTCAACACAATCGAAGAAGGTCGCAATCTGGGCGGAAAGTGAACACACCAGAATTCTGAGGGAGATCCATCATATAATACAAATCACTGAACTGTATAAATACAGAGGAAGGAAAAACTGAGCTCTGCCTGCAGGTGGAAAGAGCACATAATGAAATCTACCTTGTATTTCATAAAAGGACCCCACTCTTCAAGCCATTCCCATTTGCCTCACCATTAATTAATTTAGCAAATATTTGTGTATCCACCTCTACATATCAGGTATTCTTCAGCATATGGGGTACAGAGCAGAACTGCCCCAGAGGGTTTCCAAGGCTGTAATCTTTAAAAAAGCAGACTGCAACGTCATTATCCCGCAGAGCGACTGGTGGGTTCCAATCACCGACCTTTCGGTTAGTAGCTGAGCGCTTAGCCATTGAGCAACCAGGGCTCCTTTGGGGGACTTGGTGTAGCCCCAAAGCCTTTTCAATTAAGGGTGTGGGGGAGATCAGCTGCACAGTGGGTGCTGCAAACAAAATTGGTGATGACTTCATATGAACGAAGCAAGCGCAGACTATCTTAATTGTCAGAACAGCAGACAGGGTAACCCAAATGCAAAGGGGCACCTGTCAGACCTCTGACGCGATCCTTAAGTAGGCATACTTACCCTTCGGGGGCTGGAGAAGGAGCAATTCCTCCAGGTCTCCTATCCTCCGCCCCCCTCGGTCCCCGCCCCGGGCCCATCCAGTCCCTGCCCAAGCCCCGCCCCGCTCCGCCCCGGACGCTGCGCGCTGGTTGGTACTGGCAGACATGATGAAACTTCCCGCATGCCTTACGAGAGGGAGGCGGATATAAAGTGGGAGGAGGACAGGTGCTCTGTCCGCAACCCGCATCCGGTCCGGCTCGCCAAGGTAAGTCGGACTCCCACCTCACGGCGAGGTCTCCCAGCGTGTCCCGGGCTGCCCCGGGGGCAGGACGGAGAGGGGGCTTGGAGACTGTGCTGCGGCCTGCAGCGGGCGTCTGCAGCGGGGGTGGGCAGGGGCGGCCCGGGGTGTCTTGCGGATGCTGCGGCTCCGGGCGGGTGGAGAGGGCGGGGCGGGCGCCTCCCGATTGTTGCGCACCTGGAGCAAGCTGGCGAGGACAGGTCCTAGTCGTGGTCCCCTGGGATCGAGAAACCAGTGATCAGCGGCGGGGAGGCCCGCAGAGAGGGCAGGCAGCCCACGCTCCCGGGGGTGTTACCGAGGCGGCGAGAGGCGGGGTCGCTCCGGGGAGGAGGAGGCTGTGCGACCTAGGTTGGCACCTGTAAGTATTATTTTTTACGGTATTGCGTCGTAGCCTGTGGAAATTTCCGCAGTCCGGCCCACCTGCTACAGAGAGATCGAGGACGCACGTGGTCAGAGCGCGCTGGAGCATCGCGAGGCTTCCTAGTCAGGTTGTCCTGGTCTTTGGAGGAGGGAGGGTCTCCGACGTCAGTCAGTGCCGCGTGTCTGTACTCGCCCCTCTCCATACCTGCCGCGCGCCTTTGTAGACTGCAAGACTCAACGAGAGCAAACCCTGCAAGAAGGGTGCAGAAAAAGGCAAAAGTTCTCACAGGGTAGCAGTTCTAGGGGGCTAGCTCATATTGATGCAACTATTTTGAATAAAGAAAAGTTTGGGGTTTTTTTGGCCTGTCAATCTGCATAATTTCTTCGTTGTCTCTTGCCCTAAGTGTTTGATTAATAATGTAAAAGCGCTGGTAATTCTTTTTTGATTGGTATCTCTAAGAATGATTGGTAGTAAAGTAGGTCTTAAACCTTCTGGAAGTTGGTTACTGAGATCTTAATGTAAAAATAAGGTTACGTGGTGAAGTTCAAATAGTTGGTAAATTGAATAGAAATAAATGTACTAAAGCAGAGCTGTCCAATATGGTAGCCTCCAGCCACATGGGATTGTTGAGGACTTGAAATGAGCCTAGTCTGAACTGAAATGTGCTGTAATGTAACACACCCCGTATTTGAAGATTTAGGAGGGAAAAGCAATGTAAAATATTTTGTTAATAATTTTTTATATTGATTCCATGTTGAGCTGATACTATTTTGAATATAGTGTGTTAAATAAAATATATTTAAAATTAATTGTATTTGCTTATTTTAATAGGGCTACTAAAATATTTAAAATTACATGTGGCTCACATTTTTATTAAACAGCACAACTCTAAAAATTTATGAGGAAATATGGAAAATTACTGGGAACAGGTAACAACAGCAGTAGAAAAGAGCATTGCAAGTAGAACCTTTGCCCTCCAATAGGACTGATTCCAATAAAACTCATAGATTATAGCTATAAGTTGCTTTTCCATGCTGAAGAATTAAGTGTGCGTCACAACCTCTCTTGTTCCTCCAGTTATAGCAGTTAGTGTGTGTGTTCCTAAACCAGGCTTAATACTGGACTCACTAAGCAGCATATGGGACAGGTGTGCGTCACGGTCATACCTTTTCACCACATTTATTCAGTTTGTATGCTGAGCAAATAATCTGTGAAGCTGGACTCTGTGAAGAAGAATACTACCTCAGGATTGGAGGGAGACTCATTAACAATCTGCAGAAAGTGAAAAGCATTTGAAGTACTTACTGAGGAAGATCAAAAACTACAGCCTTCAGTATGGATTACACCTCAACATAAAGAAAACAAAAATCTTCACAACTGGACCAATAAGCAACATTGTGATAAACAGAGAAGAGATTGAAGTTGTTCAAGATTTCATTTTACTTGGCTCCACAATCAACGCCCATGGAAGCAGCAGTCAAGAAATCAAACAATGTATTGCATTAGGCAAATCTGCTGCAAAAGACCTCTTTAAAGTGTTAAAAAGCAAAGATGTCACCTTGAGGACTGAGGTGCCCCTGACCCAAGCCATGGTATTTTCAGTCACCTCATGTGCATGTGAAAGCTGGACAGTGAATAAGGAAGACTGAAGAATTGATGCCTTTGAATAATGGTGTCGGCGAAGAATATGGAATATACCATGGACTGCTGGAAGAATGAACAGATCTGTCTTGGAAGAAGTACAGCCAGAATGCTCCTTAGAAGGAAGAATGTGAGACTTCATCTTAGGTACTTTGGACATGTTATCAGGAGGGACCAGTCCCTGAAGAAGTACATCATGTTGGTAAAGTAGAGGGTCAGCGAAAAAGAGGAAGACCTCTTAACGAGATGCGCTGACACAGTGAATGCAACAGTAAGCTCAAACATAGCAATCATTTGTACATAGGGTCACTGTGAGTTGTAGCTGACCCGACGGCACCTAACAACAACGGGTAAGTGATTCACTGATGACCTCACATAATCTTCAAAGCACTTTCCCAACTCACTTTTACTTTGTATAGAATCAATATTAGATAATTTATTAGTAGTTATCTCACTTAAGTTCTTGATAAATTTAACCACTGAATGTCAGAGTAAGTATTTCATCATAGGTTATTTGGCCAGTGCATGGAAGGGACTGCATAGGACATGTGATTGTTCATTGCCGAGTTGCTTGAGTTAATACCATTTTCCATTAGTTTGATCTGGCCTTATTTAAAGGCTAAGCAAAGTGTTGATTCATATAGATACAAATGAATAATACAGTCAAAGCACTCAGAATGGTTGCTCAAGCTTGCTCAAAGTGGTTAATGTAACTTGAATATATGTTTTTTCTTTAGAGTTCTTGTCCCAAGTTTGGGCATTTGCTGCAAATTATCATTTTTTAAATATAAAAATAATTATTTTCCAGGTTACAGACATTTTGGAAAAATAGCTTTATGAGCATCCAAATAAAAGAGCCATTTATTTCATAGCTGAGAATTTGAAGCTTGGGAGTAATTAGCTTTTGTTCTGTGGCCTACAGGGATGAGCCAAGCTGTTTTTCAGGGATGTTGTTGCTTTGTATGTCCATATGAGTCAGGACTGACTCGATGGCGATGGGTTTGGGTTTTTTTTTTTTTTTTTTTAACTTTGGCCAAGGAAGCTTTGAGACAGACATATTTGGAAACGGTTTTTCATCTAGGGCATTTCGAGGAGCCTGGTCGTGCAGTGGTTAAGTGCTTAGCTGCTAACCAAAAGGTTGGCAGGTCAAACTCACGCACTGGCTCCGGGGGAGAAAGACCTGGTGATCTGGTCATAGAAGAGTACGACCTAGAAAACTGTATGGGCAGTCCTGCTCTGTCATGTGGGATTGTTACAAGTTGAAAGTTGACTCAATGGCAGCTAAAACACAGGACTTTTTTTTTTTTTTAATTCAACAAATTTTTTTTTATTGTACTTTAGATGAAGGTTTACAGAACAAACTTGCTTCTCGCTAAACAATTAGTATACATACTGCTTTGTGACTTTGGTTGCCAACCCCACAACATGTCAGCACTTTCCCCTTCTTGACCTTGGGTTCCCTGTCACCAGCTTTCCTATTCCCTACTGCCGTCTCGTCCTGGTATGCCCATCTAGTCTTTGGCTGAAGGGTGAACTTCAGGAGTGACTTCATTACTGAGCTAAAAGGGTGTCCAGAGGCCATATTCTCAGGGTTTGTCCAGTCACTGTCAGACCAGTAAGTCTGGTCCTTTTTTTTTTTTTTTTTTAGAGTTAGAATTTTGTTCTATGTTTTTCTCTAGCTCTTAGAGGGACCCTCTACTGTGATCGCTGTCAGAGCAGTCAGTGGCGATAACTGGGTACCACCTAGTACTGGACTCAGTCTGGTGGAGGTTGTAGTACTTAAAATATAGGACATTTTGATGACGAACATTTTGTATCTTCTGTCAACCTAAAATGTTCGATTTGCTATAAAGCCAGGATATCTGCTATCGTTTGAATTGCATTTTCTTTTTAGAATCTCTTGGATCACATTTAAATAAATCACTTAGAGGTAAGCTAGAAGTCGTGAAATGCTTTTAGGAGCTGTATGTCTTAATATTACACTTTTTAGCGATACGTATAATCTATCCATTATATTCTACCTGCAGTTAGTATAGGTAAAGAGGGCATTTAATTGTCAAGAGACTCAAGAGGAGCCTGCATTAATCTGGAGGGTCTTTGAGGGCCTTTGAGACTGGGGGCTGGAGAGAATGGGGCTTTGATATGCCTAGGTTGGGGCCAGTCTGCTTGTGTATCTGTATCTTGGGAGCAAACCTAGAATATAGGGACAGAATGGGACCTGGGTGCTTCCAGGTCTAGCCAACTATTAAATCCTAAGGTGGGAGGGATGCAGGCTTTAGCTGGGGGCTAAGCTATTGTAACTGGCTAGATGTAAAGGTCATCTATTTTTTTGAATGCCTGTAAGTAAAGTAAATGGTTATCTAATCCTGTGTGTCTGCAATTTAATGGAAAATTGCTGTAAGTTGTTGTTAGGTGCTGTCAAGTTGTCTCCCCACTCATAGTGATGCTGTGTGGAACAGAATGAAACATTGCCCAGTGTTGCACCATCCTCACAATGTTTGCAATGTTTGAGGCCATTGTTGTAGCCACTGTGTAAGTCCATCTCATTGAAGGTCTTCTTTTTTGATGATCCTCTACTTTACCAACCATGATGTCCTTCTCCAGAGACTGGTCCTTCCTGATAACATGTCCAAAGTATGTAAAACAAAGTCTCACCATCCTTGCTTCTAAGAGGATTCTGGCTGTACTTCTTCAAGATGGATTTGTTTGTTCTCTGGCCAAAGACCAAACCAAACCTGTTGGTGCCAAGTTGATGTCAACTCACAGTGACCCTATAGGACAGAGTAGACCTGCTCCATAGAGTTTCCAAGGAGCAGCTGGTGGATTCAAACTGCTGACCTTTTGGTTGGTGCCAAAGTCTTAACTACTGCGTCACAAGGCTTCTGTTTTGCTGGCAGTCCATGGTATATTCAGTATTTTTTGCCACCACCATAATTCAAAGGCATCAAATCCTTCGTTTTCCTTATTCATTGTCCAGCTTTTGCATGCGTATGAGGTGATTGAAAATATCACTGCTCGGATCGGATGCACCTTAGTCCTCAAAGTGACATCTTAGCGTTTGAACATTTTAAAGAAGCCTTGTGGCAGCACATTTGCCCAATGCAAGTATATCGTTTGATTTCTTGATAGCTGCTTCCATGGGTGTTGATTGTGGATCTAAGTAAAATGAAATCCTTGACAACTTCAATCTTTTCTCTGTTTATCATGATGTTGCTTTTTAGTCCAGTTGTGGGGATTTTTGTTTTCTTTATATTGAGGTGTAATCCATACTGAAGGCTGTGGTCTTTGATCTTCGTCAGTAAGTACTTCAAGTTCTCTTCACTTTGAGCACTGCAAGGTTGTCTCCTGTGCGTAATGCAGGCTGTTAATGAGTCTTCGTCCAGTCCTGATGCTGTGTTCTTCATATAGTCGTTTCTTGAATTATTCTCAACATACAGATTGAATAAGTATCTTGAAAGGATTCAACCCTGTTGCACACCTTTCCTGATGTTAAACTGTGCAGTATCCCCTTGTTCTGTTTGAATGACTGCCTCTTGGTCTGTGTACAGGTGCTGCATGAGCACCATTAAGTGTTCTGGAATTCCATTCTTTATTGTAAGTAAAACGGGTTATATTTCAATATTTTAAGTGGTTTACACAAGTTTCTGGACTCAGATTTAATGTAGACTTGGAATCGATATTGAATATTTGGTTGGTCTGTTTTTCTCCTTAGAGAACCCATCGCCCCAGTCCGCCATGTGTGGCATTTGGGCCCTCTTTGGCAGTGATGAATGCCTCTCTGTTCAGTGTCTGAGTGCTATGAAAATTGCACACAGGGGACCAGATGCATTTCGTTTTGAAAATGTCAACGGGTACACCAACTGCTGCTTTGGATTTCATCGGTTAGCGGTGGTTGATCCGCTGTTTGGAATGCAACCAATTCGACTGAAGAGATACCCTTATTTGTGGCTCTGTTACAATGGTGAAATCTACAACCACAAGGAGGTAAACAAAATGAGACCAGAAGACACCTGAATGTGATTAAACCTTGAACTGGTTGGTTATAATATTATGTATTTTTATGATGTTTTTTACTTTTCAGAGCACTTTATATATTCCTTAGCTCCAATTGTACAGATAGAACACTGATGCACCAAGGGGTGAAATGTCTTAGACATTAAAAAAAAAAAAAAAGGTGATAAAAATGGGAACTAGGATTCCAGTTCTTTGACTCCTAATAGAGTTCTGTGTCTGCGTGTGTGTTATTAATTTACATACTAGTTAGAGGCTGTGTGCTAAGGCTGTGTTAGGTGCTGAGGATACAGTGGTAAATAAGACAGGCAGGTGTGCACTCCAGTGAAGCTTATTCTATTGCCAAACCCACTGCTGTCGAGTCGATTCCGACTCATAGTGACCCTATAGGACAGAGTAGAACTGCCTGATAGAGTTTCCAGGGAGCGCCTGGCGGATTTGAACCGCCGACCTCTTGGTTAGCAGCCATAGCGCTTAACCACTGTGCCACGAGGGTTTCCACTTATTCTATTAGGGGAGCAATTTAAAATAGGTGTTCTGAAAGAATGAATATGGGTCTGATGAAAATGGGAAGTCCACTTTCAGGAAGGGTGGTCAGAGGGGGCATCTTGAGGAAGTGACACTTGAACTGAGACCTAATGGGCATGGATCAGCTGTCAGGCCTGGGAAGAGCACTTCCTAGCAGGGCAGGGAATAGCATGTAAAGAAGCCCCAGGGTGGGAAGGAGCCCAGGCGTTGTTAGTGTAATGAGCCACAGAGAGGTAGGAGGGAGAGGCTTTGGAAAAGTATGCAGAATCAGATTAACCAGGATTTAGAAGCCAGCGTAAGCTGTTGGAATATCCTGAGAGCAGTGGGTTATTGAGGATTTTAAGGCAGGTGTAGATAGAATTCAATAGCTTGGAGATTGTCATATTTGTAGTTTTTGTATAATGCTGCCACTGAGATATTTATTATTATTGCATGCTTCCCTTAATCATAGCCAAAGGGCAGAAAGGTGGTCCACAGCAGTGGAGTACAAGAAGTAAGGACTTGTAGCACATTAAAATTGGAACAGCTTTCTAGTCTGGTCAGAGTTTACTCTTAGAATAAGACTGGAGGAGGGGATAGAATTTCTGACCCTAGGAAGCTGAGTTTGCTAAGAATCTGTGAATATATAGGCAACCTGTACATGAGAATGTTGAATTGTATTACGGCACCATTAGCCTGGTTTTCAGACAGGAAGTAACTTTTGACTTGAATGAGATTACAGGCAGTCTCCAGATTACAAACGAGTCCTGTTAAGTCTGTGTTTAAGTCGAATTTGTATGTAAATCGGAACAGTTAGGTACAGTTTGTATCAAACATCAGTTAGTCATGTGTTTGTCTTAGCATATAGTATATAGTGTACCTTTCTATGCATAAAAAAACATTAAAGAAACACTTCCAGATACACTAAAACGTCTTTAACATGATAATGCAGTAGTAGTAATGTTTTGATGCATGTTAGCAAAGTAGCACCCATTTGTTATTAAGAACCATTGTACATACCTCGAATTTTTAATATAATAGGCTTTGGTTTGGGCTGTATGTATGGACGTTTGTAACCCAGGGGCTGCCTGTATTGCTTTTGGTGATTTTGTTAAAAACTGTAAAAGGTTAAATACCTTCAATACATTTCTATTCTAAATAGACAAAAGATGTCATATTTTTTAAAAGCAAAGGAATTTTTTGCTTCTACTAAGCATCTAAGCTTTTGCAGTTTGAGCAGCTGGAAATCTACCTAGAAAGTAGAATGTGTATTTTAGGTTTAAGTGAAATATTCTGGAACAGAAATGCCTGAGCCCTCCCCTTTTTTTTTTAATGAAAGTAAAATATTGATAATTAAATACAGCCAGAGGTGTGCTGAGAGTGGAGGCAGTTGGATCAAGGAGAGGAGGAATCTGCATAAAGCCTGCCTCCAAGAGAGGGCTTCTGCCTGCAACAGACAAGTCTAATGCCAGTGTGATTTCCAGGCTTCATCAAGGCAGGTTTTTTTATCCAAGGGCAGCATTGAGGTGTGGCTTTGGGAGAGCAGGGCGTGATGCACAGAAATCATTAATCACTTTCCTCTCTTGCGTAAATTATCTGCAAGGTCTAGGCCAAAGAGAGGTGGTGAAGCATGGGGGGATAGGAGTAGAAATAGGAAGCTGTTGCTTGCTAATACACAAAATGCTTTAGGGTCATTTACCCTCCAGGTACTTCAGCTAAGATGGGGCAGCAGAAGACTGTTTCCAGACCCCACCTGCTCATGACAGGGTCATCCTTGATATTATGTCAGAGCATGTGACCAGAAGGTGGCTTTGTATTCACTGGAGGCAGCCAGAGTCCATTTCCGGACAGTTCTGAGAGTGCTTTTAGGCTAATTATGTGCAGTGAGCTAGATTATGAAGCATGTTCACATGCCATCCATATACATAAAGGCCCTTTTGAAATTTTAAAAAATGTTTTAAATATGTAAGTGTATCTAAGACTTTCGCTGTAATTTGTTTATGCTAATGTCTTCTCTCTCCCTGGTTAGCCAAAAATATGAGTACAAATACAAAGAAAGGAACACACCAAGGATTTCCACCCCGCACAGTTTGCCAGTGGTGATGGCAAGCCACAGAGTTCAGGTGTAACTTAAGTTATACCCTCTCTCTGCATGCAGTGACAGTGATGGCCTCTTTGCTGTTCCTTTGGGACAGGTGGACTGATGAAAGAACTGCTGTCAGTTTGTCTCTCAGTGCAAACTACGTTTAATGCCACTGCGGGCATAGAAGAACTGGATGTTGTTGCCAATGCCTAGGGACCAGCAGCTGCATTTTGGACATATGTCCCTTATCATTGTGATGGAATCATTTATTTGTCAATGTCATGGATTGAATTGTGTTCTGCCCAAAATATCTGTCAACTTGGCTGGGTCATGATTCCCAGTATTGTGTGATTGTCTACCATTTTGTCATCTGATGTGATTTTCCTGTGTGTTGGAAATCCTGTCACTATGATGTAACGAGATAGATTGGTGGCAGTTATATTGATGAGATCTACAGTATTACATAGTGTCTTAAGCCAATCTCTTTTGAGATTTAAAGGAGAGAAGCAAGCAGCCAGACAGGGGGACCTCATACCACCAAGAAAGCAATGCTGGGAGCAGAGCGCGTCCTTTGGACCCGGACTCCCTGAGTAGAAAAGCTCCTAGTCCAAGGGAAGATTAATGAGAGGCAACAGAGAGAGAAAGCCTACCCTGGAGCTGACGCCCTGAGTTTGGACTTGTAGCCTACTAGACTGTGAGAGAATAAATTTCTTTGTTAAAACCATCCACTTGTGGTATTTCTGTTACAGCAGCACTAGATGACTAAAGACAGTCAGGGAAAGGTGGCAGATATGTTTGTCCTTTTGCTTCATAGGTAGGTCTTTGAAGCTGAACTGGTAGAACCTCAGCCAGAACTGACTGTATCTCCAAACTGAAAATTAGACAGTTGGGGAAGATAATTTTTAGTCTCATGGCAACTAAAAAAAAAAAAAAAACTGGGCAATCTGTTTTCTTAACACACACACACACACACACATACATGTACACAGGTGTAAATACATATGTATTCCATATATTTATACACATTAGTGTGTGTATAATATGCATGTCTATCCCTCTACTTTATTCTGGTACATTGTATCTTCATCTGTTTATCAGAATGCAACTAAAAATGTCACAGATTTAGCTTTATGTTGTAAAGAATTTGCAGAATTCTAAGTGAGTTCAGACAGGCTGTATTTTGATAATGCCATGGTTCTTCTAAATTACTAAAGTATGTGAAATGATTATAGAGCATAGGAGTATTGAAGCAACTTTGTAGGTAACAATTATTAGTGAATGCACGAGGATTCTAATATTTTATTTTGCTGCTGTTTCCATAAGATGCAACGCCAGTTTGGATTTAGCTACCAGACCAGAGTGGATGGTGAGATAATCCTTCATCTCTATGACAAAGGCGGAATTGAGCAAACAGTCTGTATGCTGGATGGGGTGTTTGCTTTTATTTTACTGGATACTGCCAGTAAGAAAGTGTTCCTGGGCAGAGATACCTATGGAGTCAGACCTTTGTTTAAAGCCATGACAGAAGATGGATTTCTGGCTGTGTGTTCAGAAGCTAAAGGTAATCATAGACTTTTTCTGTAGATTTTTTCATTATTGTCCTAGTTTAGTGTTTTCTTCTAAATCATACTTGCAAATCCCTTAGGGAGTAGTCCAAAATTTTACAAGTGACTTTGGGTGAGTCTTGGATCCTCTGAGCTTTATTTTTTTCGATGTTTAGGTAATTTTTATTATTTCTATTAATTCTTAGTTCCAAATACATCTGCCAAATTGTTTTCCAGCAATTTTCTACCGTGGTAAAATATACACAACATGAAATTTCCCGTTTTAACCATTTTCTAGTATACACTCTAGCAGCATTAATCACTCAGAATGTTATATAACCATCACCACTATTAGCTTTCAAAACATTTTCATCACCTCAAACAGAAACTGTGTACCCATTGAGTAATAACTCCCCATTTCCTTTTCTCCTAGCCCGTGGTAACCACTAACCTACTGTCTCTATGCATTTGTCTATTCTAGATATTTAATGTAAATGAAATCCTACAGTATTGGTCCGTTTGTGTCAGACTTACTTCGCTCAGTATGTTTTCAAGGTTCATCCATGTCGTAGCATGTATCAAGTTCATTTCTCTTTATGGCTGAACAATCCGTTGTATGTATATGCCACATTTTGTTTACCCATTTATCCATGATGGACATTTGGGTTGTTGCTTCCTTTTAGCTATTGCGGATAAAGCTACAGTAAATACTGGTGTACAAGTATCTGTATTCCTGCCTTCAGTTCTTTTGGGTATATACCCAGTAGTGGAATTGCTGAGCTTTGCTATTATAAAAGAAAGGAGTTGGATTTTCCTTATTTTAGTATATAAATTCTGTAATCCATGAAGGATGAATCTATACTAATGTCATTTACTTTTTGTTGTGTTGATGTGCTGTGCATCTGGTTTGGTCCCATGTGTATTTTCAAGTTTTCCTTTGGCATATTGTAATAGTAGGGTTGGCCCTGCAATAGCTGCGCTGTAGGACTGTGCCACAGTTATAACATAAGCTAGTATTTGTTTCATTATCCAACTCATAGTGACCCTATAGGACAGAGTAGAACTGCCCCATACACAGTTTGCAAGGAGCATCTGGTGGATTCGAACTGCCGACCTTTTGGTTAGCAGCTGTAACTCTTAACCACTATGCCACTATGAGTTGGAATCCACTCGATGGCAACAGGTTTTTTCAACAGTATTTATTTAGCATTTTTTTAACAGTAAACTTGAAAGAGATATTTTTCTTTCTTTTTTTTTTTTTAAGAGATTTTTTTTTACCTCTTACCTAAACAGTAATAATATCTAAAATCTACCTTAAGTCTTTTCTCACTCAGTTTTCAGACTTGATGTTGTCGGAAGCAAGGATAATGAGGTCCACAAAAGGGTCCTCATGACACTAGTCACAGTGTGGGTGTTAGTAGGTGAATTGGACCATTTTTAGCATTTCTAGTGTGAGCAGATGACAGAGAACAAGAATGTACATCAATTACCTGAAATACTGTTAGAGAAGTCCAGCAAAGAACACAAGGGAAAAGCAGACTCTTCCTGTGTCCCCTTTGGGCCTGATGATAACTCCATGTGGAGTTACAGTCTCACATCCAAGTTACCCTCTGAAATTTTTTGACCCTGTTTTGGTTTCCGTGTCCTTCTTAATACTGGCTTTTCCCAGACTGAATGATCTCATCTAGAGTACTGCAACAATTTCCGTTCCTCCTAGCTTTAGAATAACCTATCAAAACCTCATCTGAACACCAAGGTCACATGATAACTATGAGCCTAAGGGACAGAAAGGGCCACATGAACCAGAGGCTTACATCATCCTGAGACCAGAAGAACTAGATGGTGCCCGGCCACAACCGATGACTGCCCTGACAGGGAGTACACAACAGAGAACCCCTGAGGGAGCAGGAGATCAGTGGGATGCAGACCCCAAATTCTCATAAAAAGACCAGACTTAATGGTCTGACTGAGACTAGAAGAATCCCAGCGATCATGGTCCCCAAACTTTCTGTTGGCCCAGCACAGGAACCATTCCCAAAGACAATTCATCAGACATGAAAGGGACTGGACAATGGGTAGGAGAAATATGCTGATGAAGAGTGAGCTACTTGTATCAGGTGGACACTTGAGACTGTGTTGGCATCTCCTGTCTGGAGGGGAGATAGGAGGGTAGAGAGGGTTAGAAACTGGCAAAATTGTCACGAAAGGAGAGACTGGGAGGGCTGACTCATTAGGGGGAGAGTAAGTGGGAGTATGGAGTAGGGTGTATATAAGCTTATATGTGACAGACTGACTTGATTTGTAAACGTTCACTTAAAGCTCAATAAAAATTATTAAAAAAAAAAAAGTAAACTAGGAAGTTATCCAGGGGTGAGCTCAGCTGATAATTTGAAGAAGGCAGAATGAGGTCATACATTGCTTCAATCCACATAGTCCTTCTAATTGACCATGGAAGACATGGTTTCGGGACTAGAGATTTATATAGAGTTGGATGGAACCACTGGAATTCCACAGAATGATGAAATCACTCCACAAAGTTGGAGTGGACAGAAAAACAGACCAGACTTGCTGGCCTTGACAGAGACTGGAGAAACCCTGAGAGTATGGCCCTCAGACACTCTTTCAGCTCAGTAATGAAATCGCTCCTGAGGTTCACCCTTCAGCCAAAGATTGGACAGGCCCATAAAACAAAACAAGACGAAAGGGGCACGCAAGCCCAGGGGCAAGATTAGAAGGCAGGAGGGGACAGGAGAGCTTGTTAATAGGGAACCCAAGGTTGAGATGGGAGAGTGTTGACGTGTCGTGGGGTTATTAATCAATGTCATAAAACAAAGTGTATTGTTTAATGAGAAACTAGTTTGTTCTGTAAACCTTCATCTAAAGTACAATAAAAAAAAATGTATATAAAAAAAATAAAACCTCATCTGACCATGGTCCTCCCTGCTCAGAGGCTTTTAATGACTCCCCATCTCCTTCCTAATAGGGTTGAGAGCTCACGTGAGGTCCACTAGCTAGCGATGATCTGGCTCCCTTGTCTAGTCTTTGAATTCAGTGCTGTACAGTAGATTACTTGGTTAACAGGTAATCGTAGATTGTAAATTGTGATGAGTATTCTGTGTACATAGGTTTTTACTATTTATAATAAAACATTGATTTTGTACTAACGATCAGGGTGACGTCAGCTCAGTTACACCTTTTTCCATGGGAGGATTTATTCAGAAATTTTAAATTATGTTTTATTCAGATACAGTGTATAAAAAGTAGTTAAGGGATTGATGTCTGGCTTCTTCATATCTGATTTTAAAGTACCTAGCGGTAGATTGTTTTGCTTGTTAAAGAACTGGTAATCATGGCTGTTTCTCTTTTTTTTAATTGTTGAGAAAATGTACACAGCAAAACAGACGCCAGTTCAGTAATTTCTACATCTGTAATTTAGTAACATTGATTACATTCTTCAAGTTGTGCAACCATTCTCACCCTCCATTTCCAAATTGTTCCTCCCCATTAACATAAACTAACTGTCCCCCAAGCATCCTACCTAACCTTTGGAGTTTCTGTTATCAGTTTGATCCCATATATTCTTTAAAAGAGCACAATGCTCAAGGCAGACATTTTTTACTAATTAAGCTAAAGTATTTGGTTTAAAGAAGACTTCAGGGCATAATTTTGACTTAAGGTTTAAGGTATAAAGATTGTCTCAGGGCCAAAGTTTCAGGCGTTCATCCAGCCTCAGTGGCTCCAGAAGTCTGGATTCCTTGAGAATTTGAAATTCTGACCCGCATTTTTCCCCCTGGCTAATTCTTCAGTGATGACCAAGACATGGCTGCCCGGGCTTCATGACATTAAGTCTGTCTATTTGCTTCATAAATGTATCTTAGCATTAACTCTCTTATATGCATTTGCATATTACAGAAAATAAATTTTCTTGATCAGAAATTCTAGGTGGGGAGAAGAAATTGAATATTGGAGAATTTCACATTGCTTTGAATTACTAGAAATCAGTGTAATTTTACTGTATCGATGCTGCTAGTAAGTAGATGATAGGGTTTGAGGTGTTTAAATTTTTTTCCTATTTTGCTTATATAATGGACATGTATTTATATTAAAATAGAAAATAGGAATTTGGAGGACATTAACTAGTGCTGAACATTACTGTGAAGTGTTATCCTAATTTGAATAAAGTTGTCTTTATGATTGAATAGACTTGACAGCAACTAACAACAATATATTTATGTGATTTGTAGGTCTTGTTAACTTGAAGCACTCTGGGACTTCATTTTTAAAAGTGGAGCCTTTTCTTCCGGGACACTATGAAGTTTTGGATTTAAAGCCCAATGGCAAAGTTGCGTCTGTGGAAATGGTCAAATATCATCACTGTAGAGATGAACCTCTGCATGCCCTCTATGATAATGTGGAGAAACTATTCCCAGGTAACACAACAGACACCCATTCCTCTCACCCACCCCCAGTGAGTAAATATTTTCTTCCACATCTGAACAATTTAAGTTTGAAGACCTATTTCCTGTTTAACTTGGAGATGACAGATTGGGAATTGGCCATTCACTGCTGAGTGAGCTCCACTGTTGAGCAGATACCCTCATGATAGATATAGAAGATTGTGTACCTCATTTCAATAAATAATTGAGCCTAGGTTTGTCTGGATCTGTCTCTTTTACCTTATGTGTTTGTAGGTTTTGAGATAGAAACTGTCAAGAGCAACCTCCGGATCCTTTTTAACAATGCTATTAAGAAACGTTTGATGACAGACAGAAGGATTGGCTGCCTTTTATCAGGTGAAGTCAAAATTTAAAACCTAATTATATTTAGTGTGTGTTTGTTTAACTTAAATGGTTTGTGACTGCCCCTGAGGTTTTGACTAAAATATTTCTTACAAGATTTAATCTTTGCTTCATTATAGGATGAAAAAACTTGTTTTCTGTTGTTGTGTTAGGTGCCCTTGAGTTGATTCCGACTGATAGTCACCCTGTGTACAACAGAACGAAACACTGCCTGGTCCTGTGCTATCTTCACAATTGTTTGAGCCCGTTGTTGCGTCCACTGTGTCAGTCCGTCTCGTTGAGGGACTTCCTCTTTTTCGCTGAACCTCTACTTTACCAAGCATGATGTCCTTCTCTAGGGACTAGTGCCTTCTGATAAGATGTCCAAAGTACATGAGACAAAGTCTCACCATCCTCACTTCCAAGGAGCATTCTGGCTGTACTTCTTCTAAGACAGATTTGTTTCTTCTTCTGGCAGCCCATTCGATATTCTTCACCAGTAATGTAATTCAAAAGCATTGATTGTTCGGTCTTCCTTATTCATTGTCCAGCTTTTGCGTGCATATGAGGCCACTGAAAATACCATGGCTTGGGCCAGGTGTGTCTTAGTCCTCAAAGTGACATCCGGCCTGAGGGGCTTATCTTCTGGTACCATATCAGCTGTTACTCCACTACTATCCATAGGGTTTTCACTGGCCAGTTTTTTCAGAATAGATTACCAGGCCCTTCTTTCTAGTCTTTCTTAGTCTGGAAGCTCTGCTGAAACCTCTGCACCATGGTGACCCTGCTGGTATTTGAAATGCTGGTGGCACAGCTTCCAGCATCACAGCAACACACAGGCCACTGCAGTGGGACAAACTGACAGATGAGTGGTGGTCATTTTCTGTGTTTAATATAGTAATATGTTAACAGTAATACAGCACACTGGAGTTCCTGGTGGTGTGAATGGTTAACACCCTCAGCTACTAACCGAACAGTTGGAAGTTTGAGTCCACCTCGAGGCACCTCAGAAGAGAGGCCTGGTTATCTACTCCTGAAAAATCAGCCTTTGAAAGTCCTGTGAAGCACATCTCTACCCTGACACATGTATGGTTGCCATGAGTCGGAACCGACTTGAAAGCATCTGGTTGGGAAATTAGAGTTGCACTGTAGCTGTAGTATCGTTGTAACGGTGAGCCAATAGGCATTCTTTAGAATTCTCTGTAGTGATTTTTAAATAATTCAAATGGTTGATACTGTTATAGTTATATGTTATATTTTTCTCTTTCTAATTTATTTTCAGTTTACTAATGTTTTGGGGATTTGAAATGGTAAATACAATCTCAGTGCTTAACAGGAATGTAAATCCTATTTGTCCCTATCTTATAACCATGCAATTGCTGTTTTGCTCATAGGGGGTTTGGATTCCAGCCTGGTTGCTGCCACCCTGCTTAAGCAGCTAAAAGAGGCCCAGGTTCAGTACCCTCTCCAGACATTTGCTATCGGCATGGAAGATAGCCCTGATTTACAGGCTGCTAGAAAAGTAAGAAACCATCTCTACCTTTTATGTAGTTAACATGGTTTTGTTATTGGAATTGAAAATCAAAATAATAATTGATACTATAATTCTGCTGCTGTGTTGACTTGGGTAATTGCTTAAATTAAATATATTAGAATGAAGTACCTATTGAATATTAGCTTTGTAATACACTGTACTCTAGATACTTTTATGTACCATGACTGATGCGTTCCTCACAAAATCTCTGTGACAGTAATTTTGAAAGGAAGCGTATAGCGTCCTTAAGGTTGCAGGCTTTGGGGTTGCAGACTACCACACGGTTCCTCACTTACGTAATGGGTGTAATAGTATCTACTATGGGATGGTTTTGAGGAGGAAATGATATAATTCATACAAAGTGCTTAGGATAAAGCCTAGCATGTATTAAGTACTTAGTGAATGTCAGCTGTTTTTATTTTTTATGTTTTTATAAAGCACTATGCTTAGGGCTGTAAGGAGCCCTGGTGGCACAGTGGTTAAGCATTTGGCTGCTAACCAAAAGGTTGGCAATTCAAAACCACCAGCCGCTCTGTGGCAGTCTGCTTCCATAAAAATTACAGCCTTGGAAACACTATAGGGCAGTTCTACTCTGTTCTGTAGGGGTGCCGTGAGTCCAAAGTGCTGGCAATGAGTTTTTTGGGTTTTATGCTTAAGACTGTAGGCAAAGGGGACCTTGTACATATTCATTGTGAAGAAGACCTCGTTCCTGTCCTGGAAGAATTTACATAGAATGGGTGAGTAAGAGCTAGAGTCAAGTTCCAAAGCAAATTGATCAATGCTGAGAAAACCCAAAATAGTCAAGAAAGTAGAATGAGGGGCGGGGCCATTCTATATAGGAAATAACATCCTGGCTATAAAATCAGGTGTTTGAGGAAGTAAACAACTTTAGAGGTGGACCATGTTGGACTAGAAAGAGATGAGGTAGGTTTGGTAAACTAGGTGGGGGTGGCAGCTAGTTGGGAACCGCTTGACTGTTAGGCCTTTGGAATGGAAAGCTATGATGGGAGAGATCCAACTGTCAGTGGCTGAATGGAGGGCATTCAGGGACTAGAGGAGGTGAGGGAAGCTGGCTAGGTAGGTGGGGCTTATAAGTGGTGACCTAGAGAATCAATCCCACTTATTTTGCCTTTTTTGTTTTAATTTGGGAGTTCCCGATTGGTGCAAATGGTTAATGTGCTCAACTGCTAACCAAAAGGTTTACAGTTCGATTCCACTCAGGTGCCTCTGGAGAAAAGCCGGGTATCTACTCTGAAAAATCAGCCGTTGAAAACCCTGTGGAGCATAGTTGTACTCTGACACATGTGGGATTGACATGAGTCAGAACTGACTTGATGGCAACTGGTTTATTATTAATTTATATGATTTTGTGAGCTACTGTCATGTTTTATTTAAAGGGTGGTTCTTTAAATAACAAGTATATGGATGTTTCGTATATAATCAGGTAGCAAATCATATTGGGAGTGAACATCATGAGGTCCTCTTTAATTCTGAGGAAGGAATTCAGGCCCTGGATGAAGTCATATTTTCCTTGGAAACTTATGACATTACAACAGTTCGTGCTTCAGTAGGTAAGGTGTTTTATGATAGTAAAAAGATTTTTTTTTAAATACGGAAGAAAAATAAGGGTTTAGAAATTATTATTTCAAACAACAATTTAAAAAACACTCTTCAAGAATTAATGCAAGTGAATTGCTATGTTGCCAACTGTTTAACACCATTTAAGAATTCCCCAAATCTCTTTTGGCGTGAGGGGAAAAATAAATACCAGTAAGTACATAGTTAAACTTCCACGTTTATGGTTTCACTAACTATATTACCTCAAAGAGTGGATAATTTCTTCTCCCTTCCCCCAATTTCTCTTTATAAAGTTTCATGAGCTATCGTCTGAGTAAAATGAGAAAATAGTTCTATGTTATAATGCATTTTCCATTAGGAATACTCATTTAGATGTGTTTTGGTAGCTATTCCATCACAGGACTCATCAATCAGTGGCTCTTATTGTCCAGCAAACAGTAGTAATTTTACCCCATGGATGCTTACCGAGATTGTAGATACACCCCAAATCAGGCTGAACCATGTTGTTGAGCCTCTTACATGCTATTGGCTTAGATGTGCCTGTTTTTAAGAGAAGCAGAATGTGATAGGACCCATTGCATGTATTCTCAACAAGCGTAGTATCGCTCCCAGAGGAGCCAAAATTGTTTCTTGGAGGGCAAGAAGATCTTCGTATAATGGTTTGTGCCTCTCCACAGGGCCTCAGTACATAAACGGACATAGAATATATCAGTAGTATTAATATATCATGGCTGGGGAGGGAAGGGTCTCAAAGGCTCCTTAAGCCAGGACAATAATGAAAAGTAATTGAGAAGAAACACTAGTTTAAAGGGATGTATTTATTGCAGGAACCCAAGCAGGCATGTCCTAGTTACTTGTATAATGTATCAATTTTATGTGGAGTTTGGTGGATGGGGAGTGGCAGAAAAAAGACTGAAATACCAAAATTACAACTTTTATTATTTTTGTGTAGTAATACCAGTGTAAAAGGTATGATTCTTAGATTTTTGAGTGATTGTTCAGTTTAGCAGAATTTCAAGTAGTGATCTTCTTGGTCTGGAGACATTTGGATTTTGAAACCTGCTTATAAAATTATAGAATGGTTCTGGGTTATTTTATTGCAATAGTACAACTTTTGGACTAAATACGTATAAATGGTTTGTAAGTATGAGATTATTTTGGGATCTATATTAATATAAAATCTAATTTAATAGCAAAGCTTGCAGTTGTCCCCAAAAGCCAAATAAAAGGCATTTTTTGATGGAGGGTTAACATTAACAATCATTTCTTCCTTTTTTTAGGTATGTATTTAATTTCCAAGTATATTCGGAAGAACACAGACAGTGTGGTGATCTTCTCTGGAGAAGGTTCAGATGAACTTACACAGGGCTACATATATTTTCACAAGGTAAATAAATATTCTGAAATAGAATGATATTGCTGCTAGATTAAGAAAAGTATGAATTATTCAACTATATTTTATTGTATTTTTTGATTTTCCTTTAAGTCTAACAGTCTCTTTTGAGTCTTTTGTGAAATATATGGAGAAATCTGATAGTCTCTGCTTTATATTTCTTTTGGGGAGAAAGAAGTCTTATTAAGTGTGCAGTAATTTTCATTCTTTAAAATGAGTTAAACATCAGAATTACCTTTCCGATATTTCGTAATCTCCTCTTGAATTATGGCTATTGCACAGTGTGTTGATCCTATTTGTTCTAAAACAGTTTTGGTGCAAGAGAAGGCATGTTTATAAAGCATCGCTTGCCTATATTCAGTGCCTTCTTCCCTTTCCTGTTTTGTTTAGCTTTTTTTCCTTACCCACTTTTAGAGTTGGAATGTGTGTAACTGAGAAATAAAAAATGTCTTGCGTGCCAAAGGCAAAACTGTGTGTATTTGGAACTTCAGCTATTTCTTTGTAAAATAGGCTCCTTCTGCTGAAAAAGCTGAGGAAGAGAGTGAGAGACTCCTGAAGGAACTCTATTTATTTGATGTTCTCCGTGCTGATCGCACTACTGCTGCCCATGGGTAACTCAATATTTTGAGAAGTGATTGTAACAGAAAAATCTCAAGGGCTGATTTTTTTTTCTGCTTTCGTATGTGGCAAAATATGACCTGACTTTTACAGGAAAAAAAGGAGCTTTTCTCTTAACTTTGCTCCAAAAGAATTAGGCTAAATTCAAAGTGCTGTCATGGTGCGGGTGAGGTATTCTCCTATAGGTTGTTTAGACAGAGTTTCCATCTTCAAAGGATAATACAGTGCCCACATCTGAACAACTAACAGGGAAGGCAGTTTCAGTCATTTTTTTAAAGTCTTTTAAAGAGAAGTAAAGATTCTGTGTTTCCATGGAACAAGTACTGAGTACCTGTCATGCCTATATGATGCTGTGGTGACTGCGGGGACAGGGCAGTGAAGATGCAAGATATTTGATTAGATTATTTGAAGCCATGTTTCTTCGATGTCATTTCTCATTGGCTAAAGCTTTCACAGTAGATGATAAACAACCAAAGTTAAACATCTTAGTTGCTTCTGCTGTGTCAGACTTAACTGTATTTTATGCAAATAATGCACACATTCTGTGTTTGTTTGCCAACCATTTAAAAACTGCTATGACAATTTTTTACATGTTGCTGTTGGCAAACAAACATAGAAGGCGTGTGTTATTTGCGTAATAAAATATGGTGGATTAGGAAGTCATCAAATATGAGGTTAGGGACTGAACCAGAATTCAGGAGACGGGTGGTGCCGCGTTTGGTGAAACACTGTAGGATGTTGGTTTACAGTGCATGTTGTCTGTAAATTATTCATGAGTTAGTAATGACGAACACTGATTGTCCTTACAGTTATCCATAGGACAAGAGTGGGCCTCACCTGGGAAAAAACTTTGAGTCAGAAAAGTCCAGGCAAGGTACATTGTTAATGATCAGGTTGCTCACGGTTCTTGATGATTTCTGCTTTGGAAGATACTTGTTTAGCTGTTCATTGAAGGGAAGGTAAAAGTAATAGACTAAAACTCCTCCTTCCCTCAGCGTATTGGTATTGCTCTTCTGAATGAAGATTTTACGTTCGTTCAACCCTAGCGTAGGGTGACAAGTTAGGAGGGTTGTAAAAATGATGACGTTATAATCTTTACTTAAATCTGGTTGAATTTTGAGGAAACTCAATCAAAATATAAACTGACAGTCGCTACATACCCATTTTGATTTAGATTTTCTTCTTTCTGCTTTAAGTCTTGAACTGAGAGTCCCGTTCCTGGATCATCGATTTTCTTCCTATTACTTGTCTCTGCCACCAGAAATGAGGATTCCAAAGGTAGGTAAAGTAATTCCAGATAAAAACTGCTGGTTGGTCTAAGGTTTTATTTGTAACCTCTATTGATGTGCCTTTTGTTTTCACATCAGCATGGGATAGAAAAGCATCTCCTGAGAGAGACATTTGAGGACTCTAACCTGATACCTAAAGAGATTCTCTGGCGACCGAAAGAAGCCTTCAGTGATGGAATAACCTCAGTGAAGAATTCCTGGTTTAGGATTTTACAGGACTATGTTGAACATCAGGTATATCACCTTTTAAAATATGTTCAGGCATAGGAAGATTTGGATGGAGAGTTGTAATCACTCTTCATTTTGAATTGGGTTTGAAAGTTTGTCAGTAGAAGAGGTTTACAGTCCCTACAAGCAGTACTACTTCTATATGAATTACGTAGCATGAAAGATTATAAAGTAGCACCTAGAACTGAAAGAGAGAAAGAAAGGAGACTTACCAATCATCACTGACCTTCATTTAACACATTTGGGTACCTAGTAGGTAGGTACCAGCTGATCAGAGCCACCAGTATTAGTAATATGCATGTCAGTGTTTCTTAAAAAGTCACTACAGCTAATGTAAATTATGGGTATTTTGACATTTTCTAAGTGATGTGTGATTCAAAGAGTCTCTTGCAAGTAGTATATTGTTCTTACCCTCTTACTCTTCCAGGTTGATGATACAATGATGGCAACTGCCTCAGAGAAGTTTCCCTTCAATACTCCTAAAACTAAAGAAGGTTATTACTACCGCCAAATCTTTGAACGCCACTACCCAGGCCGGGCTAACTGGCTGACCCATTACTGGATGCCCAAGTGGATCAACGCCACTGACCCTTCTGCTCGCACGCTGACCCATTACAAGTCAGCTGCCAAAGCTTAGGCACTCTTCAGCGGTAGAGTTAAAGAAAATGTTTCTTCTTCTTCTTAGGGGTAGGGTGACTGGTGCTGCGTACAGGGAGCAATGAGGGTCAGTCACCCTAGTTTACTTGGGGGTAAAAAATAAATAAAAGTCTTAACTTAAATCTAAAACATTGCTGTAGTCATTTATATTCTCATAGTCTCGTCATGAGTGGTGGCTAGAAACTGAGCAGCTTTTGCTGTATTATAATAAGGTGGAAGGTGAACTTGGAAAGGGGAAAGCAGTGTGATGTTTGCAAGAATTCACCAGGATGCTACTGGCAGGGCTGCTTTAGAAGACATTTGGGCCTCATGCAGATGTGGCCTCTTTCCACTCTTATCTCAGTGTGGTCACTCATGACTGTGGAATTTGGCCATAGATTTCTGACCCCTGTTCTAGAGGAACAACCAATACCAAGCATTTCTGATAAAAGGAAAAAGCATTCTGAACCTAGTTAGGGAAAGAGGAAGCTTAACAAGGAAACATTTAACTAACAGAAGATTTTCATTTGAATGCTCACTGGTTGTTTAGGGACAACAATTTGGGATACATTTAAAGGTGAGTGTAGCTATTGGGAATTTTGAAGAGGAGCTGCTGGTTGGTATACAGGTAAATCTAAGACAGCCTGATGAGAAGCATGAGTAGATGGGAATTGAGCTGGTAAGTTGGAAGATGGGGTTTTTTGAGCTATAGACCTTCATCTACAATTTAATGTCTTCAAGGAAGCTGAGAAAGTCATTAATATTAGATGACTCAATGATAATCTTGTGTCTGTAGGTACTAAACTTAAACCTAGCACCATTTGGTTCTAGGCTTCTTATCTGTTGATGTTAGAGCCTCACCCACCCAAGCTAAGTAGCACCAAGAATGCTTTGGAAACTTGGAAAACTTTGGTTGATAATGGTTACACAGAGTGCATTACAAAATTTAAGGTATAGTGTAAACCACAAAATACCAGTTTTTAAGGTTGTCCCCAGGTTTTTAACTTTAGTGACTGTGGGATCACCCAGATGTTTTATAGTAGAGATACAAGTATGCCTTGCTTTCCAAAGTTCACCTTACGCCACTTTGCTTTTATGAAAGACCTACATTAGTACCTGTTTTCACTAACTGAAAGAAATCTGAAGAGGATTTTTGTTCTTACGAAAAAAGGCAGAAAGCTGAAGGAGCGTTCGGCATTTGTTTTGCACTAATCTGTTAAAGAGGCAGCAAACACCCCGAGCAGTGGCGTCACCAAGCTCCTGCCCTGAGAACTACTCTCAGCATCTAGCTGCCATAGCTTTGAACTGTGTCTGGGTTATCTGTGCTTTATCTCGATTAATTTGTGCATCTGTTAGCAAGATGTGTCCTAAGGTATGTGAAAAGCCTAAGAGAGCTCATAAGGGTTTTATGTGTTATTTGGTATGATTTGGTAGATTATTTTTGGAGCCTGGGGATGCTCAAAAAATTTTCCCTTATAAATTAATGGTAATTGCTGCTTCGATTTATGCCATTTTGGCATACGAAATGTTTCATGGGAATGCTCTACTTTCAGATAGTGGGGGAAACCTGTACTTAGTTAAACTGATTTTATAGCGGCAAACTCTGCTCTGCAGGTGAATCATAACTGAAGCAACTTGCCAAATTTAAGCTATACACAGAATCTGACATCGGGTCCCTGGCACACAGTGTAAGGTTTGTTCCCTTTCTCTTTTGTAATTGAAATAGTAAAAGGCTTGAAGAAATGCTATCCACTGGGTCATGTACGCATTACTCGACAGTTTACATATTGCACAAGCCTGTTTTCCTTAATCATTCTGATGTTGGTAGTTCAGTGCAAGGAGGCTTTTGGTATCTAATCCAAATAGCACCACTAACAACAGGCAGTCCAGGTTCTTTAGCTATAAACTAGGAGATTATTAGCTGATCTCTTCTGCTTTCTCAGCCTCCTCTGAGCACCCTAGTAGATGACCTACCCTCTAGAGGTTTATTGCCTCAATATTTACTCTAAAGAAGATACTTAGTTTTTAACAAGATGATACACTTCCATTGAAAAACTGAAAATAAAAATCACTTAAAACCCTACCACTGCCTTTGAACTTTGTTTTTTTTTCCTAAGATTTTTCTTGTAGCTCTCTTGCTGTAAAGACACAATTGTAGATATATAAGTAGACTATCTTGGTTAATGTAAGGCCTCCTTAACCCTTAATGAGGAAAACCTAAAAAGGAACTAAGCCAGAGCCTGTGGGTCCCTGTGGAATGAAACTGGTCATGAGGAAGTAGGCTTCTAAACCCCTGCAGTGGGTAAATTACTAATGCCAAGCACATGTCTGAGAACACTGTTCTGAGTACTTTTTTGTGTTAACTCTGTAAGTTCTTCACACCACTGTGAGGTGGTATGACAAATTATACTTTCTGCACCAGAATTTCTGGTGTCTCATACTTCAGATTCTTGCTACTCCTCTGTTTAGGTGCTCAGGCGTTTGACTGCCTGGACTAGCAGATGCAGTTGAAGCAAGGCTGCATGGCTTCTGAGGTTAGGTCATATAAGGTGACAGTACTTCTGCTTTCTCTCTCTCTGACACATGTTATAAGGCAGCCCAGACTGCCTTACACACAGCCTAGGAGTGACAGTCTCAGTCAACAGCTAACATCAACCACCAGGTGTGTGAGTATGATAACCAAAAAACCAAACTCACTGCCAACCCCCAGCCTTTGAGTCTTCCAGCTGAGTCTTAAGTCATGGGGTGCAGAGATAAGCCATCCCTGCTATGCTGTGTCCAAATTCCTGATTCAGACTCTGTGAGCATAGTAAATGGTTGTTTGATGCCTTTAGGTTTTAGGGTGGTGTCTTATACAGGCATAACAACTTGAACGATAAACATTATTCCCCCATTTTACAGATGAGGAAAGTAAAACAGAGGTAAAGTAATTTGCTCTAGGTCATTCAGCTAATTGGTTGGTTAAGTGGTAGAGTACCATGTGATAGCCAGACAGATGGGCTCTAGAGCCTTTGTATTCTTTCACATGAAATTACAGTGTGACCTCTGCTGTGAATTGCAGAACTAAGGGAGAAGGGTCTCCTCTCTCAGCCTGAGTTGGGACAAAAACAGGGAGACCAGGTAATCACAGTGAAGCTAATCATTTTCTGTAATGGAAGAGTCTAGGTTGAGAAAACGATCTCAAAATTTCAGTGCTTTACCACAAGAAAAGTTATTTCTTGCTCAAACTATTAATTTGCCTTGGTCTATGGTGGGCTCTGCTCATTGTTGAGGGAGTTATAACCGCCCTGGGATCCAGGCTGATGGCACAATCTCAACATGTACTTCAATGATTAGCAAGGTGGGGGATGGAGAAAGTGATAAGTCATGTACCACTTTGAGCTTCCACCCTGAAGTGACATGTCACTTGCTCACATTTCATTGGCCAAATCAAGTCATGTGTCCAAACCTAACTTCCAGGGGGCATATACCAAAAAGTAAAATGAAATATTTGGAGAACAGGACTAAGGACACCTAAAGCCCACCCTCCAGTCACCAAATACTCAACTTACTCTCTTTCCTACACAAAAAATATACTTACCTACTTCTCAAGGGTACTCCCACATGTCTCAGTTTGTCATACTGTGGGAGCTGTGTGTTACTGTGATACTGGAAGCTATGCCACCGATACTGAAATACCAGCAGGGTCCACCCATGGCAGACAGGTTTCGGTTGAGCTTCCTTCCAGACTAAGAGTAGGAAGAAGAACCCTAGGAAGAAGTAGCCTACTTCTGAAAAGAATTAGCCAGTGAAAATCTTATGAATAGCAGTGGAACATTGTTGATACAGTGCTGGAAGATGAGCCCCTCAGGTTGGAAGGCACTCAAAATACAACTGGGGATGGATTGGCACAGTGGCTGCAACAATGGGCTTAAGCATAGCAACGATTGTGAGGATGGTGCAGGACCAGGCAGTGTTTGGTTCTGTTGAACATAGGGTCCCTATGAGTCAGATCCAAGTCAACGGCCCCTAACAACAACAATCTCCTGTGACTCGGCAAGAATTTCATTCTGTCATGACCATGAGCCTAGAGTTTAGGGTCTCTGGGGGATGTAATAGTCTCTGGGTGGTGCAAATGGTTAACATGTTCAGCTGCTAATGGAAAGGTTGGCAGTTTGAGTCCACCCAGAGGTGCCTCAAAAGAAAGCGCCTGGGAGATCTGAAAAATCAGCAATTGAAAACCCTGTGGAGCACAGTTCTACTCTGGCACACATGGGGGTGGCCATGAGTTGGAATCAACTCAAGGACAACTAACAACAACAACTGATGTGTTATCAGCTCCTCGAATAACAGGAAGAATAACTGGTAGAACAGGAATAGAATAACTGCAATGATAACAACAAAACACATACTCCCATTCAGGAATTGTTGGAATGGGAGACAGCAAGCCCTTTGTTTTTATGCATTGTTGGGTCAGTTCCAACTCATAATTAACCCTATATGACAGGGTAGAACTGCCCCATAGGATTTCCTAGGTTGTAACCTTTACAGGAGCAGATTGTCAGGTCTTTTTCACCTGTGGAGTCCCTGGGTGGGTTCGAACCACCAACCTTTCAGTTAGCAGTCAAGTGCTTAACCATTGAGCCATCAGGGTTCCTTTCAGCAAACCCTAGTCTATAGCAATTTTGACATCTTGCTGGCCAGTTAGGCCACCTTGGGTCTCCAGAAAAAAATAGTTCCTCCAGGGTAGCAGCCTAGACGTCTGTGCTGGCAGAAGGAGGCAAGAACAAAAAGGGCCGGGGGAGTCAAAGTTCGAGCTTGGGGAGAAACAACACTTTGAAGGGGAGGGTTGATTTCTAGCAATAAAGCTAATGTTGAATCAGACCATAGTAATCTTGGTTACACAGAATAAGATTGTACATTTATTGATCACTTACTGTGTGTCAAAGACTGTTCTAAAAGCTAAAATCAAATATTCACAGCAGTCCTGGGAGGTGTGTACTTGAGGTTACCTTATGAATGAAGAAACCAAAACACAGAGGTATTATGTTGCATAGCTGTCTTAGGCTGGGTTTTCTAAAGTGAAGCATCTCTGTCTCTCTCTTATCTGTATATCTATATCTATCTACCTGTATGTATAGAGAGAGAGAGATTAAGGAATGGCTCACATGGTTGTAGAGGCTAGAAAGTCCCAAATCTGTGGATCAGGCTGGCGGCTTCTCCTGACTCATGCAGCTGCAGGGGCTGGCTAACTCAAGATTGGCAGGTCAGACAACGGGCCTCTGGCTCACAGGCTCCGGAGGCTGATGAATCCCAAGGTTGGCAGGTAAGCTGCTAGTTCAAGTCCTAAGAACCAGAGGTCAGATAAACAGGAGTTAGCTGCAGGATCCAGAGTGAGCAAAAGTCTGAGACTCTTGCCAGAAAGTCCATCTATATTGGATGCAGGCCACACCCCCAAGGAATCTCTCTTTTAACTGATCGGCTACTCACAGCAAATCCCATCATGGAGGTGATTACATTATATCAAATCTCATTATGGAGGTGATTACATCATTATATGACTGCCAAACTACATCATAGCCGCCAAACCACTGGGAATCATGGCCCAGCCAAGTTGATGCACAAACTTAATGATCATAACCCAAGGTTACAAAGCTAATAACTAATTAAAAAAAGAAAAAAATTGCCATCCATTCCTTTCCAACTCATGGCAACCTGATGTGTATTAGAGTAGAACCATGCTCCATGGGGTTTTCAATAGCTGATTTTTTCAAAGTGGATCTCCAGGGCTTTCTCCCAAGGTGCCTCCGGGTAAACTCAAACCTCCATCCTTTCGGTTAGCAGCCAAGCATGTTAACTGTTTGCATCACCCAACCAAAACCAAAACCAAAACCAAACCCTTTGTAGTCAATTCTGACTCATAGCAACCCTATAGGACAGAGTAGAACTGCCCCATAGGGTTTCCAAGAAGCGGCTTGGGCCTTAATGCATAATTATGACCATCTAACCAATGAATGTGCATGACTGCATCATGCTTCCCCTCCCTTTCTGAGGTTAGTTTGCTGAGTATGGGCCTGTGTAGCCAGCCCCTAGATACCTGGCTATTTTGAAAAACAAAGGCATCTTAATGGCTCAGGTTATTATCAGAAACCAGAGTCAACAGGCCAAACTAAGTTCTTCATCCCACACTCCTTCTCTGTGTTACCTCTCAAAGGGAGAGTATATATTTGGAATATGGTTGTCATTGCTATGTGCTATCGAGTTGGTTCTGACTCAGAGCGACCCCCATGTGCAACAGAACGAAACACTGCCCAGTCCTGCTCCATCTTCACAGTCCTTAATGCTTGAGCCCATTGTTGCAGCCACTGTGTCAGTCCACCTTGTTAAGGACCTTCCTCTTCTTCATTGACCCTCTACCAAGTGTGATGTCCTTCTCCAGGGACTGATCCCTCCTGATAACACATCCAAAGTGTGTGAGATGTAGTCTCACCATCCTTGCTTCTAAGGAGCATTCTGGCTGTACTTCTTCCAAGACAGATTTGTTCATTCTTTTGGCAGTCCATAGTATATTCAGTATTCTTCACCAACACCACAATTCAAAGGTGTCAATTCTTTGATCTTCCTTATTCATCATCCAGCTTTTGCATGCATATGAGGGGATTGAAAACATCATGGCTTGGGTCAGGTGCACCTTAGTCTTCAAGGTGACATCTTTGCTTTTCAACACTTTAAGGAGATCTTTTGCAGCAAATTTGTCCAATGCAATGCATCTTTTGATTTCTTGACTGCTGCTTCCATGGGTGTTGATTGTGGATCCAAGTAAAATAAAATCCGTGACAACTTCAGTCTTTTCTCCATTTATCATGTTGTTGCTTATTAGTCCAGTTGTGAGGATTTTAGTTTTCTTTATGTTGAGGTGTAATCCATACTGAAGGCTGTGGTCTTTGATATTCATCAGTAAGTGCTTCATGTCCTCTTGACATTCAGCAAGCAAAGTTGTGTCATCTGCATAACGCAGGTTGTTTAATGCATCTTCCTCCTTTCTTGATGCCCCGTTCTTCATAGAGTCCAGCTTCTCGGATTATTGCTCAGCATACAGATTGAATTGGTATGGTGAAAGGGTACAACCCTAACGCACACCTTTCCTGACATTAAACCACACAGTATCCCCTTGTCCTGTTCTAATGATTGCCCCTTGATCTGTGTACAGGTTTCTTACAAGCATGATTAAGTGTTCTGGAATTCCCATTCTTTGCAATGTAATCCATAATTTGTTATGACCCACACAGTTGAATGCCTTTACACAGTCCATAAAACACAGGTAAACATCTTTCTGGTATTCTCTGCTTTCAGCCCCCATGTGTCTGTCAGTTTGTTGTACTGTGGGGCTTGTGTGTTGCTGTGATGCTGGAAATTATGCCACCAGTATTCAAATGCCAGCAGGGGCACTCATGGCAGATAAGATTCAGCTGAGCTTCCAGATTAAGGAAGAATAAGAAGGGCCCGGCAGTCTACTTACGAAAAGAACTAGCCAGTGAAAACCTTATGAGTAGCAGTGGAACATTGTCTGATACAGTGCCAAGATGAGCCCTCCAGGTTGGAAGGCACTCAAAACACGACTGGGGGAGAGCTGCCTCCTCAAAGTAGAGTCGACCTTAATGATGTGGGTGGAATCAAGCCTTAAGGACCTTTACTTGCTGATGTGGCATGACTCAAACTGAGATGAAACAGCTGCAAACATCCATTAATAACATAAATATGAAACGTACTAAGTATGAATCTAGGAAACTTGGAAATCATCAAAAATGAAATGGAATGGGTAAACACCAATATCTCAGGCATTAGTGAGCTGAAATGGCTGGTATTGGCCATTTTGAAACAGACAATTGTATGGTTTACTATGCAAAGAATGACAACTTGAAGAGGAATGCCATTGCATTCATTGTCAAAAATAACATTTCAAGATCTATCCTGAAGTTCAACACTGTTAGTGATAGGATATCTATACACCTACAAGTAAGATCAGTTAATATGACTATTATTCAAATTTATGCACCAACACTAAAGCCAAAGATGAAGAAATTGAAGATTTTTACAAACTTCTGTAGTCTGAAATTAATCAAACATACAATCGGAACGAATTGATAATTACTGGTGATTGGAATTTGAAAGTTGGAAACAAAGAAGAAGGATCGGTAGTTGGAAAATATGGCCTTGGTGATAGAAATGATGCTGGAGATCGCATGATAGAATTTTGCAAGACCTATGACTTGCTCATTGCAAACAGCTTTTTTCACTAGCATAAAGATTAACTGTACACATGGACCTCACCAGATAGAATACACAGGAATCAAATTGACTACATCTGTGGAAAGAAATAGAAAAACTCAATACCATCAGTCGGAACAAGGCCCAGGCCGACTGCAGAACAGACCATCAATTGCTCATATGCAGGTTCAAGTAGAAACTGAAGAAAATTAGAACAAGCCCATGAGAGCCAAAGTAAGACCTTGAATATGTTTAGAGAATATAATTAAGTACATGGAAAAATATAATTTTATAATTTTTCTATGATTCCATATTTTTAATGGGAGTATATCTTCCGTTTTATGGGTAGTTCATAATTTATTTAGCAGGTCTTCTAATTTAAGCAGAACATAATTTCTTTTTTCTTCAATTTTTAAATTTGTAATTAACATTGTTATACACACATCACTCATATAAATCCTACCTGATTTAAGGTCCTACCTAGCCAGTAAGTAGGTGCCAAGAAATTTATTCATAGTCCTCTTTGTGACTTGGAAAATTTTTAATAATACTAAAAAAAAAAAAAAAAAGCCATACTCATTGTCTTAGTTATCTAGCGCTGCTATAACAGAAATACCACAAGTGGATGGCTTTAACAAAAAGGAGTTACCCTCTCACAGTCTAGGAGGCTGAAGTCTGAATTCAGGGTGCCAGCTACAGGGGAAGGCTTTCTCTCTGTTGGTTCTGGGGGAAGGTTCTTGTCGTCAATATTCCCCTGGTCTAGGAGCATCTCAGTGCAGGGACTCTGGGTCCAAAGGATGTGTTATGCTCCCAGTATATCTTTCTTGGTGGTATGAGGCCCCCCGTCTCTCTGCTCACTTATCTCTTTTGTATCTCAACAGAGATTGGCTTAAAACACAACCTAATCTTGTAGATTGAGTCCTGCCTCATCAACATAAAAAAAAACTACCAATAATCCCATTTCGTTAGCATCATAAAGACAATTTACAACACACGGGAAAATTACATCAGATGACAAAATGGTGGACAATCGCACAATACTGGGAATCACAGCCTAGCCAAGCTGACAGATATTTTGGAGGACACAATTCAATCCATGACATTCATAAATTGTTAGCGTGTTGTAGACATTGGTTGTAGCAATATAAAATATTTGGTTGATTTCTGAGAGCTAATAATATAATACATAAAACCACAAGGTGGCAGTCATGACACATTTTTTTCTCTTGAGGGATTTTATGCATATTTCAAACTGAATACGGAGAAACTATTTTAAACTAACCTGGAGAAAAAACATGTTCCTCCCCCTCCCTCCCCCGCTGCCCCACTGGTTGATTGATTTATTTATATCTCTGTCTCTTCATTGAAGGGGTCTAAGGTGTCAAAACTTTTTTGTTTACCTTTCCTCAGAGAACATAAGAATATTCTTCCCTAGTTTGACATGTTCATTGCATGAGAGTAAATACCTGCAAAGAAACCTCCATAGTTTGCTATGGGTAATTTGTGAGCAGTTTTGACTTGCTAATAGCAAACGACCATTGTGTAGGCCTGTACAAGCTTAGTTACATCTTTTTCTGAAACTTCTATCCCCATTTGATCCACCATTCTAAACATACCTGCATGAAGTGTGGCCTTATACCATTAAGGTGAGGTCCCTCATACTATTGAAGGTAAGAAGGGATGTAAACAACCCCAAATCTATTTTTATTTCTCTTTTTCATAATCTCTTTACCTAGACCTGACTCATCTCAGTTTATTCTAAACCAGCAGAAAGTTGAGCAGTTATGGATGAATTGTGTGTTCCCAAATAGATATGTTGAGGTCCTAACCCTTGTACCTGTGAATGTGACCTTGTTTGGAAATAGCATTTGAGATGTTACCAGTTAGGTTAACCTGAGATTACACCTGAGTATGGTGGGTCCTAACCCCATCTGTGCGGTGTCCCATAGGGGAGGGAGAACAGACACAGAGATACACAGGGGGAAGATGCCATGTGAAGATACATCTACAAGCCAAGGAATGCCAAGGATTATTGTGAGCCACAGAAGAAAGGAGGGAGGCATGGAACAGCTTCTCTCTCAGAGTTCTCAGAAAGAAACAAGATAGCCAATACCATGATTTGGATCTCTAGCCTCCAGAATGCTGAGACAATAAATTTCTGTTCTTTAACGCCACCTGCTTTGTGGTGTTTTGTTACAGTTGCTGTTAGTTGCCGCTGAGTCAATGCCAACTCATAGGGACCCATGTGTGCAAAATAGGGCCACTCCACTAGCAGACAAGTGAGGAAATGCTTGCGATCACTAGCCATTAGAGAAATGCAAACCAAAACCATGATGAGATACCATCTCACCCCAACATTACTGGCATGAATCAAAAAAAACAAAAAACTAATGTTGGAGAGGCTGAGGGGAGATCAGAACTCTTATGCATTGCTGATGGGAATATAAAATGATACAACCATTCTGAAAAATGATACGGCGCTTCCTTAGAAAGCTAGAAATAAAAGTACCATTTGATCCAGCAATCTCACTCTTGGGAATATATCCTAGAGAAACAAGAGCAGTCATAAGAATAGACATATGCACGCCCATGTTCATTGCAGCATTGTTCACAGTAGCAAAAAGATGGAAACAACCTAGATGACCATCAACAGATGAATGGTTAAACAAACTAAGGTATATACAATGGAGTACTACATAATGATAAAGAGCAATGATGAATCTGAGAAACATCTCACAACATGGATGAATCTGGAGGGCATTATGCTGAGAGAAAAAAAAAAAAAAGTCAACCACAAAAGGACAAATACTGCATGAGACCACTACTATAAAAACTCATGAAAATGTTTACACACAAAAAGAAACAATCTTTGATGGTTACAAGGGAGGGGAGGGCTGGGGATGAAAAATCACTAAATAGACCAATAGATAAGTGGTAACCTTCGTGAAGGGTAAGACAGTACATGTTACTGGGGAAGCCAGCACAACTTGTCCAAGGCAAGGTCATGAAAGCTTCATAGACACATCCAAACTCTCTGAGGGACTGAAATACCTTGCTGAGGGCTGCGGGGATCATGGTCTTGGAGAACATGTACATCAATTGGCATAACACAGTTTATAAAGAAAATGTTCTACATTCTACTTTTGTGAGTAGCGTCTGGGGTCTTAAAAGCTTGTGAGCGGCCATTTAAGATACTCCACTGGTCTCACCCCTTCAGGAGCAAGGGAGAATGAAGAAAACCAAAGATACAAGGGAAAGATTAGTCCAAAGGACTAATGGACCACAAGTACCATGGCCTCTACCAGACTGAGTCCAGCACAACTAGATGGTGCCCAGCTACCACCACTGTCTGCTCTGACAGAGATCACTACAGAGGGTCCCGGACAGAGCTGGAGAAAAATGTAGAACAAAATTCTACCTCAGAAAAAAAGACCAGACTTACTGGACTGACAGAGGCTGGAGAATCCCTGAGAGTATGGCCCTGGACACCTTTTTGCTCAGTAATGAAGTCACTCCTGAGGTTCACCTTTCTTCCATAGATTAGACAGGGCCGTAAAACAAAACAAGACTAAGGGGGCACACAAGCCTAGGGGCAAGGACTGGAAGGCAAGAGGGAACAGGAAAGCTGGTAACAGTGAAGCAATGTCACAAAACAGTTTGTGTATTAATTGTTTAATGAGAAGCTAGTTTGTTCTGTAAACCATCATATAAAATACAATAATTAAAAAAAAAAAATAGGATTGTTCCATAGAGTTTTCAAGGCTTTGACCTTTTGGAAGCAGATTGCCAGGACTTTCTTCCAAAGCTCTTCTTCTGGATGGATTTGAACCACTAACCTTTTGGTTAGTAGTTAAGTACTTAACCGTTTGTACCACCCAGGAGTATATATACATAGAGAGAGAGAGAGCGTGAGCGAGCGAGCCCTGTTGGCACAGTGGTTAAAGCATTCAACTGTGAACTGAGAGCTTGGCAGCGTGAACCTAGCAGTTGGTCTGCAGAAGAAAGATGACAGCCTTAGAAACCCTATGGGGCAGTTCCACTCTGCCCTATAGGGCTGCTATGAGTTGGAATCAACCCAATAGCAGTGGACTTTGGTTTGGAATTACATATGTATAATTATACACATATACATATACATATATACATACATATATATATATGGATCCCTGGTGGCACGGTGGTGAAGCTCAGCTGCTAACCAAAAGGTTGGCAATTTGAATCCACCAGCTGCTCTTTGGAAACCCTATGGGGCAGTTCTACTTTGCCCTATAGGGTCGCTATGAGTTGAAATCAACTCGACGGCAACAGTTTTATATATATATATATATACATATACACACACACACATATATATAAAATCTGTAAATTTTTTACCAATGCTGTCTGCAATCAAAATTGGAAGACGATGGTCCTGTTATATAAGGTTCAATCTCTTTTCACATGGTACACGGAAGTCCTTACATGTTTGGGCCCCATGCATGTCTCTCCAGCCTCACAACTCACCATGCCTCACCTTCCAAGCTCCAGCAATTCCAAACTGTCTACAGTTCTGACACACACCATTCTGTTTCTCTCCAGAGTTTTGTGGGCCAGGCAACCCACCATGCTACTTAAAACACTCTCTCTACTATTTTATCTGTGTGACAGAAATACATCTTGCTCTGCCTTCATTATTAATGAGTAAGTGTGCACATTACGTCCCACCGTCAGAAAAGCATCTTGATAAAACCACAAGGTAAATAAGGTCATTCAGTTTAGCACTAATCTCTAAAGTAAATTAAACCTGAGCCATCTTCCATAAATTAATCAGTAACTAACAAATTGCTGTCGAGTGGATATTGGCTCGTGGTAACCCTGTATGTAGAAAAAAAAAAAATTTTTTTTAACCCTGTATGTGTCAGAGTAGAACTGTGCTCCATAGGGTTTTCAATGGCTGATTTTTTTTTTTTTTTTTCCAGAAGTAGATCACCAGGCTTACTGATGGGAACCAGTAGGGGGAAGGAGGGAGGCATAGAACTGTTTCTCTTTCAGAGCCCTCAGAAGGCAACAAGATGGCCAATACCATGGTCTGGGTTTCTAGCCTCGAGAACTATAAGACAATAAATTTGTTCTTTAAAGCCATCCACTTTGTGATATTTTGTTACGGTTGTTGTTAGTTGCCATTGAATTTCTTCTGAGGTGCCTTGTGGTGGATTTGAACCTCCAAAGTACCCATTAGCAACCAAGTGTGTTAACATTTTACACCACTCAGGGACTCCTTCCATAAGTTATTGACTTCTTAATAAAAACTTTATCCTTGATGTTTCAGTCTTAGATGAGATTCCTTAAAAGTACTCTTTCAGAGCTCTCAGGTGAAACCTGTAAAGTAAGGAAAGCAGGGGATAAGACCGAGGAATAAAGCTAATCCATGATACAGTTTCTACTGAACCTAGCCTCAACCTGGTCCCACGGGGAATGTGAATGCCTTCATAAGTTAAGCCACCTTTACGCAGGGGACTCCACTTCTGTACTCCCGTATTACAGCCCTAGGCTGTGGATGCCCTTGGAAGGTGGGAGGCAAAACTTTCGAGGCATTTCCAGGTGAAGGAGTACCCATCATGAACAATGCAGCACCAATCCAGTAAAGGTGATGAGGCAAGGCACCAGCAACATCTACTGTATTTTGATACATTGATATCTACAAATATGTGATGATCTTTACAGAAATGATAGCCAAATGAGAAAACTGCTATAAATGGAATACTCCAGTAACACACTAACTGTAAACAGGGTAACTTTCATAATCTTGTGGGGTTTTTTGCCCTTTACGCATCTATTGTATTTTTGGTTACCCAGCCCTAGAACCTGAATTTTTTCTAAATACTTTAAGTCTTCCTTTGCACCTGGATAATTCCTTTTCATTCTAAGACTATCCTCAAATGCGGGTTTCTCTGGGAAGCCTTCCCAATTCTTCTAAAGCTGGGATGATTTTCCACTACACAGCCCTTGTAAGACCCCATATATTGTTGTTATTTGTTGTTAGGTGCCGCCGAGTCAGTTCCGATATATAGCAACCCTATGTAAACAGAACGAAACACTGCCCGGTCCTGTGCCATCCTAACAACTGTTGCCATTTTTGAGCCCATTGCTGCAGCCACTGTCAGTCTACCTCACCGAGGGTCTTCCTCTTTTTTGCTGACCCTCTACCTGACCAAGCATGAAGTCCTTCTCCAGGGACTGGTCCTTTCTAATAACATGTCTGAAGTAAGTGAGATGAAGTCTTGCCATCCTTGCTTTCAAGGAGTACTCTGGCTTTATTTCTTTCAAGACAGACTTGTGCATTATTTGGCAGTCCATGGTGTATATTCAATACTCTTCACCAACATCATAATTGAAAGGCATCAATTCTTCCTCAGTCTTCCTTAGTCATACATAGCCCAGCTTTCGCACGCCTATAAGGTGATTGAAAATACCATGGGTTGGGTCAGGTGAAGCTAAGTTATCAAAGTGACATCTTTGCTTTTCAACACTTTTAGAAGATCTTTTGCAGCAGCTCCGCCCAATGCAAAAAGTCTTTTGATTTCCTGACTGCTGCTTTCCTGGGTGTTGATTATAGATCCAAGTAAAATGAAATCTGTGACAGCTTCAATACTTTCTCTATTTACCTTGATGCTGCTTATTGGTTGAGTTGTGAGGGTTTTTATTTTCTTTATGTTGAGGTGTAATCCATATTGAAGGCTGTAGTCTTTGGTCTTCATCAGTAAGTGCTTCAAGTCCTCTTTGCTTTCAGCAAGCAAGGTTATGTCATCTGCATAATGTAGGTCGTTAATGAGTCTTCTGCAATCTGATGTTGTGTTCTTCATATAGTCCAGCTTCTTGGATTATATGGAGAGACTTCACATAGTCCCTTAATATTATAACAATGTTGTAGAATTATCTCATGTATCTGGTTCAGTCAGGGTTTGGTCAGGAGGCAGAAGCTGGTCCATGTGTTATAAGCATAAGGGATTTAATACAAGAATTAAGGGCTTTCTTGACTATTGGAAGAGCTGGGGAAGTAATAAAGCCCAGGGGAGCCACTGTGGAGGACAGAAATGCTGACAAGGAAGATCTTATCCTGAAGTAATACTGCAGGTAGGTTTCAGAAGCTCACCAGGAAGTGGCTGCAATTCTTAAGAATCTTCCAGAGGCCCCCCCCGCCCCACTGTCTCAGGGTACAGCTGTGACACAGGTAGTCCTCCAGAGCTCACCAGGAAGCCACTCTGAATCTCTCATTTTCTCATGAGTCTGGCTTCTGTTGTCTCCAGAGAACACAGCTTCTCTTTCTCTTCCATCTTCCAAATCTCAAGTGAATTCCTCTTATCAGTAACTCCACATCCCAGGGAAGTGGATTCTGGGAGGAGACCTTAAAAGGGGACGCTGGTGATGATGACAAGAAATAATCCAGCACAGTTTCTCTGTAATAGATTACGAGCACCTTTCCAGCTGGAGAATTCAAGGTGCTTAATAAATGTTCATTAAATGACTAAGTGAATGAGGAGAGGATAATAGCTACCTGAAACCAGATGATTTTGGTTTTATTATAAATGGTGTTAGGAGAGATCAGGTTGTCAATCTCCATAGGAACCTTATAATCAATAATCTATGGTATCCAAACCAACCCCACTTCTGTTGAGTTGATTCTGATTCATAGCGACCCCATAGGGTTTCCAAGGCTATAAATCTCTATGGACATAGATTGCCACATCTTTCTCCTGCAGAGGTGCTGGTGGTTTGAACCACTGACCTTTCAGCTAGCAGTTCAGCACTTTAACCACTGTGCCACAAGAGCTCCTAATTCATGGTATCCTTGTTGCCCTCCAGGTGAATCTGACTCATAGCAACCCTATAGGACAGAATAGAACTGACCCATAGGGCTTCCAAGGAGTGGCTGGTGGATTCGAACTGTCAACAATTTGGTTAGCAGCCAAGCTCCTAACCACCATGCCACTAGGGCCATACCAAAAAAAAAAAAAACAAAACCCAAACCTGTTGCCCTTGAGTTGATTGCAACTCATAGCGACCTTATAGGACAGAGTAGAACTGCCCTATAAGGTTTCCAAGGAGTGGCTGGTGGATTCGAACTGCTGACTTTTTGGTTAGCAGCCAAGTTCTTGACTGCTGTGCTACCAGGGCTGTAAAGAGTGGCAATTCAGGATGACATCTTTCCTGGAATGATCAGAACTGGCACATTTTCTGAAATCTTAAGACCCATTTAGGAGGGAACTTAATTCAGTGCACTGAAGCTGATGAGGCATGTTAGGCTGGAGAGCCAATCTCTGCAATATTACTTCTCTTCACCTGTTCTTAAGGAGCCCTGGTGGCAAAGTGGTTAAGAGCTCCCCTGCTAACCAGGAGGTCAGTGGTTTGAGTCCAGAAGGCACTCTGTGGGAGAAAGATGCGGCAGTTCTATGGGGCAGTCCTACATGGAACTGACAGCTGGTCACTTGGTAAAATACTCCCAGTGCTTAGGAACCACGTGTATACTAAGTGAGCCATCACTAGGTGGCACTGTTGCTTATTTGTTGTAGAGGGAGCCAGAAATGTTAAAGCTCCTAAAACGAAAGAACAAACCAAACATATTGCCTTCCAGTCCAACTCATGGTGACCCCATGTGTGTCAGAGTAGAATTTTATTCTCCTAAGTGTCTACAGGGGGTCTTCTTCCCGGTTTCCTTCACCCTGCTTCCCCAATATAAGGTGCAAGGATTGAGAAGCTCACTGTCTTTCTTATGAAGCCTCTGGGGGAATCACTACTCCCGCTCCTCCCATCCCCAGTTGGGAAGTAGGCCAAGGTAAAGGTCATTACAAGTAAAGGCAAACTTTTTTCAGCATGAATAGAGTCATCCCCTTTGTCTTTAAGATCCACAGATTACTAAGCAAATTAAAACTTTCCCTATGGCTTCTTACAGTTTTTCTTATTACTAAGTAGTCCGTATTTACTATATAAACCCCAGAAAAAAAAGATAAGCAAAAAGATGAAAAAATTATTAATCTTATCCCCAATAACCACTACTAATATTTTTTTGTGAATGTTTTATAGTCATTTATTATTCATTTATTTATACATACGATTAACTTGCTACACCTATAAGACACCCTCTGTGTTCCACATTTTAAGATTGCAAAATTAAGAACAAGATACGCATAGACTCTTATCTCTTAGCTTAGTCTGCCTATGTATCTATCTGTCTGTCTATCGTCTATCTATCCATCTCTATCCATCCATCCATCCATCCATCCATCCATCCATCCATCCATCCATCCATCCATCCATCCATCCATCCAATGTATCTATTTATCTATCCAAACATATATATGTGTGCGTGTGTGTGTGTATAAAACAAAAAATGAAGCCTGTTGCCGTTGAGTCGATTCCAACTGTGAGCGACCCTATGGACAGAGTAGAACTGCCCCTTAGGGTTTCCAAGGAACTGCTGGTTAGCATTTTGGTTAGCAGCCAAGCTCTTTAACCGCTGTTCCACCAGGGCTCTGTGTACGTACATTGTTGTTGCTAGCTGTGGAGTCAGCTCCAACTCAAAGCAACCGTATGTACAAGAGGGTGAAACACTGCCTGGTCCTGCGCCACCCTCACAATCGTTGTTATGCTTAAGCTCGTTGTTGTAGCCACTGTGTCAATCCATCTCATTGTCAATCCATCCTCTTCTTCGCTGACCCTCTGCTTTACCAAGCATGGTGTCCTTCTCCAGGGACTGGTCCCTCCTGAGGAAATGTCCAGAGCATGTGAGACACAGTCTTGCCATCCTTGCTTTAAGGAGCATTCTGGTTGTACTTCTTTAAAAAAAAATTCAAGACACGTTTATTCGTTCTTTTGGCAGTCCATGGTATGTTCAATATTCTTCTCCAACACCACAATTCAAACATGTCAATTCTTCTTTGGTCTTCTTTATTCATCATCCAGCTTTCATATGCACATGAGGTGGATGAAAACGCCATGGCTTGGGTCAGGTGCACCTTAGTCCTCAAGGTGACATCTGTGCTTTTTCAACACTTTAAAGAAGCCTTTTGCAGCAGATTTACCCAATGCAATACATCTTTTGATTTCTGACTGCTGCTTCCATGGGTTTTGATTGTGGATCTAAGTAAAATGAAATCCTTGACAACTTCAATCTTTTCCTCACTTAAAATGATGTTGCTTATTGGTCCAGTTGTGAGAATTTTTGTTTTCTTTATGTTGGGGTGTAATCCATACTGAAGGACGTGGTCTTCGATCTTCATCAGTAAGTGTCTTAAGTCCTTTTCACTTTCAGCAAGCAAGGTTGTGTTATTTGCATAATGCGGGCTGTTAATGAAGCCCCGTTCTTCTTCATATAGTTCAGCATCTTGGATTATTGGCTCAGCATACAGATTGAATAGGTATGATGAAGGGATACAACTCTGATGCACACGTTTCCTGACTTTGAACCACACACTATCTCTTTGTTCTGTTTGAACGACCGCCTCCTGTTCAATGTACAGGTTCCTCATGAGCACAATGAAGTGTTCTGGAATCCCCATTCTTTTCAATGTTATCCATAATTTGTTATGATCCACACAGTTGAATGCCTTTGCATAGTCAGTAAAACATAGGTAAACATCCTTCTGGTATTCTCTGCTTTCAGCCAGGATCCATCTGACATCAGCAATGATACCCCTGGTTCCACGTCCTCTTCTGAATCCTGCTTGAATTTCTGGAAGTTCCCTGTTGATATACTGCTACAGCCATTTTTGAATGATCGTCAGCAAAATTTTAATTGCGTGTGATATTAATGATACTGTTGGATAATTTTCACATTTGGTGGGGTCACCTTTCTTGGGAATAGGCATAAATATAGATTTCTTATAGTTGGTTGGCCAGGTAACTGTCTTCCAAATTTCTTGGCATAGACCAGTGAGCACTTCCGGCACTGCATCCGTTGGTTGAAAGAAACATCTCAATTCATATTCCATCAATTCCCGCAGCCTTGTTTTTTTGCCAATGCCTTCAGAGCAGCTTGGACTTCTTCCTTCAGTACCATTGGTTCCTTCTCATATGGTACCTCCTGAAGTGGTTGAACATTGACCAATTATTTTTGATATACTGACTCTGTGTTTTCCTTTCATCTTCTTTTAATGGTTCCTGAGTCATTTAATATTTTCCCCATAGAATCCCTCTCTATTGCAACTCAAGGCTTGAATTTTTTCTTCAGTTCTTTCCGTTCGAAAAATGCAAAGCATATTCTTCCTTTTTGGTTTCCCATCTCCAGGTCTTTGCACATATCATTATAATACTTTACTTCATCTTTTCAATCTGCCCTTTGAAATCTTCTGTTCAACTCTTTGACTTCTTCATTTCTTCCTTTGTTTTAGCTGCTTGACGTTCTAGAGCAAGTTTCAGAGTCTCTTCTGACATCCATTTTAATCTTTTCTTTCTTTCCTGTCTTTTTAATGACCTTTTGCTTTCTTCATGTATAATGTCCTTGATGTCATTCCACAACTCACCTGGTCTTCAGTCATTAGTGTTCAACACATCAAATCTATCCTTGATATGGTCTCTAAAATCAGGATATAGTCAAGGTTGGAAATCCAGGTGGCATAGTGGTTAAGTGCTACAGCTGTTAACCAAGAGGCTGGCAGTTCAAATCCACCAGGCGATCCTTAGAAACTCTATGGGGCGGTTCTACTCTGTCCTACAGGGTTGCTATGAGTCAGAATCGACTCAATGGCAGTGCGGGGTTTTTATACTCAAGGTCGTACTTTGGCTCTCACGGACTTGTTCTAATTTTCTTCAGTTTCAACTTGAACTTGCATATGAGCAATTGATGGTGTGTTCCACAGTTGGCCCCTGGCCTTGTTCTGACTGATGATATTGAGCTTATCCATCATCTCTTCCCACAGATGTAGTCGATTCAATTCTGTGTTTTTCGTCTGATGAGGTCCACATGTATAGTTGCCGTTTATGTTAGTGAAAAAAGGTATTTGCAATGAAGAAGTCGTTGGTCTTGCAAAATTCTATCATGTGATCTCCGGCATCATTTCTATCACCAAGGCCGTATTTTCCAACTACCGATCCTTCTTCTTTGTTTCCAACTTTTGCATTCCAATGTCCAGTAATTACCAATGCATCTTGATTGCATGTTTGATCAATTTCAGACTACAGAAGTTGGTAAAAACCACTAAGGTGGTTGGTGAGTCTATTTGAATAACAGTCGTATTAACTAGTCTTCCTTGTAGGCATATGGATATCATCTTATCACTGACAGTGTTGTACTTTAGGATAGATCTTGAAATGTTCTTTTTGACGACAAATGCAATGCCATTCCTCTTCAAGTTGTCATCCCTGGGATAGTAGACTATATGATTGTCCGATTCAAAATGGCCAGTACCAGTCCATTTTAGTTCACTAATGCCTAGGATATTAATGTTTATGCACTCCATTTCATTTTTGACGACTTCCAATTTTCCTAGATTCATACTTTGTATGTTCTACATTCCAATATTAATGGATGTTTGCAGCTGTTTCTTCTCATTTTGAGTTGTGCCGCATCAGTAAATGAAGGTCCCGAAAGCTTGACTCCATCCACATCATTAAGGTGGACTCTACTTTGAGGAGGCAGCTCTTCCCCAGTCTTCTTTTGAGTGCTTTCCACCCTGAGGGGGCTCATCTTCCGGCACTGTATCAAACAATGTTCCATTGCTATTCATAAAGTTTTCACTAGCTACATCTTTTCAGAAGTAGACTGCCGAGTTCCTTTTCATAGCCTGTCTTAGTCTGGAAGCTCAACTGAAACCTGTCCGCCATGGGTGACCCTGCTGGTATTTGAATACTGGTAGCATAGTTTCATAGATTGAATTATGTCCCCCCACCCCCGCCCAAATATGTGTATTAAGTTGGTTAGGACATGATTCCCAGCATTCTGTCTGTTGTTGTCCTCCATTTTGTGATTATAATTTTATGTTAAAGAGGATTAGGGTGGGATTGTAACACACTTACCAGGTCACATCCCTGATCCAATATAAAGGGAGTTTCCCTGGGGTGTGGCCTGCACCACCTTTTATCTCTCATGAGATGAAAGGGAAGCTAGCAGACAGGGAGGCTTCATACCACCAAGAAATCAGCGCTGGGAGCAGAGTGTGTCCTTTGGACCTGAGTTTCCTGCACTGAGATGCTCCCAGACCAAGGGAAGATGGATGACATGGACCGTCCTCCAGAGCCGACAGAGAAAGAAAGCCTTCCCCTGGAGCCTACACCCTGAATTTGAACTTGTAGCCTGCTAGACAGTGAGAGAATAAATTTCTCTTTGTTAATGCCCTCCACTTGTGGTATTTCTGTTATAGCAGCACTAGATGACTAAGACACATAGCTTCCAGCATCACAGCAACATGCAAGCCGCTGCAGTATGACAAACTGACAGACACGTATGTATAAAAAAAAAAATGTATATAGGCTAGTCTAAATTCCCAAAGGTGGTGTCGACGGATTAAACGATTTGCAAAGTTTTAAGGCTTTGATAGCTATGCCTAAATATGCTCCATAAAGTCTACAACTATTTTTATATCTGCTCTCTCACTTCTTTGGCTCTTCATCAAAACCAAAAAACCCAAACCCATTGCTGTGGAGTTGATTCCAACTCATAGGGACCCTATAGGACAGAGTAGAACTGCCCCATAGGGTTTCCAAGGAGCGTCTGGTGAATATGAACTGCCAATGTCTTGGTTAGCAGCTGAGCTCTTAGCCACGGTGCCACCAATAATAGGCATTTTCATTCAAAAATATTTATGAATTCTAGGTAAAAACATTATCTCATTGTTCTTTTGATTTATATTCCTTTCATTACTAATGAGGTTGAATATGTTTTCTTACGTTTTTAACCATTTTTCTTATTTGTGAATTGCTTGCTGATCTCCTCTGTCCAATTTTCTGCTGGGGCATTATTTCTTATTGATAAGGATTGTTCATTATTAAAGTTAGTAACCTCTGCAAATAAACTTCTAATTTGTCATTTATTATTTGTTAACTTATTGTCATACAGAACTTAACATTTTATGCTATCAAAGCTTTTTCCTTTAAAGTTTCTAACTTTAGATCTTCTAGTAGACATCATTTTGCAAGAGGTAGAAGCAAGAATGAGTGCTTTTATGGTTCAGTACAAATTATTCTCTAAAATCAGTTCTTTTTATGTTTTGTTTAGAATTTCTCTAAAGAAACTTGGACCGTACAGTAGGGAAATTACTTATTAAATCTTTCAACCCCTGTTAAGAAGCCTAACCAGAGGTTCTTAGTTGGAATGGAGGGAAACATTGTTTCCCTGGGGCCATTTTGAAATATATGGGTGATGGGGTTGGGGGGTGGTGATTGTCAGATCACTGGAAGACTCTACTGGCATTTAGTGGGTGGGATCCAGGAATGCTAAATATCCTGCAATGCACGGCATAATGAGGAATTATTCTGAATGCCAATATCAGCTCTCATTGAGAAACACTGTGTTAGACCATCAGCCAAGGGCAACTTAAAAAAATACCATTTTTTGGAAACATTGTACCAAAACACATTTCTTGCAGATATGTGGTAGCATTTTCTCCACATTGTATTTATATACACAAACTTGAAGGATTGGAACACATTAATCCCTTGCTTTAACAAAAAAAAAAAAAAAAAGTTTTTTTTTTTTTTTTTTTAACAACAGGTAACATAGGCTTGAGTTGAGTAGGGGAAGTGGATCGATACTCAGCATGTGGCTGATCAACAATTTGGCTTATCAAGTAGATTATATTACTGATGAAGTCAGAAAGGGCTGCAGAGGGAGGTGATACAAATGAACTGTATTTGTCAGCTGAGAGTACTTACTGTCTTAGTGATGCTTCTAAAAGAATTCTTTTGGGGCACACATCTATTCCCCATTCTCATCATGTTTTCCATTCCATGTTCTCTAGTAAAGATTGCGACCTTGGTGCTGTCCATGCAACTGCTTTTGTCTAATATTATTTTCCTATTTGTTTTAGGTGTCATTTGTTCCAATGTGAATGTGTAGGGCAGGAAATAACCGAGTCTGTTTTTATCTGTGAGCACATTGTTTCCTGGAAATATAATTATTTTGTTCATTTGAAATTGCCTTTTGATCAAAGAAATAGTTCGTATAAACCAGAGGGTTTTTTTTTGCTGTTGTTGTTGTTATTGTTGCTTACGGGTGGCAGTGATTATTAACTTGTCATTCTAAATACAACATGTTGCTTTAGCCCAGGAGTTCTAAAGTGTTATCTTGATGGCAGGCTTCATTGTGTTCTAATAAAAATTAGTTAGCTTAAAACACCACCTTTGGAGGAGAGAGCTGAATTTATATGCTTAACATGGTGTCATTTAAAATATTAGGTAACCAGACATGGAACGCGAAAGACTTATTAAATTAACACACTTCACCTAATTATGCAAAACACGGCATAGTGACAAAATAAGTTAAGAACAGGATTTGATTATTGGGGGCAAAACTCAAGTAGTGTCTCTAGGAAAATTAGATTCCAAAATATACCTAAAGTATAATAAACTTTGTGCTCTAAGTTTTGGCTCCAGAACAGGATGTAGAAATAATGGTTGATTATTCCTTGAAGACACTGGCAAGATATATCCTGGGGTGCAGCCAAAACTGCCATCCAAATGGAAGGAATTATGAGAAAGGCAATGGAAATCAAACTGCAAACACCAGCTTCCTCTTCAAGAAGCTCTTGGGTAATGTATGCAATTTTAATAGCTTCAAGTCATGAGGAAGATATAAATGAGCTATAGCAGTCTGAGAAGAGTCCGCTAAAATGGCCAAGGGAAATGAGTAGGAGTCATGTGGGGGCTGACTCAAAAGATGAGTCTTCATCCAAATAATAAAGAGGAAGTGGGAATATGATCAGAATCATTTCTTCAGGGTCACTGAACATTGATGTATCTTTGAAAGGGGTTAATGTGGCATATAAACAGAAGCGGTATTTCAGTTCTGTACATTCATGCAGTCTGTCTATGAGGAGTGTGCAGAAGATAAAAATACAAACATGTTTAAGGTGATGTACTCAAATATGATGCTTTCTAATAAGTTAATATGGGAGGAAATGAAAGTTTTGGGGTTACATCCCTGGTCTTTTGAGACTGAAATAACTGAGTGATGATAACTTTGCCTTTCTACAAACTACCCTTACTTATGCAGACAGACCACTTGAGCTGGAAGAACTTAGGTCAAATTCAGTGCCTTGCACACATTACTATTTTACATTGGAATTGCAAACTGCAATTACAAACTGAAATTGTAATCACAGATACATTGGTCACTTTTACTGGAGGTGTTCAGAGGAAGCTGGAGATGCCACCGGGGAGATGTATGCATTGTATGTGGGCAGCTTAGACTTGTGATTCTGTGGCTTATCTCTTTGAAATGGTTGTTAAGAGGGGAAACTGAGGATCAAGATTATATGAGGGAGATGAACCTGAATATAAAATGTTTTGATTTAACTCAGTTGTCTGAACAATGAGCCACTGCCTCATTTACCCTGAGGCCAGAAGAATTAGATGGTGCCTGGCTACCACTACCTATCGTTGTGATCAGGGCCATAATAATAGACCCTGATAGCATGGGAGAGAAAAGGAGAACAGAACTCAAATTCTGAAAAAGTTCAGACTCGCTGGGAGAGGACTCCCTGAGACTATCGGCCTGAGATACTCTTTAAACTTTGAACCAAAACTGACCCCGGAGGTCACCTTTTAGTGAAACAGCAGATTGGCACACTAAATAAATGACATTACCTCTGAGTATGGTGCTCCATTAAAAAACTATATGTGAGACCAAGAGGTCAAAAATTACTCTAAAGCAAGGATAAGAAGATAAGGAGGCAAAGAAACTAGAGCACTGGAAACAGAACAGCCAGAACACAATCAAAAAGATGTTGACTCATTGTGAAAGATGTAAGTAATGTCACTGAACAATTAGCCTGGTAGATTATCTCTAAGTAAAACATTTCAAGTTTTCCTCCTGTGTAACTGCAGAAAATGGCAATGAAGTCCTTATAGAATTGCTACCTATCACCTCCACCTAATAGTTGCTCCTGGCTTTTGATGTTTCATCTCTGTTCTGCAGGTTGCCTACTTTACTGTAAACATGAACATAGCTACTTTTCCTCATTCTCTAAGACTATGCTGACTTGAGATAGACAAGAGTAGTAGTGATTATTAGCAAAGCTTTATTGAAGACCTAGGTGGACAGTCAAGGGGGAATTTCAGCAAGGAAATGAAAGATACTTGAGATTACTATTTCAAAGTTCTGGCAAAATATCCCACCATAGAAGCCTCTCATTGGTTATTTCTCTCCTTTGGGTCTGGCCTATTGGCATCAATCTGCAGTCTATTTTGAGACCATCTGCCATCTCCTAATTTTCTTTTTCCCCCACACAGGACTTTCCTCTAAAAAATCAAACAGTTTCTCAGCTGCCAGAAAATATCAGCAAAATGCTCACTTTAAGAAAACCAAACCTATTGACCAACCAACCAACCAACCAAACAACAAAACCAGTTGCGAATAACTTCTCTGCTAGAGGGAGGCATCTTTTTTAATTTAATTATGCTCTTTAACCCTCTTTAGGCTCACCATTTACCACCTAAACTAGTCTTTTGTCCTCATCATCTATCTAAAAAGTCTTTAAATAATTATCCCAAATAACAATTTCTCCCTAAGAATGTTCTCCTCCCTTCCTAGAAAGGCTTCCCCTGCCCCCCACTCATTCTCCTCCTTTTCTCTTTTCCTTACATTAGTAGTATATACTAGTAAGGCTTTAAAAATATAGAAAATTGTTTAAAAAGGAAAGGTAATCTGAGCTTTCAAAGAATAATTAGAAAAATAGAGCAGAAGTTCTCAACCTTGCTGTGCATTGGAATCACCTGAGGTGTTTCTAGCAATCCTAATCCTCAAAATATATTCCGGACCAATTAAATCAGAATTGTGGTGGCACGAGGGGAGGAGCTAGATATCAGTATGTCTTTTACCACTCCTCACGTGTTTCCAGTGTACAGCCAAGATTGAAAACCACTGGGTAAAAGACAGATCCATTCTCAATTTCAGGGAGTTAAGTTTTAGATGATGGTTAAATTGCAACAAGATACATGTGTTTACATACAACAAAGGTTTAATCTCTAAAATCTGCAGGAAAATCCAACACCTCTACAATAAAAAGATAAATAATCCAGTTAAAAAATGGGCAAAGGATATGAACAGACACCTCACCAAAGAAGATATTCAGGCTGGTCACTAGCCATTAGAGAAATGCAAATCAAAATTACAATGAGGTACCACCTCAGGCTGATGTTACTAGCACAAGTTAAAAAAACAGGAAATAACAAATGTTGGAGAGGCTGTGGGGAGATTGGAACTCTGATACACTGCTGGTGGAAATGCAAAATGGTACAACTATTTCGGAAACCAATATGGAGCTTCCTTGAAGAGTTAGAAATACCATACGATTCAGCAATCCCACCCCTAGGAATATATCCTAGAGAAACAAGATCTGTCACACAAATAGACATATGCACATGCATGTTCCTTGCAGCATTATTCATGACAGCAAAAAGATGGAAACAACCTAAGTGCCCATCAACAGATGAGTGGATAAATAAACTACTGTACACAGACACAATACTATGCAATGATAAAGAACAATGATGAATCTGCTAAACATCTCATAAAATGGACAAATCTGAAGGGCATTTATGCTGAGTGGAATAAGTCAATCACAAAAAAACAAATACTGTATGAGACCACTTAATAAAAACACATGAAAATATTTCCACACAGAAAGAAACAATCTTTGATGGTTATGAGGGAGGGGAAGTGTAGGGAAGGAAAAACACTAACTAGACAGTAGATAAGCAGTAGCTTTGATGAAGGGTAGGACAGTACACAGTACTGGGGAAGTCTGCACAACCTGACAGGGCAAAGTCATAGAAGTTCACACACATATCCAAATGCCCTCAAGACTGAGCTACTGGGCTGAGAGCTGGGGTCCATGGTCTTGAGGGACATCTAGCTCAATTGGCATAACATAGTCTAATAAAGAAAATGTTCTACATCTGACTCTGATGAGTAGTGACTGGGGCCTTAAAAGCCTTCGAGAGGCCATCTAAGATACATCTACTGGTCCCATCCTACCTGGAGCAAAGGACTAATGGACTACAACTACCACAACCTCCACCTGACTGAGCCCAGAACAACTAGATGGTTCCTGTTACCATCACTGACTACTATGGGAGGGATCTCAATAGATCGTCCTGGACAGAGCAGAAGAAAAATGTAGAACAAAATTCAAATTCACAAAGAAAAAAAAAATATACCAAGCTTGTTGGTCTGACAGAGACTGGAAAAACCCCAAGAGTATGGCCCCCAGGCACCCTTGTAACTCAGGACTGAAGGCCTATAGATAGGTCTATCGGGTCAAAAAACAACACACATGAGGGAGGTACTTCATAGTTCAATCATGCATACAAGACTAATCAGTACAACAGCCCAAAACAAAGACAAGAAGGCAGGAAGTGACAGGAAAACTGAATGAATGGAAACAGGGAAACTGGGATGGAGACTAGGAGGGTATTGACACACCATGGGATTGGCAACCAATGTCACAAAACAATTTGTGTATTAACTGTTTAATGAGAAACTAATTTGCTCTGTAAGTTTTCATCTAAATCACAATTTAAAAAAAGATATGTGTTTACAAAATTAGAGAGCTAGGTGTGCCTTTAGAGCCATTTCTGTTGAGATATAGCCTACAACTCCCTTGGATTATCACTATTTGAAGATACTGAAACTGGGCTATAACATACTGGCATTCAGATGAAATTGTTGTTGTTGGGTGCTGTCAAGTTCATTTTGGTTCATAGTGACACTATGTACAACAGAATGAAACACTGTATGGTCCTGTGCCATCATCAGAATCGTTGCTATGTTTGAGCCCATTTTTGCAGCCACTGTGTCAATCCATCTCATTGAGGATCTTCCTCTTTTTCACTGACCCTCTACTAAGCATGATGTCCTTCTTCAGGGACTGGTCTCTCCTGATAATATGCCCAAATTACACAAGATGAAGTCTTACCATCCTCACTTCTAAGGAGCCTTCTGGCTATACTTCTTCCAAGACAGATTTGTTCTTTCTTTTGGCAGTCCATGGTACACTCAATGTTCTTTGTCAACACCATTAATCCAAAGGCATTAATTCTTCTTTGATCTTCATTATTCATTGTCCAGCTTTTGCACGCGTGTGATGTGATTGAAAATAAAACGGCTTGGGCCAGGTGCACCTTAGTCCTCAGAGTGACATCTTTGCTTTTTAACACTTGAAAGAGGTCTTTTGCAGCAGATTTGCCCAATGCAACACGTCCTTTGATTTCTTGACTGTTGCTTCCATGGGTGTTGATTGTGGATCCAAGTAAAATGAAACCCTTGACAACTTCAATCTTTTCTCCATTTATCATCATGCTGCTTACTGGTCCAGTTGTGAGGATTTTTGATTTGTGTTGAAGTGTAATCCATACTGAAGGCTCTAGTCTTTGATCTTCATCAGTAAGTGCTTCAAAGTCCTCTTCTTTTTCAGCAAGCAAGATTGTGTCACCTGCATATCGTAGGTTGTTAATGAGTTTTCCTACAATTCTGATGCTGCATTCTTCTTCATGTAGTCCAACTTCTCGAATTATTTGCTCAGCATACAGAGTGAATAAGTATGGCGAAGGGATACAACACTGATGAACACCTCTCCTGATTTTAAACCAGGCAATATCTCTTTGTTCTGTTTGAACAACTGCCTCTTGGTTTATGGACAAGTTCCTTATGAGCATAATTAAGTATTCTGGAATCCCCATTCTTTGCAATGGTATCCATAATTTGTTATGATCCATACAATCGAATGCCTTTGCACAGTCAATAAAGCACAGGTAAACATCTTTCTGGTATTCTCTGCTTTCAGCCAAGATCCATCTGACATCAGCAATGATATCCCTTGTTCCACATCCTCTTCTGAATCCAGCTTGAATTTCTGGTAGATCCCCACTGATGTATTATTGCACCATTTTTTAACTATCTTCAGCAAAATTCTACTTGTGTGTGATATTAATGATATTGTTTGATGATTTCCTTATCCTGTTGGATCATCTGTCTTTGGAATGGGCAAAAATATAGATCTCTTCCAATCTGTTGGCTATGTAACTGTCTTCCAAATTTCTTGGCATAGGTGAATGAGTACCACCAGCGCTGCATCCATTTATTGAAACATCTCAGTTCGTATTCCATCAATTCCTGGAGACTTGTTTTTCACCAATGCCTTCAGTAAGTACAGCTTGGGTTTCTTCCTTCAGTATCATCAGTTCTTGATCATATGCTACCTCCTGAAATAGGTGAATGTAGACCAATTCTATTTGGTACGGTGACTGTGTATTCCTTCCATATTCTTTTGATGCTTCCTATGTCATTCAATTTTTCTTTTACCCATAGAATCAATCCTTTAATATTGCACCTCAAGTCTCGAGGTTTTTCTTCAGTTCTTTCGGCTTGAGAATTGCCGACTGTGTTCATCTCTTTTGGTTTTCCAATTCCAGGTCTTTAGCCATTTCATTATAATACTTTACTTTGTCTTATTGAACCTCCCTTTGAAATCTTCTGTTCAACTCTTTTATTTCATCATTTTTCCCTTTGCTTTATTTCCTCTACACTCAACAGCAAGTTTCAGAGTCTCTTCTGACATCCACTTTGGTATTTTCTTTCTTTCCTGTCTTTTAATGACCTTTTAATTTCTTTATGTATGATGTCCTTATGTCATCCCACAACTTGCCTGGTCTTTGGTCGTTAGCGTTGAATGCGTCAAACCTATTTTTGAGATGGTCTCTAAATTCAGATGAGATATACTCCAGGTCGTATTTTAGGTCTCATGGATTTTTTTAAATTTTCTTCAGCTTCTTCTTGAACTTGCATAGAAGCAATTGATGGTCTATTCTGCAGTTGTCTTCTGGCCTTGTTCTGACAATATTGAGCTTCTCCATTGTCTCTTTCCACAGATGTAGTTGATTTGGTTCCTGTGTATTCCATCTGGTGAGGTCCAAGTGTATAGTTGCTGTTTATCATGTTGAAAAAGGGTATTTTCAATGAATAAGTTCTTGGTCTTGCAAAACTCTATCATGTGATCTCAGTCATTGTTCCTATCACCAAGGTCATCTTTTCGAACTACCAATCTTTCTTCTGTTTTTAACTTTCATATTCCAATCACCAATGCATCGTGGTTGCATATTTGATCAATTTCAGACTGTGGAAGTTGATAAAAATCTTTAGTTGCTTAATATTTGGCATTAGTGGTTTGTAAATTTGAATAATAATCATATTAACTGGTCTTCCTTGTAGGTGTATGGATATTATCCTATTATTGACAGCATTGTACTTCAGGATAGATCTTGAAATGTTCTTTTTGTGGATGAATGAGACACCATTCCTCTTCAATTTGTCATTCCTGGCATAGTAGACCATATGATTGTCTGCTTCAAAATAGCCAGTAGCAGTCCATTTCAGCCCACTAATGCCTAGGATATCAATCTTTATGCATTCCATTTCATTTCTGATGACTTCCAATTTTCCTGGATGTTTCCTGGATGTTTAGTTAATTGATTTTCATAGTTTCATTTTATTGGTATTTAAGATTATCAGTTTTCCTCTGATCGTTTCTTTACTTGTCCCGTGTAGGTTCTGATATATAGTGTTTTCATCATCACTGTTTTTAGAAATGATTCCATTTCGATTTGTATTCCTCCTTTGACTCAAGATTGTGTAATGTTGAGTTTTCAGATTTCCAGGTAGAAGTGTCTTTAAAAAAAAAAAAAATTTTTTTTTTTAAATGAACTCATGGTTTATTTCATTATGATTAGATAATATTTTGGGTTATTTCTACTTGATGAGGCTTATTAAGGTTTTCTTTGTGAGTTAATATCTGGCTGATTTTTGGTAGTGCTCCATGTTTACCTGAAAAAACAAAGTGATGTTAAGTTTTTGTCTATTTTGTCTTGCTCCTTTTGTAATTTCTGAGTTTTGAAGGTTGTTCTTATGTTATTTAAATATATAGATGTATTATGTCTTTTTGTAAATTATGGCCTTAACATTAAAACTTATCCTTCTTTATCTTGTTTAATGCCTTTCGGTCTGAATTCTGCCTTGTCAGATATCTAAAGCTCAAGTTTTTGTTTGCATTTTCCTAGTATACACTTGCCAGTCCCTTTTCTTCCCCAGCCTTTCTGAATCACTTCAATTGTGTCCTGTATTCTGCAGAATTAGGCTTTTCTTTGTGAGTCATTGTGAATATTTTAAAAAGTATCTTTCTGGGTACAAAAATAAAATGTGCTTATTGTTAAAAAAAAATAGGGGTGGAACTAGAGAAAGTATACAGAAAAAAAATAAAGCACTTCTAATCCTCTGCTAATACCTCTTGAAATGGTTGAATATTGACTAATTCTTTTTGGTATAATGACTCTGTGTATTCCTTCCATCTTCTTTGATGCTTCCTGCATCATTTAATATTTTCCCCATGGAATCCTTCACTATTGCAACTCGAGGCTTGAATTTTTTCTTCAGCTCTTTCAGCTTGAGAAACGCCGAGTGTGTTCTTCCCTTTTGGTTTTCCATCTCCAGCTCTTTGCACATGTCATTATAATACTTTACTTTGTCTTCTCGAGAAGCCCTTTGAAATCTTCTGTTCAGTTCTTTTACTTCATCAATTCTTCCTTTTGCTTTAGCTGCTCGACATTCAAGAGCAAGTTTCAGAGTTTTCTCTGACATCCATCTTGGTCTTTTCTTTCTTTCCTTTCTTTTTAGTGACCTCTTGCTTTCTTCATGGATGATGTCCTTAATGTCATTCCACGACTCGTCTGGTCTTCAGTCACTAGTGTTCAATGAGTCAAAACTATTCTTGAGATGGTCTCTAAATTCAGGTAGGATATACTCAAGGTCATATTTTGGCTTTCATGGACTTGCTCTGACTTTCTTCTGTTTCAGCTTGAATTTGCATATGAGCAATTGATGGTCTGTTCCACAGTCGGCCCCTGGCCTTGTTCTGACCGATGCAATTGAGCTTTTCCATCATCTCTTTCCACAGATGTAGTCAATTTGATTTCTGTGTGTTCTACCTGGTGAGGTCCATGTGTATAGTCTCTGTTTATGTTGATGAAAGAAGGTATTTACAATGAAAAAGTTGTTCGTCTTGCAAAATTCTATCATTCGATCTCCAGCATTGTTTCTATCACCAAGGCCATATTTTCCAACTACTGATCCTTCTTCTTTGTTTCCAGTTTTCGCATTCCAATTGCCAGTAATTATCAATGTACCTTGATTGCATGTTCGATCAATTTCAGACTGCAGCATCTGAAAAAAATCTTCTATTTCTTCATCTTTGGCCCTAGTGGTTGGTGTGTAAATTTGAATAATAGTCGTATTAACTGGTCTTCCTTGTAGGCGTATGGATATTATCCTATCACTGACAGCATTGTACTTCAGGATAGATCTTGAAACATTCTTTTTGACGAAGAATGCAACACCATTCCTCTTCGAGCTGTCATTCCCAGCATAGCAGACTATATGATTGTCCGATTCAAAATCATCAAGTTGCAATAGTGAAGGGTTCCATGGGGAAAATATTAAACGATGCAGGAAGCATCAAAACAAGACGGGAGGAATACACAGAGTCATTATACCAAAAAGAATTAGTCAATATTCAACCATTTCAAGAGGTGGCATATGATCAGGAACTGATGGTACTGAAGGAAGAAGTCCAAGCTGCTCTGAAGGCATTGGCAAAAAACAAGGCTCCAGGAATTGACGGAATATCAATTGAGATGTTTCAACAAACAGATGCAGCGCTGGAGGTGCTCACTCCTCTATGCCAAGAAATATGGAAGACAGCTTCCTGGCCAACTGACTGGAAGAGATCCATATTTATGCCTGTTCCCAAGAAAGGTGATCCAACCGAATGTGGAAATTATAGAACAATATCATTAATATCACACATGAGCAAAATTTTGCTGAACATCATTCAAAAACAGCTGCAGCAGTATATCAACAGGGAACTGCCAGAAGTCCAGGCCAGTTTCAGAAGAGGGAGTGGAATGAGGGATATCATTGCTGATGTCAGATGGATCTTGGCTGAAAGCAGAGAATACCAGAAGGATGTTTACCTGTGTTTTATTGACTATGCAAAGGCATTCGGCTGTGAGGATCATAACAAACTATGGATAACACTGCAAAGAATGGGAATTCCAGAACACTTAATTTTGCTCATGAGGAACCTTTACATAGATCAAGAGGCAGTTGTTCGGAAAGAACAAGGGGATACTGATTGGTTTAAAGTCAGGAAAGTGTGGGTCAGGGTTGTATTCTTTCACCATACCTATTTAATCTGTATGCTGAGCAAATAATCCGAGAAGCTGGACTATATGAAGAAGAACAGGGCATCAGGATTGGAGGAAGACTCATTAACAACCTGTGTTATACAGATGACACAACCTTGCTTGCTGAAAGTGAAGAGGACTTGAAGCACTTACTAATGAAGATCAAAGACCACACCCTTCAGTATGGATTACACCTCAACATAAAGACAATAAAAATCCTCACAACTGGACCAATGAGCAACATCATGATAAATGGAGAAAAGATTGAAGTTGTCAAGGATTTCATTTTACTTGGATCCACAATCAACAGCCATGGAAGTAGCAGTCAAGAAATCAAAAGACGCATTGCATTGGGCAAATCTGCTGCAAAGGACCTCTTCAAAGTGTTGAAGAGCAAAGACGTCACCTTGAAGACTAAGGTGCACCTGATCCAAGCCATGGTATTTTCAATCACATCATATGCATGGGAAAGCTGGACAATGAATAAGGAAGACCGTAGAAGAGTTGATGCCTTTGAATTGTGGTGTTGGTGAAGAATATTGACTATACCATGGACTGCCAAAAGAACGAACAAATCTGTCTTGAAAGAAGTGCAGCCAGAATGCTCCTTACAGGCAAGGATGGAGAGACTGCATCTTACATACTTTGGAGATGCTGTCAGGAGGGATCAGTCCCTGGAGAAGGACATCGTGCTTGGCAGAGTACTGGGTCAGCGGAAAAGAGGAAGACCCTCAACAAGGTGCATTGACACAGTGGCTGCAACAATGAGCTCAAGCATAACGAGGATTGTAAGGATGACACAGAACCGGGCAGTGTTTTGTTCTGTTGTGCATAGGGTCGACGACACCTAACAACAACAACAATCCTCTACTCCAAGGACAACTGCTATTAGTCTTGTGTTATATTTCATTCTAGTTGTTTTTCTATCCTTTATAAAGCATTTGCAATGAAATGTTTCCATTTTATATGTTGCCTGTTTTAAATAGAGCATTATGTTTCAGGGCGTGACTTGCATTTTTCTCTTGTTTTCAGAACCCTCAAGTGCAATGTATTTGCCTTTCCTGTGCTCCTACTTTCAACTATTCAGAATGCCCACTAATGTATTTATACCGTAGCTCACGTATGATTTTAAAATAAAAAAACTTAAATTTCTTGTTTAGAATTTAAGTCCTACGAATTTTGTGATTATGTGAATTATGCTCTCTGCTCTCTGGTCTGGCCAGCCTCTTCAATGGTGGGTCAAGATATATAGTATGACCTTATAATTTACCCTCCAAACTAGGACTCTTTTTAAGTGAAAGGAGCGTTATAATATTTAGCTCAGGGCAACGGGCATAAACCAGGAGTGTCCAGGGCAAACCAGGATCTATTATACTTACCATATAGATGAGGAGCTCCACCCTGAGACACCTCCAGACATTCCTCCTAGCAGGCTTCCTACATCCTGGTACAACTTAGAATGATGGGACTTTACACCTTCTCCATCTCTTTCTTTGATGTGCAATTTCTTCCTCTTCAGGAATTTGATTACTTTGTAGCTAGCTGATGATTTCATTGCACTACTCAAGAATGTTCTGTTTATCATCATTATTAATCTTGCCTTGATGTTTTCAGCTTCAATTTTGACTTTCATTATGGACACATAGTGCTTGAGTGGGCTCTTGGAAGTCAACTTGTCTCTCTACTTCTCATTTCCAGCTTTGTATTGCTCTACTTCTTAGACTATACGCTCAATATATTCCTTGCTCAAATGACCTTTTTCATTGGCAATGTTGTTCTCTTTTTCTGTACTCTTGCGTAGAGCAAGCATATCAGAGATGCTGGAGGTATCCGTGTCAAAGGTTTCCTCAATCCAAGAAACATTTGTGGACACAAACCTACCTAGCACGTTGTTATTCTTGGTCACTGCTTACTCAACTTCATAGACCTGAAAGGGCATAGCCAGCAGATTGTTAGAGTAGGTAATGAAAGTCTGTGCCTACTTTTCAGAATTGTGGAACCAGTAGTTATAACACCAAAGAACAGCAAGAACTGCAAAGAGCAGCAAATCCTGGGCATATTTCTCTCTAATCAAGATTGTTGCCTGGACATCTCTACTATTAAGCGACAGCCTCATAGGTGTTGATGCTCCAGTTTAAATTCTTGCCACTGAAAAAGTCCTGAAAGAGTTTCTTAATATTGGAGATATGGTCAGAGCCACCTACTAGGATGATCTTAGAGTTACAACTGGTCTTCATTGATGTCACAAAGGGTTTTCTCCACAGGGTCCAGAACTTTCCAGCATTTGGTTATCACAATGGGCATAGATAAGGGAGGGACAGAGGAAATTAATCTAAACCATGTCCTGGACGCTGAAAGAGTGTGTGCTTAGCATATTTATAAGCATCAGAGAAGTGTTAGATAGCCTCTTGTTCTCACTGATGCTCTTCTTATGTTTGCACTTGACCTTGATGACAAAATGGTTAATCTTTTGTTAGCAAAGTCTTCTCCACCCAAGTAAATGTCCCCAGTTGAAGGCTAGACATCTAGAATTATATATTCATAAGTAAGGGTAGACAGATCAAAAGCGCCACCTCTGTGTTAAAGATCAACATGTTTCATTTGACAACATCCATCCTGTCTAAGCCATAAGCAATAGCAGTGGCATTTAGCTCATCAACAATACTGAGACTAGTAATGGTTCTAGCATTGCTACTGCCCCAACACTGGGAGTCATTAAAGCTGTGGTGTTGTACCAGCTTGTCAAAGTACGGTTCTGAAATTTTTGCTCATTTTTGCTAAAATCAAACCTTAGATGGAAGTTTTCCATCTCCTCATACTCCACCTGGACCTTTGGCCTGCTTATCTTACTGGACACTTGAATAATGAAATCTGTGTCCGATCATCAAAAATCATGTTGTAAGGTTCATTGTAACTTGACTATTTGCAGTATCATTGATAATCCTTTTATGTCTGCAGAAATGACATAGCTTTTGTGGTCCTATTTCCTTGAGTGTTGGCAATGATCTCAGCCTTCCAATTCTGGAAGACATCCCCTTAGGAATGGATGGTGTAGAATCCATGCCAACTGCATGTTCCTTCAACGTGGCTGCTGGGGAGGATCGACCCAACTCATTGGAGAAAGACGTAGACATCAGTGCTGCTGCTATATTCAATGGACTTACTATTTCAACATATAAAAATTGAAAATGTACAAAGAACTATATGATAAATCTAATTTTGGAATTTGTCTTTCTCATATATTTCTTATACCTCATATCAAATCATTTAAAATATTTTTAAAGTTTATGTATATTTATACTGTTTGTTGTTCCCTACAACTTGTATTTTTTACTCCATGTGTTTGTGAAATTTATCTATGTTGATATCTATAGCTCCATGGTATACTGTTGTCTAGCATTCCGTTGTTTGAGTATATCTGAAATAATTTCTCCATTTTTCTCTTTTTCTGGTGATGTATTATTAGGATGTTTTCATTTTTTTTATTGTTATAAACAATGCAGCTGTAATCATGAAAGAAAAGGTCAATGAATTCAATTATAATAAAATAAAAACTGCATCAAAAGCATCTTAAAGAAGTGGAAAAGACAATCCACTGAACACATTTGCAGCACTGATAACCAATACAGAGTTAGTATTCAGGACACACAAAGAAATTCTACAAGTCAATGAGAAGAAGATAAAGAAAAAAATCCTCAATAAAGAAATGGGGAAAATTATGAGATAATTTACAGAAGAGTAAACCTGAGTGGCCAATAAAATGTTAAAAGATTTTCTATCTCACTAGAAATCAAGAAAAATGCAAATAAAAACTGCAATAACTCTACCCATTACACTATAAAAAAAAATTTTAAAACACGACAAGCCCAAGTATTAAAGAAGTGTGAATTGATGAAAACCATTTTTACCCAGCTTGTGGAAGTTTAAATTGGTACAACCATTTCTGAAAGAAAGCTGTCAATATCCAGTGAGGTAAAGAACACTCCTTGACTCAGCATCTCCAAAGCTGGGAGGTGTATCCTGGAGAAGCATTTAGCCAGGGATCCACCGACACGTAGACAAATGCTCTGTATAGTCTTTCTCAATGACCATTTTTATTTTGGTGTTATTTAGATCATAGAGGTCATGATAATTGCTAAATTAGAGTTATTTTTAATTCATCAGAGTATCTTAATATAAATTGTTTTTGATGGTCAGTAAAAATATCTAATGGTTCTAATTCATTCATTCTATCACATTTATTGTGTGCCTTCTAGGTGCTAAGTGCTATGTTAGGTGCTGGGGTGAATAAGGCTCAATGGCTACTGGCTATTATTATTTGTAATAATAATATCCTATCTCTGCCCTTATAAACTCCTATCTCTGCCCTTATAAACGTCTCTCTCCCACAAGGCAAACGTCAGCTCTGCAAGGACTGCAACGTTTTCTGGATTAACCCACCCCTCTTTCTTGTTGTCTAGTCTTGTCATGAATATAGAGATGCCCAAAAACCACTGGTTGATGGTGATCAGAGATAAAGTTCTTGCGTACATATCTCTTGGGTTCTCATCTGTAAAGAGACATTAAAGACATCCATTTAGTCACTAGCAGGAAATGAATAAACAGATACAGAATGGTTTGCGAAATTACATAGCACAGACGAGAGTAATTCCCTGAAGTTCAATCTTTCAGAGCTGTTCCACTCTTGGCTTCTAAGATGCAGGGGAAATAGGAACAATAAAACATGAGAAAGAAAGAGGGGGAAGCATTTCTGCAGTGCTTTACGTCCTTTTCTTCCACTATCTAGTGCACTGCTCCCGAAGCATTTCAGAAAGGAAGTAAAATGTATTTTTTTGTTTTGTTTTGTTTTTAAATCAGAGAAGGATGTTGACATCATTTTGTTTCCTACTTATTGAATACAGTGTCCGATACATTTTTGGGTGACAAACTGATTTTCCTATTCCACATATTCACTAAGTTGATGAACTCTTCTCTTTCAGCTGGCAAATTGGATTTTAATGTGACAATCTCGATTTTCAGGACCTGCACGATTCATCTCATAAAACCTGGGATGGAAATACTGCAGGCAAGTGATGCCTTACTCCAATTAAAAGATGCATAGTTTTGTATGAATTTTTGCAAAAAATAATTTCTGACTACAGGAAACACACACACACACAAATCTTCTTTGACAAAACGATCCCTGCCTCTAGCACACACGTCCCAGCTGTGCATTTCTGGCTAGATTTTTCCTGCTCTGCACAGGATCTTCTGAGCATCTGCAGTGAAGACCAGAGATATATTTGGCTTCTCTTTGCTTTTCCACCAAATAGGCCAGGCTCAGGGGATGTTCATCAGCATCCAGAGCAAAAATTTGTTCATTTTATAATAATAGTGCATGGTAGAGAGGGCAGATTAACTCTGAACAAACTACATCTTTTCCTAGAGAATTACTGCTACCCACGGTGACCTCCCTTGCCCTACCTGTGTGTTATTCACAAGGTCTCCATGAGTCAGAGCTGACTCAAGGGCGACTAACAGTAACAATATTTTCCTCTAAAAGTTCATTCTTACTTTACAAAATTATCTTGATTATTGTTATTAATTTCCTTTTTCTTTTTCATATAAATTTCTCAGAGAGGCTTTTAAAATTCCTCCAAAAACCTTCGAGTAATGGGTTTGTCAAAGCTCGTAGTCAGAGAATGCAGATATTTCTTTGAAACAAAAATGTCATTGGAGAACTAACTATGGGGACAAGGCAATGAGATTGAACTAAGATGAGTTAGATGTTTCTCTTACCTGCTTTTTAAATTTTTATTTATTTTTTTGTTGTTGGGAATATACATAGCACAACATACATCAATTCAACGGTTTTTACATGGACAATTCAATGACATTGATTCCATTCTTCGAGTTGTACAACTGTTCTCACCCTCCTTTTATGAGTTGTTCCTCCCTCCTTAACATAAGCTCACTGCCCCCCTAAGGTTCCTGTCTAATCTTTCGAGTTGGTATTGTCAATTTGATCCCATATAAATAGTTCTCAAAAGAGCATAGTTTTCAAGGCAGACTTTTTTCTTTACTAGTTAAGCTAAACCTATTTGGTTTTAAGAAGACTTCCAGGGATATTTTTGGTTTCAGGTTTCAGGGCAATAGTTTTAGGGGTTCATCCAGCCTCCGTGGCTCTAGAAAATCTGGAGTCTATTAGAATTTTAAAATCTGTTCTGCATTTTTCCCCTTTTGATCAGAATTCTTCTACAGAACCTTTGATGTTCAGTATTGGTAGCTGGGCACCACCCAGTTCTCCTGGCCTCATGGCAAGGGAAGCAGTTGTTCATGGAGGCAATTAGCCACACATTCTATTTCCTCCTCCAGTTTCTGACTCTTCTTTTTCCTCTGTTGCTTCAGCTGAATGAGACCAATTGTTGAGACTTGGACGGCCACTTGCAAGTTTTTAAGACCCCAGGCAACAAACTAGGAGGCACAGCAGAAGCACTAAACATGTTATTAGGCTAATTCACTGAGATGTCTCATGAAACCATGACCCTAAACCTCCAAACCAAGGAACCAAATCCCATGAGGTGTTTGATTGTACATAAGCACCCTCAACAACTACTTTTTTTTGTCATTGTTGTAAATATGTGTACCACCCAAATATGAGAATGGGGTAATGAGATGGAGCTAGGATGAGTTGAATGCTTGTCTTTTTAGCTTTTCTAGCACCCAGCCTCACTCCTCATGTGAGACTTATTTCATTGTATTGTAATTGTCTGCTGCATCACATTAAGGAGTAAGCTTCTTGAGGGGAGTACCCAGGTTTATTTATTTCTCTGTTACCAGTGACAGCAGAGAACCTGACACTTTATTGGTATTCAAAACATTTGTTGAATTAATCATAAAATGCAATAAGAATTTAAAAATGAGATAGTGGGGAAGATTAAGCAATGAAAAAGTATAAAACTAATGCTCATTTGCAATGAACATATGGAATAAAAATAAAACAATAAAACCAAAGCCCTAAATAACAGTATGGCCACTATCACTTTTTTTTGTTTAGGCATCAGGATTTCATTTTCATGAGGGTCATCTGCCCCCCGAGAAAGAAATTTCAATTAGAATATGCTGCTACCAATTTGTGAGACTGCCTTCCAGAAAGTATCTGAGGTGGAGGCAAACATGCTTTTCTTCCTTAAAAATAAAATAAAATAAAAACCTAATATAACTAACTTGAAAAACATTAGCAATTATTATGTTTAAAGAATAACGTGGGTTTGGGTTTTAGAGGAAAATGTTAACTGCTGGTGAGTTGGCTCCCGACTCATGGTGACCCCATGTACAATGAGATAGGATTGTTGTGATCCATAGGGTTTTCAATTTTTGAAAGTAAATTGCCAGGCCTTTCTTCCTAGCCTGTCTTAGTCTGGAAGCTCTGCTGAAACCTGTTTAGTATCATTGCAATACCTTTGTATAACTTGGCAACTTCTTCACTTATATTTGCTCAGCCCAGCTTAACCTAACATTATTTCAGAATTTGACTCCACTTCCTACAGTGATTGTATATATATACATATACATACACATACATATCTATATATCTATATCTATTTCTTATATAAGATATAAAAAATGTAGGAGCCCTGGTGGCGCAATGGGTGCTTGTCTGCTAACCAAAAGGTCAGCGATTTAAGCCCACCAGCCCCTCTGTGGGAGAAAAACATGGCAGTCTGTTACCATAAAGATTTACAGCCTTGGAAACCCTATGGGGCAGTTCTACTCTGTCCTATAGGGTCACTGAGTCAGAATTGACTCGATGGCAATGAGTATATGAAATTTATATATAAATACTTATATGTTGTTGTTAGGTGCTGCCAGGTCAATTTTCAACTTACAGTGAGCCCATGTGACGGAGTCAAACTGCCTCCTAGGGTTTTCTTGACTGTAATCTTTACAGAAGCCGATTGCCAGGCCTTTCTCCCGTGGAGCCTCTGGGTGGTTTAAATCACTAACCTTTGGGTTACCAGCTGAGTGCTTACTCATTGAGCCACCAGAGTATGTATATATATATATATATATATATATATATATATACATATACACACACACACATATTTCTTAGTAATTTCCTTAGTAATCAGGGAAATGCTATTTAATACTACCAAGAGATTCCATTAAATTGGCAGAAGCTAGAAAGACTTATAAATTAATACCAAGTACTGCCAAAAATGTAGTGCAGTGGGAACTCTCATCCATTGCTAGAGAGAATGCAAATTGGTGCAACTGTTTTTGAAAAAAAATGAAGTTACCCAGTAAAGTTGAACATGACCATATTGTAAGGCCCAATCACACTACTACCAGGTATATGCTCTTGAAAATTTTGTATATGTATACTAGGAGACAAATGTTTACAGCTGCATTGTTTGTAACAAAAAACAAACAAAAAAAACAGACCCAGAAAAGCCCAAGTGTTTATAAACAGTAAGACGGATAAATAAGTATGAAATCTTTACATAATAGTACACAACAGAGCAGAATGAAATTAACTCCAGTACTTGCTTCAACTTGCATAATTTCAGCAACAGAAGCAAGTTAAAAATGAATAGACAGGATTTCTCCATTTACAAATGTTCAAACGTAGGAACACATGGGTAGTAAAGACTAGAAGAAAAACCAGATAATGATCACAAAAAGTTTCAGGATAGTGGCAACTTCTGAGGGGGCAGGTAAGAGGTTTCAGTCAGAGAGAGGCACAGAAGTAGCTTCTGGGGATGTTAGTACTGTCTTTCTTGGCCTGAGTAGTGGGCATATGGATGTCTATTTTATTATTTTTCTTTAAACTGTACAAATGCTTTCTATACCCACTTGTACTGAAGCTATATTTCACAGTTTTAGCAAAAGACAGCTATAGATGGGGCAGTAACTGCCCTCAGACATGAAGATCAGCTTAACTAGATCTTGATTCCACTAATTTTTCTCTTTTATTTCAGACCTTTCCTTTAACTCTGCAGCCTCCTGCTTTGTGATACATTTTCAGTCTTCTATATTGCACTGTCTCCTTGACTCCTAGTATTCTGCTCACACACCACAAGCCCGTGAACCTAACACTCCACAACGTGTTTTCTCCTTTTCAAAATGGGCAATTAAGAGCTTGACATAACTAATGCCGTAATGATACTCTAAGTAACCCATGAGTTTTTTTTGTTTGGTATTTTGTACATTCTCGTTTTCAATGTCCTTTTTGTTACACGAGATGCACTGGTCTCTTTCCAAAGGGGTGTGGGGCCTTTTCTACTCTTGTGGCCTTGGTCTTCTTCCCTTTCTTTGTTCTCTTGGGGAATGGTCTTCAGCCTGCAAGGTGGCAGCTAGGAAGGCTGCCTGGCACTTTTGGTCTTCAACTTTCTTTTTTTGCTCCTTATCTTTGTTAAAGTAAACTTGGTAGGCCAGTCCTACCAGCTGAGAGGTATAAGCTTTTTTTTTTTTTTGCCTGATTTGTTTCGTACAGTTCGGCCAACTGTAACTCCCAATGTACAAACATAAAGATTAGAGTCCAGATGCCCAGCATGCATATCTTTAGTCTGAAAAAGAGTTTCTTGAAATTGTCTTGTGATGTATACTCATCTGACCATATGTGGACTACATGCCTGAAGACAGTATGTAACCCTTGCAAAAATGATATAGAAATTGCCTTTTGGAATTCCATGGGGACAGCCAACATTGCTTTCCAACTTCCCGTTGGTGTCACTTCCTAATAAACTTTCTCTTTCTGATTTGGAGTAGTTTCATTTGCAGTACTGCTCCAGGACACTAATTGGGCAACAAACCTATCCCAGTAGTTTTCCTTTTCAGTCCTGGAGAGCAGATAAATGCAGTGTTCTGTAAAGAAAGGAAATGGTTTATTCTTAGACAAGGACATAATTATGCCACTTAATAAGCTATTAATTAATTGCCTAAGCTCATTTTTATTGGCGATCTTTTGTGTGCCAAGCTGTCTGCTAAGTGTTGGGGATATATCCCTTATCCCCGGCAGGGGATACACAGCCTCTTATAATTTGGCAGGCATGTTCCCTCTGGTTTGCCAATGGTGATCAATTGGTGCTGGCTGCTGGGAGGGTAATTTTGGGAAGGATTTCTGTGTCTGCCATGGGGGAAGAGGGAGCATCTATGTAATAAATTTGCTATTCCTGGGGAGAAAGGCCTAGCAATCTGCACCTGTAAAGATCACAGCCTAGAAAACCCTATGGCACAGTTCTACTCCGTTGCATGGGTTTGGTACGAGTTGAAAATCAACTTGATGGTGGCACCTAACAACAGCGATCCCCAGACCTCAAATCCAACTACGTGAAAGAAAGGTGAAGAAGACAATGGTCATATCTTTAAATGCTGTCTGAATGTATTGACATATACGTATATGTTAAAAATAAAACAGATGCTTGAACTACACATAACCAAACCACCAAACCCATTGCCGTCAATTCCAACTCAAAACCACCCTATAAAAAAAATAGGACAGAGTAAAACTGCCCCATATGGTTTTCAAGGCTGAATCTTTATAAAAGCAGACTTTCGGTTAGCAGCTGAGCACTTAACCACTGTGCCACCAGAGCCTCCTAACAACACGTAAAAGCCAAACGCATTGCTGGCAAGTCAATTCTGACTCATAGCACAGAGCAGAACTGCCCCATAGGGTTTCCAAGGAGCGGCTGGTGCATTCAAACTGCCGACCTTCTGGTTAGCAGCTGAGCTCTTAACCACTAACAACATACAGAGGTAGAGAAAGTTTGGTTGATAAACCCCTTGCTATGAGGTCTTTCTCCTGTGAACTTCTGGTGTGCTTTTTGTGTTTCCCGTTTATTCAGCATTAGCCATGAACTGCTTCCTTTTTCTTCTTTATTGTGTCTTTGCCTGTATCTATTCAACTCAGTTGTTAGCTCTCTAAGGGGCAGAGAAATTGCATTTGTATCCCACATCAAACTTAACAAGTAACCTTGCACATAATGTGGCTAAATAAGTATTGATGGACTGATTTGTTTAACATGGTTTCAGTACTAGGACTGAACCAATTATCAAGTTCCATTTAGTGATGACAGCTCACAGAACCAAATTCACCTTGTTGGTTTATTTTTCTGATGGGGAGGGTATATTTTTTGTATATGAAACATCCTCAGACTCAGAGATTCTAACTTATAAACTAATGATAAGTTAACAGCATCTGGAAAAAATTACAAATACTTAGTATTTGAATTGTTTCTTTCTTAAAGAAGCCATTTTTGAATTTTGAAACAATGTGTCATTATACTTCTTTTTATAGCATCCCACCTACACAGTATAATTTAAGAGATGTGCTTTATAGCATGTTTTAAATATAGGCTGTCATCTTAAATATGTATCCTTTATTTTGTTGCTAGAAGTTGTTAAGTGTTTGTGTACTACAGAAGAAACACCATAATAAAATCATCCCTTTTCTGTTTCAGTAACGTGTGTAAACAGGTGATAATATGCACCCATTTCAGAAAAAGCACTTGAGCATAATATAGTTTAAGTATAGTATGAAATATTTCTGATTTTTGAAGGAAGATTAAGATGTTGGGAAAGACATGCATTTTAGAATGAAAGAGGAAGTGACAACTTGTAACAACATATTTGAAAACTTGAGATACTGAAAATTGTAACCATAGAGAAGCTGAGTCTTTCCTGTATTTAAGAATGTTTTTGAGTTCAAAATGCCAAGTTTGTGAAGGACTGGCCTCATAGGTCTACCTGCATTTGATGACTTTAGGTATATCCCATGGATATTCATTTCCTAGGGCCGCTATAAAAAAGTACCACAGACTGGGTGTCTTCTAAGAAGAGAAATGTATTGTCTCACAGTTCCGGAGGCTAGGAGTCTGAAATTCTAAGTGTCAGCAGGGCCATACTCTCCCTGAAGACTTTAGGGGAAGGGTCTTTCTTGTCTCTTCCAGCTTCTGGTAGCCCCAGGCATTCCTTGGCTTGCAGCTGCAGCGCAACTCCATCTCTGCCTCAGTCGTCCCAGAGTCATCTTCCCTCTGTGTCTGTGCCTCTTCTCCTCTAATCCACCAGTCATATTGGATTAGGACCCACCCTACTCCAGTATGACCTCAGGTTAATGTAACTATGAACATTTTCATAGACCCATTTCCAAACAAGTTCACATTCACAGGTATGGGGGATTAGGACTTCAACGTATCTTTTGGAGGGACACAATTCAATCCATGACACCATGCTTGCCAAAATCTTTATCTGCTGGTTGAGACTATACATGTCTACAACAGTGAACAACTAATTCATTCTAATTTTGGGCTTAAGTTTTAATGCAAAGTTACCCTGGTGGAATATAATACACTGATTTAAATTCAAACTAACACCTCTGTGACTGATAACAGATCCTTAATTAGAACAGATTTTGGCAGATGGACAAGGGAGGAGAGTATAGCAAGAATTATATTAAGCATAAGCAATACCATATGAAATCTTGTCTATATATTGTGATTTTCTAATAAAATTGAAGTGACAGTCTCTTGTCTTCTAAAATGTCAATGTCATAAGAATTTTATAATCTGTGTGTGCATGGTATATATCTTGCATAAAGTATCTGGGAAAGGCAATTTTGTTCCTCTTTTGCAAGTGAGTTTCTTATCAAACTCCAAACCTGAGATCATGCTGGGCACCATGGAAGTGTTTAATAGATGTCCTTTGAAAGGGACAGAACACAATTCTCCATCTGTACCCAGAAGTAGAAATCAATAAACAACTACTGTTTCTCTCAGAAGTTTTATCGCGGAATCACTCAGTGTTGACTATATCAATTCAATTATAAGGTATATAAATACAGGTATTATTATTATACAATTTTCATCACTTTAATTAGTAGATGATAAATGAGGAATGGTTTGTGTCAGTTATATAATGGTGAGAATTGGTATAAAAAGTTTCTGTAACACTAGCTAAAGATTGACAAATATGAAAATAAAATTTGACTTCTCTGTGGTGGACAGGAAAACAGCCTAAGTATTGTCAAGTTCAGAGAATGAGGCTGTGGAAAACCAGTCCTAGAATATATGTTCCAGACCAAATCCATTGGCTGGGTCAAGTGCGGTTTAACTGTGTGTTGTGAACTGGTATTCTTTTTGGTTATTTACTTTAGGTTTTGAGAGCAATTTCTCAATATCATGCATGTAATGGTTTGGTACAAGAATACAAGGAAATAATATTAAATTCAAAGAAAAGTTAAAATTGGACATTAATGACATCTTGAGTATTAGGACTTGAGAAAGCACATGAATTAAAAACATCCTGGCTACTCAGATTTAGTGTGTTGGAGGATGACCCTGGAGTATCCCCCTAGTGTTTTGATCGTCCCTGAAGCTAAGCTAAGTCTGGGAAGGTGCAGGGACCTTGACTCACTCAGTGGAATTGGGTGTCAGCTTTGTCTTTGACTTTGGTCCTGGATATACAGGTTATACTGGATACACGATGATGTTCTTGTTGTTAGGTGATGTCAAGTCAGTTCCGACTCATGGCAACCCTGTGTACTACAGAATGAAATACCAACCAGTCCTGTATCATACTCACAGTTGTTGTTATGCTTGAGTCCACTGTTGCACCCACTGTGTCAATCCATCTCGTTGAGGGTCTTCCTCTTTTTCACTGACCCTATACTTTACCAAGCATGATGTCCTTCTCCAGGGACTGATCCCCCCTGATAATACGTCCAAAGTATGTATGACATAGTCTTGCCGTCCTTGCTTCTAAGGAGCATTCTGTTTGTACTTCTTCCAAGACAGATTTGTTTGTTCTTTTGGCAGTCCATGGTATATTCAGTATTCTTTGCAAACATCACAATTTTCTTTGCTCTTCCTTATTCTTTGTCCAGCTTTTGAATGCGTATGATGTGATTGAAAATACCATGGCTTGGGTCAGGAGCACTGTCTTAGTTATCTAGTGGTGCTGTAACAGAAATACCACAAGTGGATGGCTTTAACAAAGAGAAATTTATTTCCTCACAGTAAAGTAGGCTAAAAGTCCAAATTCAGGGCATCCATTAGCTCCAGGAGAAGGCTTTCTCTCTCTGTCAGCTCTGGAGGAAGGTCCTTGTCCTCTATCTGCCCATGGTTGAGGAGCTTCTCAGGCGCAGGGACCCCAAGTCCAAAGGACCCGCTCTGCTTTCTTGGTGGTATGAGGTCCCCAGCTCTTTGCTTCCCTTTCATCTCTTCAGAGATAAAAGGTGGTACAGGCCACACCCCTGGGAAACTCCCTTTACCTTGGATCAGGTAGGTGACCTGGGTAAGGGTGATTTTACAATCCCACCCTAATCCTCTCAAAATAAAATTATAATGACAAAATGAAGGACAACCACACAATACTGGGAATCATGGCCTAAGCTGACAAATGTTTTTGGGTGGACACAATTCAATCCATGACATTCACCTTAGTCTTCAAGGTGACATTTTTGTTTTTCAACACTTTAAAGAGGTCTTTCACAGCAGATTTGCCCAACGCAATGCGTCTCTTGATTTCTTGACTGCTGCATCCATGGGTGTTGATTGTGGATCCAAGTAAAATGAAATCCTTGACAACTTCAATCTTTTCTCTGTTTATCGTGATGTTGCTTATTGGTCCAGTTGTATTTTTGTTTTCTTTATGTTGAGGTGTAATCCATGCTGAAGGCTGTGATCTTTGATCATCATCAGTAAGCGCTTCAAGTCCTCTTCACTTTCAGCAAGCAAGGTTGTGTCAATACATGACGATAGAAGATAATATTCCTACTGGTACAGCAGCAAAATTAATTGCCTAAATTCATGAGGGATAAGAATCGTGATCAGCACAAAGCTGATTCCTATAAGGCAGAGGTCAGATATATATCTCCACCTTCTCACTTCTCCATGATTTCTGACACCAACTGTTCCCCCCATGACACTCTCTACTTCTCTGCAGGGTTCAATGATTTCTTATAATGGCCACACAGAATTCACAGGCCATTCTCACATTACATGGTTTATTAGGGAAGGAACAGGCTACAATCTGAAATCAGATCAACTTGGAAGTAACAGGAACAATTTGGGATCAGGATCAGCAAGCACAGACGAGGTTTGGAAGGCTGCTCCGAGGTGGAGAGCACATTCCTCCCATCTTCAGTACAGGACAGCTTCCATACGGGACAGCTCTCTCAGCTGCTCTCTACCACTTGCAGTCCTTTCTGCCATGCCAGCAAGGGCCCCTTTCAGCCATTCAAGCGGGCTCCTTGGCTGTACAAGCAGGCCCCTATCAGTCATGAAAGCAGCCCCTGTTAGCCAAGCATGCCACCTCTCAGCCATGCAGGCCTTTCTGCCTCTGGCCTCCCTGCCATCAGCCTCTCCACTGCCTTCCGGTCTAGCTCACAGCTAGTGTAACAGCTGGCTCTGATACTGCTCTCCTAGTTGTAGCTTTCCGCTGTCACTGCTGGTTTTGCCACCAGGCACCCTTCTGGGCCCCTGGCCACCAGTCCTCTGCCACTAGACCCCCTCTGGGATCCTTGCCGTCTTCAGTATTATAGCCCTTGACTCATATCACACCTCTTTTAGGAAGTTCCTCTTATAGGAACAGTGGGTCCAGATCACTCCACTGCAGGCTTTTCTTGGTCTTGAAATTGCCTTCCCGCCTCTCTTCTCTCTAAAAATCTCTGGCGGGGGGGGCGGGGGGGGGGCAGGGGGAGGGGGTTGGCTGTTTATATAAGAAAACGCCTTGTAAATTTCAAGGCATGGGTCTCCCAGTAGGACCACAAATTGACCAATCCCCTTGGTGGACCAAAAGTCACTCAATCCTGTCGGGTGATTTTCAAGACACTATTTGAATAGCAAATTGACCAGTCCCTGCAAGGTACAGTAAATTAGACCAATCACAGGGCAGACTGTGGCCCAGGGCCAGACAAAAAGTATCAAACCATTAAGTTTACAGCTTACTTGGGAAATGTCAATCAGCCAGGGAAAACCCCCAGGCAAAAGTAACAAACTCTCTGGGGTAGAAAACAACCTGGGACTCCCCACCCCCACCCCCAAGTTACTTCTCTAAAGTACTAGGGCAAAGGTAACTCCTCAGAGTTTATGGGGAGAAAAATCTCCCAAGTTGTTTTTCCAAAGAACCATTGCAAAAAGCCACAGAAAGGAACACATTTCACCATACTATCAAAATGGATAATGTAATTTTTGTTGTAGAAACAAGTAAAGGGAGAGATCAGTGCGGGTTAGTATTGTCAGAGTTTCTGGCTAAGATGATAGATTGAAAATGTGCCACAAAATTCTTCCCTAATACAGGCAGTTGCAGGTTAGGCACAAAATCTATTCTTAAATCTGTTTTTAAGTCCAATCTCTAAGTAAACTAGAACAGATTACGTATATTCTTATTAGCATAAGTTAGTCAAATGTTTTTCTTAGCATATAGTATACATTTTACCTTTATATTTTTTTATGCATATAAAACACTGAAGAAACACTTCTAAACCCTGCGATGTTTTCATGAGCGTCACAAAGTAGTGCGTGTGTTCTCTATTAGGAACCATTGTATGTATTTAACTCAAATTTTTAATATACAGTTATGTGTCACTTAACATCCAAAATATGTTCTGTGACAAAGATCGTTACGTGATTTGGACGTTGTGTGAACACCATACTACAGAATATACAGGTAATTCCTGCGCTGCTCATCCCCACTGGTACTTCGCCTGCCTGCGGGGCAGAAGCAGCCCAGGCCCCGCAGCCCCTGCTGCCCTGCCTGCTGGACAAAGCCCAAGAACTCACTGGATACAGGAGCCCAGCCTTGCCAGATGTGGGCTCCCGCTGCCACTGCCTTGTTGTTGTGATTGCTTCCTCAAAATGTGCAGCCGCAGGTGCTGGAGCCAGGAACCCGTGAGCCCCGCCTCCCCATCCTCTCCAACCCGCCAAGCCTGAAGGGGGAGAGCCTAAGCAGGCACTGCCCTGTGCCAGCAGTGAATGGCTGCGTGGCTGCTGGGCGGGTGAATGAAGCCAGGAGGAGGGAAAGGAAGAGAGGAGGCGCTGTGGGGATTGGAATGCACGCTGGAGCCCTGCTGCTTTTTCACTCTGGGGTCTTGGAGTTTTTAAAACTATTGAAACCGGTTGCCATCTAGTCGATTCGGACTCACAGCGAACCCTATAGGACAGAGTGGAACTGTCTCGCAGGGTTCCCGAGGTGTGCCTGGTGAATTTGAACTGCTGACCTTTTGGTTAGCAGTTGAGCTCTTAACCGCTGTGCCACCAAATCAAAAAACCCATCCCATTGCCGTCTAGTCGATTCCCACTCATAGCGACCCTGTAGCCAGGCCGCCTTAAAACCATTAGGGGGAAAACAATAAACAAAAGGAGCAGCTTTCCCTTAAAAAAAAAAAAAAAAACAACCTTATCAGACCACAGACGTTTATGCCGGTGGATGTTGCCCAAAGGGATGTTATGAGATGCATAACTGTAGTAGGTTTTATGGCAGTCGGTTCTTAAGTACGAGTTGTCCATAAATCAGACGTTCATAACCTGGGGATTGCCTGTACTTAACCAAATTAGCACCCCTCCCCCCACCAAAAAAAGTATCAGCCAAGAAAAGAACTTCACCCACCGCAAACACACACACGAACAAAGAGGTACACCCTAATGTCATCAGCCATTGCCGCTACCACCAACAAAACCAGGGCTGAGGAAGAAACAGAAGATTCTTAGGCAGAGATAACAGCAGAGGTGGTAAGTTCCTAACCTCTGCCCTCCAGAAAGCACTCAGAACCATGACAATTCTTCTGCTAGGAAAAACTGTAAAATTCTCTGAAATGGGGAAAAATATTACTGAATGTCCTGTCTAGTGTACACTTCCAGGTTATCTCTGCCTTTCCTTGTCTTTGACTTATTTTACAACTTTGCAATTTGTAGGTAACTGACAGTAATGCAAATACTTCTTGTCTACCGAAATGCATCGTGTCCTGTGGAATGCAATTTACTATATTGCCTGTGGACTCAGACAAGATTTGCCAGTTTCAGATTTATTTATAAATTCATTTCAGCATTCCTTATCTGCTTATATACGTGTGATGCTTTGAATTATCTTTTGAACCAGTTATAATATTTCTTATTAATTGAGTTAAAATCTTTGACATGTTTATTTTATATTGACATGACAGTCATGATATCTTCTTTTGAAAAATTATCCTTTAACGTTATCAATACTCTAGATCCAGGAAATAACAGACTTAGTGTGTAAGTTTGTTTTTCTTCCGCTGACAGAGGAGTAGTAGAAACTTCTGTTGGGGAGAAAAGATGCGATATGTTAAGTGTACTATCAGCGGATAAGGAAGACTGAAGAAGATTTGACACCTTTCGGTTATGGTGAAGAATATTGAATATACCATGGATTGCCAGAAGAATGAACAAACCTGCCTGAGAAGATGTATAGGCAGAATGTTCCTTAGAAATGAGGATGGCGAGACTTCATCTCGTACTTCTGACATGTTATCAGGAGGGACCAGTCCCTGGAGAATAAAATCGTGCTTAGTAAAGTAGAGGGCCGGTGAAAAAGAGAAAGACCTTCAACGAGATGGTTGACACAGTGGCTGCAACAATGGGCTCAAACATACCGAGAATTGTGAGGAAGGTGCAGAATTAGGCAACAATTCATTCTGTTGTGCTATGAGTCGGAACCTACTCAAAGGCACCTAACAACAACAGCAAGTGTACTATAGAACTGATTCTTGGTGATAGAAAAAGGAAGGCTTCATGGTCACGTGTTGAACTAGGCTAGGAAGAGCAGGTGAGATTTTCATAAGCCCCAACAATGTTGAGACTTCTTCCAAAAGGCTGTGGGGAGCCACTGAAGACTGTAGAGGAAGAGAGTAACATGTATGGTATTTGTTGAGGGTGTGCAGAATGAGTCAAAAGGGAAAAAATGGACCCTTAGGGATGAGTGAGGGGTTACCTCAGGGTCCAGGAGAAAGTGAAGATCTAAAATAGAGTTGTAACCATAGAAATGCACAGAGAGGACATCTGCCAGTGGCATGTAATATATTTTGATCTGTATAACGAAGCATCTTCTACAGAGTTAGTGCAAAAAAAGGCTTTAGATCATTATAGATAGAACATTGTCTTACAATATGCAAAGCCATTATTTGCCATTCCTTTTATTTTTATAATGAAGGGGAGAATTAGAACACAGCTCTTTTACAGAAAGAGCATATGATTAGTATAATCTCAAACCAGAAATTTAAAGCGTTCTAGTTTCTCTCAATAGTCTTATTTAGATTGATACTCTCCCTAACATAAAGCTGTAAGTCTCTGACACTTGTTTAAAATTTGCTGAGTGAGCAAGAACTTTTGTAGTTCATTAGTCTCCATTTTTATTTAGATTGATATTCTCCCTTACATAAAGCTGTTAGCTTCTAACACTTTTGTTTAAAATTTGCTGAGTGAGCAAGAACTTTTGTAGTTCATTAGTCTCTATTTTTATTTAGATTGATATTCTCCCTTACATAAAGCTGTTAGCCTCTAACACTTTTGTTTAAAATTTGCTGAGTGAGCAAGAACTTTTGTAGTTCATTAGTCTCTATGTCCACAACGTTAGTAGCGTCGCCTTCAGAAACATACGGAATCCTGATGTACCTTCTGCTCAGCACTATTGAGCTCACAGCTGAGCCAGTGCTATTGCAAGCTGTTGAAATGTATGGATCCTATGGTAAGCAAAATTCCAAAATGACCTCCAATACTGGGTGTAAGAGGAACCTGTAAATGTGATGGATGCCATTCTCCTGATTTGTGTTTTTTCTTACGTGCTTTCCAGTTGCTTCCAACTCATAGTGACCCTGATCCTGCGCCATCCTCAAAGTCGTTGCTATGTTTGAGCCCGTTGTGGCAGCCACTGTGTCAATCCATCTTATTGAGGATCTTCCTCTTTTTCACTGACCCTCTACTTCAGCAAGCATGATGTCTTTTTCCAGGGATTGGTCCCTCTTGATAACGGGTCCAAAGTAAGTGAGACAAAGTCTCGACATTCTCACGTCTATGGAGCATTCTAGCTGTACTTCTTCCAAGTAGATTTGTTCGTTCTTCTGGCAGTTAATGGTATATATTCAATATTCGTCACCGACACCATAGTTCAAACGTATCAATTCTTCTTCAGTCTTCCTTATTCATTGTCCAGCCACCGCATGCATACGAAGCAATTGGAAATACCAGGCTCACCTTAGTTATCAAAGTGAAATCTTTGCTTTTTAACATTTTAAAGAGGTCTTTTGCAGCAGATTTGCCCATTGCAATTCACCATTTGATTTCTTGACTGCTGCATCTGTGGGCATTGATTGTGGATCCAAAAGAAATGAAATTCTTGACAACTTAAGTATTTTCTCCATTTATCATGATGTTGCTTATTGGACCAATTATGAGGATTTTTGTTTTCTTTATGTTGAGGTGTAATTCAAACTGAAGGCTGTGGTCTTTGATCTTCATTAGTAAGTGCTTCAAGTCCTCTTCACTTTCAGCAGGCGATGTTGTGTCATTTCCATAATGCTGATTGTTAATGAGTTTTCCTCTAATCCTGATGCTGTAAGCCAACATAGTACAACAAACTGGTAGTGGTAGTATTTTCATGATTAGGTTGTGTTATATTGTTGGCTTTAAGAAAGGACGGTTATCCTGGGTGGAACTAACTTGGTCAGATGAGCCCTCAAAAGAACCTGGGCTCCTCCTGGTGAAAGAGATTCAAAATCAGGGAGATTTGAAGTATGAGAGGTATTAGACATGAGGAAGGTTCTCCACTGCTGGCTTCGAAGATATGGGGACCACGTGGTAAGGAATGCAGGCAGTGTCTAGGAGCTGAGCATGTCCCCCAGTGGCCAGCCAGCAAGGAAAGAGGGACCTCAGTCCTACAACCACAAGGAACTGAATTCTGCCACAAGCACATAATCTTGGAAGAAACTCCGAGCTCCAGACGAGAATGTAACCAGTTGGCACCTTAATTTTAGCCACTTGAGACCCTGAGCAGAGAATGCCTCCATACCATGCCTGAACTTCTGACCTACAGAACTGTAGGCTAATAAATAGGAGTGTTTTAAGTCACTAAGTCGTTGGTAATTTGTTATGTAGTAATAGAAACCAACAAAGATTCTAAGCTTGAACTTTGCCTGAATTTAAGACAAGCCAATAAATGATGTTTCCTCAACTACAACCAAATAATTATCTTGGGGACTAAGAGGAAAAAGTCCTTGTTTTTGCTGTCCCACTGCCACTGAGGAATGGTGTGACTTCTCTGGAAGTCAGCTTCCTCAACCATAAATGAAGGAGTTAGGTGACATAATATGTGGCCGCTCTAGCTTGAACATTCTGTGGTTGTTTTCTGGCAGCTTCTACCTGTAACTGACAAAATGAAAGCTATGGCTAAACAAATAAGTTCATTCTCTGGTTTCAGAGTGTGGGGGCAGGAGGAAGTGCCAGTTCTAGAAATAATGTTGTAGTGCTTCCTGAAGATATAATTTATTTTTCTATTTCCACTTCCTGGCTCATTCACCACCATAACCTCCTGAGATGGACATGGAAACCTACGGGCTCAGCATTCTGAACAAACATTAAAACCCTTACAGGTGTCTTGGCCCCTTTAGGGAATTTGTGAATATGTCTTTTAAAAACATGAATGTGTAATGCTACAGGTCCGCCCTCTAATGCAGGCTCATCCTTACATTATTTTATTTACAACAAAACAAAGAAAGCCAAAAACTGCACAAAACATTAAAACAAAAACATGTTAGTCGATCTGGTCAGGATATATTGTCCCTGCTTCATGGCAGGCAGAATATGCAATTTATTTCAGTGTAAGACGATTTCTCCATACAGCAGTGGGCATGAATAAGTGTGGACTGCTCTGTGCACCAGTGCTGTGCCAAGAATGAGGGATAACAATGCTGTGATTGTTGCAGTGTTTTGAAAGCCAGGCTTCCTGGTTTTGTGCTGCAGCTCAATGCCTATTAATTAGTAATCACACTTGGTGATTCCAGTTTTCCTGTAAAACCTGAACGAAATTCTAAATTGTAGTATCTCTACACCATCCTCACTGTGATTTGGGACTTCTAGATTCACAACAATCTTTCAGAAGAGTCTTAGTATTTGTTTTATTCCTCTTATTATTTTTGAAGACTAAAATTTTTCTCTCTTTTAAATGGCAGAATTAATTCAAGGTCACTATAGGAATATTGGAGCCCTGGTGGCCCAGTGGTTAAGCGTTCAGCTGCTAACCAAAAGATTGGCAGTTCAAATCCACCAGCTGCTCCTTTGGAAACCCTATGGGGTAGTTCTACTCTGCCCTATAGGGTTGCAATGGGTCAGAAAAGACTCGATGGCAATTTTTTTTTAATAAAAATATTAATAATAAAGACAACAAAAAATATCCCAAAGTCTTAATCAGGGAAAATGATTGATAATTTCTTAATGTGTATCCTTCCAGATTTTAAAATTATGTCCAGTTATTTAAATACATAGTATTTCTTTTAGTAAAATGGCTTTGAAAAGCAAAGCACTCATTTGATGGATGGGCCATAGTTCAATAAATTTGCCCTAGTTCCAGAGACTGCATTACCTCTTATGTTCACGGATGATTTCTCAAGTAGTTGTGAAACAACGATGTGGAGAGGGAGGTTTGAGACCCTACTCAGGCACTTATTGCTAATCTGGAAAAGAACTGTTAATGGATGGAATTGTGTCTCCCAAAAAGTTGTGTTGAAGTCTTAACCCCTGGTACCTGTGAATGCGACTTTGTTTGGAAATAGGGTGTCTAATGGAGTTATCAATTAACATGAAGTCGTACTGGAGTAGGGTGGATCCTAATCCAGTATGAGTGGTGTAATTATAAAAGAAGAGAAGAGATACAGAGACACAGAGGTAAGATGGCCATGTGAAGATGCATCTACAAGCCAGGGAATCCCAACGATTGCCAGGAGACATCAGCGCCTAGGAGAGGCATAAAACAAATTCTCCCTCAGAGCCCTCAGAAGGAATCAACTTGGCCAATACCCTGATTTCGGACTCTGAATCTCCAGAAATGTGAGATAATAAATTTCTGTTCTTATAAGCTGCCTGGTTTGTGGTACTTGCTATGGAAGCCCTAGGAAACTAATACAAGAACTAAATGAGAATGAGCAAAATAAGACTTACAAGCATGATGTTGATTCTGGAAATCTGTTTTCTTTGTCTTTCTATGACCAGATCTTTTCATCATTCAAGCCCAGGTCGGATGCCACATTTTCTTCCATTATTCAGTGGTTTCATTGCTGTTGATTCATTCAATAAGCAGCAGCACCTGCTATGGTCCAGCACTATTTGAGGCACAAGGGGTCACCAGAGAGCAAGATGGAAATGGTATCTGCTATCACAGAGCTAATCATACTTTATCTGTATTTCCCTTATAGCAATTGCCAGAACTTATTCAGGCTTACTGCATCCACCTATTAGTGAATGCTTTGATGTTTACCCCCATCGCACTTATCATAGTGTCTTGCAAGTAAAAGACGATTGATGTGTGACGAATGAATGAGTAAATAAGTGAATGAATAAATAGGTGAGTGGATGGATCAGTCTTCCTGGCCTGTTATCCGTGGGTAATGCAACGTAATTTTTATCCTTCTGAAATGGGACAAACACAAACCCAACCTCGATCATTACAGATTGGAGTCACATAAAATACTTGGTGCCAAACCCATTGCCATGGACTAGATTCTGACTCACAGAGATTTTATAGGACAGAGTAGAACCACCCCATAGGGTTTCCAAGGCTGTAGTTGTCATAGAAGCAGACTGCCACATCTTTCTCCCTCGGAGTGGCTGGTGGTTAGCAGCTGAGCTCTTAACCACTGCACCCCCAGGGCTCCTCTTGGTACCAAGGAAGCCATTAAAATGGACTTAAAAAAAATCAGATGAAAATATTTCTGTGGAATTATAGAATATACTTTTATAGCCTCACATAATTGAATCAAGACTGAAACGAAGGCTGCAAATGCTGAATGAGGTATTTATCTAATAGACTTAGGTCTATTTAGAAGAAGCCATTAATGTGTATCAGGAAAGAAATTACATTTTAAGAAATTGCAGTAGAGGAAGTTTTTTTAACTTCCCTAAATATATTTTTATGCCCGATAATGACACAATGAAGCAAAGATTAAACATTCTGTCTATATTTTGGTTTTTTTAAAAAGAGTTTTCTTTCATTTGCGGAAGCTAGCTTGAAGGAAACAAATTACATAGGTAAATATTTTAAAGAATTAAGATTAATGCCATCAAAGTTTACGGAACGGAGGAAAGGAAATATCCTCTGGAAATGTCTTCTACTGAGGCAGATTTTCTTCTGTCTGAGGGAGTGCCAATTTGGGTTCAATTTATTCTTTCCTCCTTTAGCTTTTAATTTTTTCCTGTACTTCTTTCTCCAAGAACTGTCTTTTTATCTTTTTATTTTTCTTACAAACCTAAATTATTGTGGCATAAATTGCTTTGGTTCATGAGCAGATTCACTTATAAAGTTTCTTAAAAAGATATTTTATTTAACTCTAAGCTCTGTAAAATGTTTTGTTTTTTTCTTTCAAGGGTATGGGGGCAAAGAAAGGAGACTTAATTTCAGTTTTATGAATTTGCTCAGGAATTGAGGGCAGAGCCAGCCAGTGATAGGGAAATGGATCTATGCAGCTGTCACATACTGACATACAGTTGATTCACAAGTTGTTTATTTTAAGGGAAAGGGAACCAGTCGGTCAATACCATTTTGTTGCAAGTCTAGTTGGTGTCTAGAGGAAAAGTATGAGATGATGGAGCTACAAGAGGTTTTTTTTTTTGAATCCAGTAATTTTTAAAAATTGTAAAATATAGCATATGTATAAAAAGTATATATGTGCATATGATTTGAAGAATGTTTATAAAACAAACACCAAAGTACCCCCCCAACCATGCTGAGAAATAGAATATACCCATTAGTTTAGAAATGCCCTGTGTGCCCTACCACCCCCTCTTCCAACAAATGAACCCACTATCCTGTCTTTGTGTTAATCATTTGTTTTTATTTGTAGTTTCTCCATTTACTTATGTATCTCTAAACGATATGTCGTTTGGTTTTTTTTTGTTGGTTGGCTTTAACCGGTAGCAAGCACAAACCTAACTGCATAAGGAAAGGGGAATATTGCTACTAATAGATGAAGGCTCCAGGAGAAGGTAAGCCAAACTGAATTTCTGAACCATGAGCTGGTCTCAGCTTTGGGGGAACCAGTGAGCAAGGCTGGAAATTAGCCCTGGGAAACAAAGAAATTGGGCAGTTTTGGGATAGACCTGGAACAGGATATCCAGAAGAAATAGAGTCAGGGGGAGTGGGTTGCTCTCAGTTTTCTGCTTTGCAGTTCATGGAGATTTAATTCGAGGTCTCGAGAATATGTCAAAGCAGAACATTTCTATAGGATCAAATGAGGGTGTTCGGCTGATCCAGGCATCAGGGCTTGAAAGGAAGAACAGGAACCTCATCAGCATGTGGTCCAGCTCTCCTGAACATTGTGTCCTTGAGTTTAAAAGATGGCACAGTGGAAGCAGGAGTCTTAATGATGACAACCTGCATCATAGCCGGCATGCTGACTAACACTTCAGCCTAGACTACAGGCACTCTCTGTCTTGTGCATAGCTGTGCAGTAGATAGAGATCTACCTTTACAACCATCCAGGGGATTCCTTTCGCCTCATTCCGTGTCTAAGCTTGTTTCCCATATTTATTATCTTGTTTTCTTAGCTCTCTTTTTGTTGAGCACTGGCACTAATCCACTCTTGATAAAAGGTACATGGAAGGTACTTTTTTTCTTACTTAGACTACATGATAATATCTTTATTCTATCATCATACTTGAAGGATGGTTTGGCTAGTGTTTAGTCTGGGTCCTTTGAAGGCAGAAAACATAGTATAACACTATCACAGCTTTGTATGAAGAGTGCAGACTCCTCAGAGGATGGTTGGATGACGGTCTAACATGTGAAATTTTTTTGTGAAATATTGGTAATAGGAGACATACCAACATAGGGTAGCTTATAAGTTACAGAACTGACCACTCTTAGGTCCCTAAGATCTCAAGCCAAATGTCAAGTCCCTGCCTAGTCCAAGAGTAGAAGGCAAATCAGCCCCTACTAAAGAGAATCTCCAGAGAGATTTCCCTTTTCTATGAGGAGAAAAATTTGTCAATGGTACAGCCATTTTTTGAGAGAAATTTGTAAGTGGTTGGAGGGAGTATTCCCATTCCAATCGACTAATTTTTTGGCTCAGACAAAGGAATCACAACAGGTAACCGTATGTTCCTTCAAGTCTGGCTTGTTTATTAGTAAATAATATGTGGGAGGCCAACAGTCCAGTTTGCACTATGCCAACTCCAGGCCAGTTTCTTTTTGTGGTCTTCTCTGTCCAGGGGAAGAGACAATCAAACCTGTAGGAACCTCCTGATTTCACAATCTTCTGTGAGCAAATATTAAAAAAAAAAAAAAGGCACATGCTTTCATAGGGCAGCCAAAATTCTGATTTAGGGACTAATGCTAGCTCTTAAGGGGAATAGATCTGCTGAAGATGCATTTCAATTGCATCATCAAAATATAACTTCCTAAGTTTGAAGCTTCTAAATGCAGGTTAATGATTTTATAGCTATGGTGTACAAGCATATGTATTCCTCTAAAGAAAGAGAGAAAGGAAGGAAGGGAGGGAGGGAGGGAGGGAGGTAGAGAGGTAGGGTGAGGATGTCAGTTTCTTACTAGTGAAGCGTTAACAGCTATATTTTAAAGGCTAAGAAGATGTCTTAAGACCTGCATACTTTTTTACCAAAGGTACTCTTCTCATGCTTCTGATTACCAAGGAAAAGAAAATGCATAAATCTGTTATACCCATATAGTCAATTTATCTATTTGTTATTTCAAATGTTTTGAAACATTGTTTAGATAAAAAAAAAAAAAAAATTTTTTTTTGTTTAAATAGATTACATAAATTAAGGCAATGACTATTGGGAAAATCAATAGTGGCTTGAATATTGAAAGAAAAGCCAAAACCTGTTGCCGTTGAGTCGATTCCGACTCATAGCCACCCTGTAGGACAGAGCAGAATTGCCCCCATAGAGTTTCCAAGGAGCAGCTGGTGGATCTGAACTGCAGATATTGCAGTAGTAGATGTAAATGATTTAATGGTGGGTTTATCAAGCTTTTCTTAAAAATGTACTATATTCATTGTTCATAAAAACTTTCATTTGTATTGTATTTCTGTGGTGTTAAGAGAGCCAAACCCTTTCCAGTAGTGTTTTTCTTAATTATCTTAATATAAAACTCAAAGAGTGTGAAATGCTTTTTGTTTGATAATGCTTTTCTTTCACGGGACTTTGTCTAATTCCAATGCTTCCTAAACATTTCTGTGATAAACTGTCCATTTTGGTGATATTCACAAAATGAAGCAAATTTTCTGCTAACATATATTGAAGTCTTAATCTCTAGAAAGAGAAAACTTTATGTCCTTCTTTGATGACATTTCTCCGTCTCTGAAAATAATTGGAAACTGACTGGGCACCTCATTAGCCTTAACATGGAATCCAGAGAGGTCCTGTATGATATCATCCAAGCTGGCCTTTCCAATCTCATCTCTCACCACTTGCTCTGTGCAATAACCATGCTCAAATATTTGCACTCCTTGGAACACATCCTGTTCTTTTACACCTCCTTGCCTCTCTTCATAGTTTCCTTGCTTTGAGCACCTTTCCTCCTTGATTCTTCCAGCAAATGTCTCATCCTTCAAGACTCACCTCTCTCTTACACAAGTATCATTCCTTAGTTTCCCAGGTGGTACCCTTCTCTGCATTCCCATAATACTTTACACTTACCTCTGGTATAACCTTATCAAGTTGCATTTTAATAATTTGCTTACCTCTATCTTTCTCCCACTTACTGTGAGCTTGCTTCTCGTGGTTGAGATGGTGATTCATACGTTGTTTAATCATAACTGAATACAATTATCCCATCTAAATATTAACAATAATATTAAAATAATTCTTTACTGTTATTCAAAATTCTGATTGTCTCATTTTTTTTTTAATTAGTTTGTATAGAGTTAAAAGAATGTCCATATTTTCCAATTAGTTGATACGTCTCTGTTATGGATTGAATTGTGTCCCCCCAAAATGTGTATTATAAATCCTAATTCATATTTACAACATGGGATTATACCTGTTGTTATAATCTCATTTAGAAATGGGTTTTCTTTGTTATATTAATGAGGCAGCACTAGTGTAGAGTGTGTTTTAAGTCAATCACTTTTGAGATATAAAAGAGCAGATTAAGTAAACATGATTGTCAAGGAACCTAGGAATAGGAATTGGAAAGAGACAGGAACCTTCCCCTAAAGTCAACAGAGAGAGAAAATCTTCCCCCAGAGCCTGCCCCCTGGATTCAGACTTCTAGTTTCCTAAATTGTAAGAAAATAAATTTCTGTTCATTAATGCCACCCACTTACGGTATTTCTGTTGTAGCAGCACTAGATAACTAAAACAATCTCTTTAATTTTTTTAAATCTATACATTATGCCTTCATTTCCTTTTCTTTAATCTTGAAATGTATTTGTGAGGAGCTGTGCTGTAGAGTCTCCACAGTCAGAATACTTACAGTTCTCTCTCCATGAAATCATTTATCATGATTTTCTCTGACCCTTGTATTTCCTCTTAAGGGGGAATTAGATCTAGAAACTTGATCAGATTCAATTTGATTTTTTGACAAGACAAATTCCTAGGTTCTTGTTATTAGTTGCCATAGAGTTGATTCAAATTCACAGGTAATGATATGTAATTCCATCAAAATGCACACACTGTTTCTCTTTTGTGAGGTTAGCAACCATTGTGATCACTGCCTAGACCCACTGATTCATTGTTGTTACTGTCGTTAGGTGCCCTCCAGTCAGTTCTGACTCATAGCGACTCTATGTATAACAGAACCAAACGCTGCCAGGTCCTGCACCATCCTCACAATCGTTGCTATGTTTGAGTCCATTGTTGCAGCCACTGTGTCAATCCATCTCACTGAGAGTCTTCCTCTTTTTCACTGACCCTCTACTTTGCCAAGCATGATGTCCTTCTCCAGGGACTAGTCCCTCCTGATAACATGTCCGAAGTACATAAGATGAAGTCTAGTCATCCTTGCTTCTAAGGAGCATTCTGGCTGTATTTCCCCCAAGACGGATTTGCTTGTTCTTCTGGCAGTCGATGGTATATTCAATATTCTTCATCAACACCATAATTCAAAGGCATCAATCCTTCAGTCATCCTTATTCATTGTTCAGCTTTCGCATGCATATGAGGCGATCAAAAATACCATGGCTTGGGCGAGGCTCACTGTAGTCTTCAAGGTGACATCCTTGCTTTTCAACACTTTAAAGAGGTCTTTTGCAGCAGATTTGCTCAATGCAATGCGTTCTTTGATTTCTTGACTGCTGCTGCTGCAGGAGTTGATTGTGGATTCAAGTAAAGATGAAATCCTTAACAATTTTAATCTTTTCTGTTTAGTACAATGTTGCTTATTGGCCCAATTGTGAGGTTTTTTGTTTTCTTTATGTTGAGGTACAATTCGTACTGAAGGCTGTAGTCTTTGATCTTCATCAGTAAGTACTTCAAGTTTTCTTCATTTTCAGAAAGGAAGGTTATGTCACCTGCATATCACAGGTTGTTAATGATTCATCCTGCAATCCAGATGCCCCATTCTTCTTCATATAGTCCAGTTTCTCGGATTATTTGCTCAGCATACAGATTAAATAAGTATGGCGAAAGAATACAACTCTGATGCACAACTTTCCTGATTTTAAACCATGCAGTATATCCCTTTGTTCTGTTCAAAGAACTGCCTCTTGATCTATGTACAGGTTCCTCATGAGCACAATGAAGTATTTTGGAATTCCCACTCTTGCAAATGTTATCCATAATTTGTTATGATCCACACAGTCCAATACATTTGCATAGTCAATAGAACACAATCAAGTATCTTTCCAGTGTTCTCTGCTTTCAGCCAAGATTGATCTGACATCAGCAATGATATCCCTCATTCTACATCCTCTTCTGAATCTGGCTTGAATTTCTGGCAGTTCCTTGATGTACTGCTGCAAATGCTTTCGAGTGATCATGAGCAGAATTTTACTTCCGTGTGATATTAATGATATTGTTCAATAATATTGGTATTCTGTTGGATAACTTTTCTTTGAAATGGGCACAAATATGCATCTCTTCCAGTTGGTTGTCCAGGTAGCTGTCTTCCAAATTTGGCATAGATGAGTGAGCACCTCCAGCACTGCATCCGTTTGTTGAAACATCTCAATTGGTATTCCATCAATTCCTGGAGCCTTGTTTTTCAAAAATACCTTCAGTGCAGTTTGGATTTCTCCCTTCAATACCATTGGTTTTCTTTCATATGCAACCTCCTGAAGTGGTTGAACATCAACCAGTTCTTTTTGGCACAGTGACTCTGTGTATTCTTTCCATCCTCTCTTGATGCCTCCTGCATAGTTCAGTATTTTGCCCGTAGAATCCGATAATATTGCAACTCGAGGCTTGAATTTTTTCTTCAGTTCTTTCAGCTGGAGAAATGCCAAGTGTGTTCTTCCCTTTCGGTTTTCTACCTCCAGGTCTTTGCACATTTCATTGTAATACTTTACTTTGTCTTCTTAAGCTGCCCTTTGGAATCTGTTCAGCTTTTACTTCATCATTTCTTCTGTTCTCTTTAGCTACTCTGTGTTTAAGAGCAAGTTTCAGAGTCTCCTCTGACTTGCGTTTTGGTCTTTTCATTAATTTCCATCTTTTTAAATGAGATTTTGCTTTCTTCATGTATGATGTTCTTGATGTCATCCCACAACTCATCTGGTCTTCAGCCATTAGTGTTCAATGCATCAAATCTATTGTTGAAAATAAATTACTGAGAATAAATTCAGGTGGGATATACTCAAGATCATATTTTGGTTCTCGTGGACTTGTTTTAATTTTCTTCAGCTTCAACTTGCATGGGAGCAACTGATGGTCTATTTCGCAGTCAGCCCCTGTCCTTGCTCTGACTGATGATATTGAGCTTCTCCATCATCTCTTTCCACACATGTAGTCTATTTGATTCCTGTGTATTCCATCCGGCAAGGTTCACATGTATAGTTGGCGCTTCTGTTGTTGAAAAAAGGTATTTGCAGTGAATAAGTCATTATCTTGCAAAATTCTATCACGCGATCTCCGGTGTTGTTTCTATCACCAAGGCCATGTTTTCCAACTACAGATACTTCTCCTTTGTTTCCAGCTTTTGGATTCCAATCACCAGTAATTATCAACACATCTTGATTGCATGTTTGATCAATTTCAGACTGCAGATGTTGGTAAAAATCTTGAGTTTCTTAAACTTTGGTGTTAGTGGTTGGTGGGTAAATGTGAATAATATCTGTATTAACTGGTCTTCCTTATAGGCATATGAATATTATCCTATCACTGACTGTGTTATACTTTAGGATAAACCTTGAAATATTCTTCTGGAAAATGAATGTGGTTTCATTCCTCTTTGTCATTCCAGGCATAGTAGACCATATGATTGTCTGATTCAGAGTGGCCAATATGAGTCCATTTCAGCTCACTAATGCCTAGGAGGAAACCCTGGTGGCATAGCGGTTAAGTGCCACGGCTGCTAACCAAGAGGTCAGCAGTTTTAATCTGCCAGGCGCTCCTTGGAAACTCTATGGGGCAGTTCTACTCTGTGGGTTTTTTAATGCCTAGGATATTGATGTTTATGAGTTCCATTTCATTTTTGATGACTTCCAATTTTTCTAGATTCATACTTTGTACATTCCATGACCCAGCTATTAATGGATGTTTGCAGCTGTTTCTTCCCATTTTGAGTCATGTCATATCAGCACATGAAGATCCTGAAAGCTTTACTCCGTCCATGCTATTGAGGTCAACTCTACTTTGAGGGGGCAGCTCTTCCCCAGTCCTTTTTGAATGCTTTCCAATTTGGCACTATATCAGGCAATGTCCTGATAAGATTTTCTTTGGCCAATTCTTTCAGAACAGGTCCTTCTTCCTAGTCTGTATTAGTCTGGAAGCTCCGCTGAAAACTGCCCACCATGGGTGACCCTACTGGTATTTCAAATACTGGTGGCATCACTTTTAGCATTGCAGCAACATGCAAGCCACCATGGTATGGCAGACTGACAGACGAGTAGTGGATCGATTCATTAGGGGCTGCAAAACGATAATATTCTAACAGTCCTTTTTAATTTTTTAGCTAGAATACTTCTATAAAGAGAAATATCTTAATAGCTTGTATGTTAAGTATTTGATAAATGCCTGATTTTTCCCTTTATCCCTCCATTTTGAAAATAATAAATTGATTCCCTAGCAAAGGACTGAGATTTATTTCATCTTTGGATAAACAATGCTTAATACAATGCCTATGACATAAAACGATTTCACAATAATCTGTCAAATGAATGAATAGAGTCAATTAATTAATGAGTTAATAAACATTGTATAAAACCATGTATGACCACACCAATAGATACACCTTAAAACAGAAAGCTCTGGATGTCCTCAACTGACTCTTCTGCATAACCATTTCACATACCAGTCACTCTTCTGTGTGCTGCATGGTCCTGAACGGGGTGGGGAACTGAACTCTCATTGCCCCACTGGATTACTACCTGATTGATTCTACAGGATCTGCTGGTTCTCTGGTTCTCATGGTCTGCAATGGCTTGGCCACATCTGTTATAGGACATTTCTTAGGCATGCTAAATACATATATATGTACTCAATTGCTTTTAGTATATTCAGAGTTGTGCAATTATCACCACAAACAATTTTAGAACATTTCATCACCCCAAAAAGAAATCCTGTACCCATTAGCAGTCATTCTCTATTTCCTCCCAATCAAAAAAAAAAAAAATCAAAGGCAACCACAAATCTACTTTCTGTTTCTATAAACCACAGACCAAACCCATTGCCACTTAGTCAACTCTGACTCTAGGCACTCTATAGTACAGAGTAGCCAAGCAGTGGCTGGTGATTTCACACTGCTGATTTTTTGGTTAACAGCCTCAGTTCTTAATCACTGTGCCACTGTCTCTATAGATTTGCTTATTCTGGGCATTTCACATAAATGGAATCATACAATATGTGGTCTTCTGTACATGGTTTCTTTCACTTAGCATAATTTTAAAAAATTTTTATTGTGTCTTAGGTGAAAGTTTACAGGGCAATTTA